>NC_084777.1:11049296-11373671 GCF_028858725.1 Colius striatus
AGGCCAGGCAGCTCCAGGCTGGGGCAGAGGGGCTGGAAACTGCTGCAGGGAAAGGGCCTGGGGGGGCTGGTGCCAGCGGCTGAACAGGAGCCAGCAGCGTGCCCAGGGGGGCAAGAAGGGCAGTGGCAGCCTGGCTGGGCTCAGCAGTGGGGTGGCAGCAGGAGCAGGGCAGGGATTGTCCCCTGTGCTGGGCCCTGGGGAGGCTGCAGCTCCAGGGCTGTGTCAGTGCTGGGCCCCTCACTCACTGCCACAGGGACACTGAGGGGCTGCAGCGTGGCCAGAGCCGGGCACAGAGCTGGGGAAGGGGCTGGAGCACAAGGGAGGGGCTGAGGGAATGGGGGTGTTGAGCCTGGAGAAGAGGAGGCTGAGGGGACACAGCAGCACTCTCTGACAGGAGGCTGCAGGGAGCTGGGGGTCGGGCTCTGCTCCCCAGCAATGAATAATGGGACATGATGAAACAGCCTCAGGTTGCCCCAGGGGAGGTTGAGGCTGGAGCTGAGGCAGAACTGTTTCCCTGAGAGGGGTGTCAGCCCCTGTGCCAGGCTGCCCAGGGAGCTGGGGCAGTGCCCAGCCCTGGAGGGATCCCAGAGCCGTGGGGCTGAGGTGCTGAGGCCGTGGGTCAGTGCTGGGCTGGGCAGGGTGAGGGCAGGGCTGGACCTGCAGCAGCTTCAGGGGCTTCAACAACTGAGAATGATCAGAACAATAGGAGGATTCTGTGAGTTGGTGGCTGAACACTTGTTGAGGCAGCTACAGATCTGGCAACCAGAGCAGCAGATGGCTGCAGTCCTGCAAGTGCCTACATCTCATCCTACCACCAAACCCCCAGATCCACCCCAAGCAATGCCACCCATCTCACTGTCCTTCCCTGCCTCGAGCAGCTCCTGAGCATTTAGTAGGTGTGGAAATGTCATCCCATTCCAGGTGTGTTTGGTTTGAAGCAGCTCAGGGACTGTGGCCCCTGTTCTCTTGCTGTGAGGAAAATGGGGTTTTGCTTGTCATGTTTTAAGGGGCTTTTCTTAGTCCTTTCTGAGATGAACTCCTGTGCATAGAAGGTGCCTGACCACACCATTAAATTCAGGTTGTCACTGCTCAGTAGCTGCATCCTCACTGGCTCTGGCCCTGAGGAAACAGGACAGCCTGCTTGCCCAGCGTGCCACAGGGCTGCTTCACAGTTGTTTTCCAGCTTTGAGCATTCTGATGGCTCAGGTGTCTGAGCTCTGCCACTTTCAGGTTTCCAGACCTTGACACCAGCTTTCCCAAGCTGGTTTAAACTGACATTGGTTCCCCCTGCCAGCCCCAAGTCCTGCCTCACCCCAGGATGCAGTGAGGGGGATGATGAAAGGGGGATGGACACATTCCCCATAGCTGGGCAGAGGGGGAGAGGAAAGGCTGAGCCCAGCAGGAAGGTCACAAGCTGTGGCTGGTGGTGAACACTCATCTCCAGGTTGGGTCACACGTGGAAGTCACTGCTGTGGGCTGACTGATCATCTGTCCAAGGAGGTGGATGGCTCTGACCAAGGAGGTGGATGGCTCTGACCCACTGTGCACACACTGGCATCTGTGAGCACTCATTGGGCCACAGTCTGAGATCTCCTTTGTTCAAAAGGCACAGGAGCAGCCTGTGATCTCCAGTGATACCCCTCAGAGATGTTTCTTGAGGCAGGGAAGAGCCATGAGGTCCTCAGTCACCATGCACATGGCAGAGCTTTAATGGGCCAGCCTGTAAAGGGCTCAGTTACTGGCTGAGCATTCATGAAGGATGAGAACAGGGTTTATAATCCTGTTCCTGGTCCCCTAAACCTTTCTCCTGACTGTTTGGAGAATGGCTGTGGATGGTTCTGTGATGAATCTGAAGTGGGATCAGGCCAGGAGCCTTGTGTGGTGTCATCTCAGTGACCTGAGTCCTTGCACTCACAAGTGAGAGACAGGCAAGTCAACTAAAGAGGGACTTGAGCATTGCAGCTGGTTTTCTGCAGAGCATGATGATCCTCTGCAAAAGCCTTGGTGACCCCAGGCCCTGAAAACCACCATGGCACCAAGTCCCCCTGTACACCCTGGCAGCATGCAGGTCCCACTCCACAGGGATCCTCCAGCTTTTGCTTTGGATTTTGGTATTTAAGCTTCACTGAGCAGCCCAGCAAAGGTGGAGCTGTGGGAGAGAAGCTTGTTGAAAGACTCTAAACCATGGAGAAGTTGTGGAGTGAGAGCAGATGCTGCAGCTGGGTTCAACCTTTGGACTAAGCCAGTGGTTGCTTTGCAGATGACACCAGACCCAAACCATGTGTCTGGCTTTGCAAAGCACAGCAGCCTCATCCAGCTTTGCCCTGTGTGGCTTTGCACTGCTCCATGCACTGCACTGAGCTGCCCATCACAGGGTCCTGCAGCACCCAGCATGTGTGGGAGCAGGAGGGCTGGTGGGGACAGGTCCTACCCCAGAGGCTGCAGGGTCACGCTGAGGCCAGCAGAAAGCTGCCACTTTGGGGCACAAACCCTTCACTCTGCACATTCCCTGCTTCTCCCACAACTCTTCCAGGGAAGTATCAGCCTATTTGCATATGAAACAAGAGGCTGGATGCTGAGCTCTGGCTGGTTTCCTCATGACATCTGAGCCCTTCTGAGCATCTCCAGTGGTGAGCTGTGGGAGGAAGGACACCCTGCTGACGTGGGGCTGGGGAAAGCCCTCAGCTTCACCCTCTGGCAAGGCTGAGCATGTGTTTCATGCACTGCATGAGGATGCTGGCAGTGCCAGCCTGGTGTGTGGGCAGCCCATGCTGACACAGCCTGCTTGCCCAGCAGGAACAAGGGCCACTCACCCACATTTTTAGCTCGTGACTTGCCAACGTGCTTCCTGTTGATGAGATGATAAAACCTAACCACAGCCTGGATGGACAGGCCAAAGCTCAGCTCATCCCCCTCTGATGGCATTTACTGGCTGCTGCCTCAACTTGGTGCTATTGGGGAGGTCTTATTCCTCTTTCATGGAGTGGCTGAGGTTGGAAGGCACCTCTGGAGGTCACCTGGGCCAGCTCCTCTGCTCAAGCAGGATCACCCAGACACACCAAGCACATGGTTGCCCAGGACCATGTCCAGGTGGCTTTTGAGCATCTCCAAGGATGGAGATTCCACAATCTCCCTGGACAACCTGTGCCTGTGCTTGGTCACCCTCACTGTAACAAAAGCACCTCCCTACGTGCCAGGGGAGCTTCCCATGTCCCTGACTGTGCCTCTTGTTCTCTCACTGGGCACCACTGAAAAGAGCCCAGATCTTTGCACATCCCTTCAGGTATTTCAAGGCACTGATGAGATCACCCTCAACCTTCTCTCCTCCAGGCTGAACAGCCCCAGCTCCCTCAGCCTCTCCTCAAATGTCAGATGCTGCAGTCCCTTCATCATCTTCATGGCCCTTCCTTGTACTCTCTTCAGTATGCTCACATCTCTGTCGTGCCAGGGAGCCCAGCACAAGAGCCAGGAGCCCAGAACACAGCATTCCAGGTGCCTTGAGCAGCTTCAGGATGCCACAGCCATCATCTGCCTTCAGGGCAGGACCCCACCAACCAGCCCAGGACCCAGCTTCTTCCACACACTGATCCCAGGTGCAGTTCATCACACTGCTGTGCAGCTCAGCACATGCTGCCTCTTGCCAGGGAGAAGCCAGAACCAGCACTATTCACCTTCCCCACCTTTGTGCTGCTGTCCCTGACACAGGGGCCACTGCCCACACCTTGGTTTCAGGCCTTACTTAAGGACATGCCCATCATCTCAACCTGATTAAACACTAGTTAACTACTTCCTTGACAATTTAGGTCTATAAAGCCCTCCCTGAGTCTCTGCTAATGTCCCATGCAGCCAGGAGCTGCAGTTTGCCCACAGAGCACATGCTCTGCCCCTGGATAAAGCCACAGCTAAGTCACCATTTCCCCTTCTGCCACTTGGGAGAGGCAGAAACCTCTCCACTTGGCATAGGACTGCAGCAAAAGATCCCTCCAGTTTCTTGCCCCAAACCTCCAGAGCCAGGGTAAGGAGAACATGAAAGTGCACAAAGAAAAAGGAGAGCTACATTTAGGAGGTAAAATAGGCAGTCACTAGTACACAACTTGTCACTGGCCTCCACAAACCCTTTGTGCCTGGACATTCAGACAGTCTTCAATCCACCTCACTCTGCTCATCCAGCCCCAACAGCTCAAACCCCAGGAGCCCAGGGCTCCACATCACTACATCAGCTTTAACAGGATGGAGGGGAGGAGCTGCATTGCCAAGTTTGTCTCTGCACCCACAACACCCACAGAGCAGCCTTAGGAAGCTGTGCAGGTCTGTCATTGAGGGGAGCCAGGGGCTGCAAACTGGGAGGTGAGAGTCCTGATCCCAGCCCAGGCCATTCCCAGCTCTAAAGGCTGCATCAAACCTCCTCCCTGCAGCTAGGGGAGGGCTAGGTGTGATCATCCCCTGCAGCTGGAGGTGGGAGATGCTGCTGGAGGAACCAAGCCCCAGGGATGGCTTTTGGGGTTAGCTTTGGTGTGAAGATCAGGATTTGCTTGGTAAGGGTCAGCTATACTGTCATTCTGTCTTACTGTAGAGGTAGGTGATGGGGAGAGCAACTGAGGCTCAGCCAGTTCTACTGCAGGGGGCTGTCCCTGTCCCCAGGGTGGTGGCTGAGCTCCCATGGCCACCCAGCACAGCCTGCAGTGAGCTACTGGTTCCTGCCTACAGCCTCCTGTGTTTATCCAGGTCCACTCCCAGGTGGGGGCTGCTGAGGCCAAAAAGTGGATGGTGAGGGACCAAGAGGAGGGTTCCCATCCAGGGCTCACCTTCCCCTGGTGATCCTGCAGGATTTGGAGTGCCCTGGCAATGGGCACAGGCTGGGTGGCAGATGATGATGGCTGTGGGTTGTCCCTTCCTCAGCAGGATGCTGTGGGCAGTGCTGGTTGATGTGGGGGTGCCATTTCTGGCTGGGTACCCCAGGGCTGGTGATGCTGCAGCCCATGAGCTATGCTGTGTGTTTTCCTGAGCTCTCACAGTGGGCTGCACTGGCTCTGGGGGGCAGGGGCTGCTCTGTTCCCACCTGCATGGCTCTGGCTAAGAGGGGCAGAGAAGCACCCAGAGGTGAAGCATGTTCTCAATCCTGCAGGGTGTTAGATTCATCTTCCCTCTGGGGATTTTTCTGCTCTGACTTGTCCTGGGGCCACCCAAGCCTTCAGCCAAGAGGGCAGCAGAGCCTTTAGTGGGCACAGGCATTAGAGCACTGCTGGTCCCAGGCAACTTGGTGTTTGTGAGCAAGGGGTAATTACTGACTTCACAGCCTCACAAAGCCAGAGAGAGGAAGAAGGAGCTTGCCTGGAGGTGTAACAGCCTTGCTCTGGCTGCATGGGACACGGGGCACTGGCCTTGGAGACACCAGATGAAGAGGGGAGTGAAGACAAATCTGTTCCTTGCAAGAGGATTTCCTGCTGGACCCACCTGATCTTCTTCTGTGCCAAGGTGATGTGCCAAGGGAAAGGTTCCCCTGGACTTCAGGTAAAGCCTTTGACTCACTTCCCAAGTACCAAGTGACAGGACAAGGGGAAATGGGCTCAGGTTGCCCCAGGGGAGGTTGAGGCTGGAGCTGAGGCAGAACTGTTTCCCTGAGAGGGGTGTCAGCCCTGTGCCAGGCTGCCCAGGGAGCTGGGGCAGTGCCCAGCCCTGGAGGGATCCCAAAGCCGTGGGGCTGAGGTGCTGAGGGGTCAGTGCTGGGCTGGGCAGGGTGAGGGCAGGGCTGGCACTGCAGCACCTTCCAGGGCTTTGCCAACCACAATGACTCTGTGACTGCAGTTTTGCTGCTCACTTTTGGGAAGCTGAAAAGTGCTGGAGGGATGTTTTGCCCTTTCCTGGGGAGTCAAACTGGGAAAGGTGATGTGGCTGCAGAGAGGGACAGGGGTGGCCCAGGGTGATGCTCCCTCAGGCAGGGCAAACCCCCAGGCTCAGTCATGCCCTGGTCCTGTCTGGCAGCAGAAGCCCCAGGGGGCAGCTGGAAATGGGGGGCTGTGTTCCAGCTCCCCCCAGGGCAATGAGGGGAGACCCTCCCCAGTCTGGGCAATGGAAGAAGCTGCATTTTGGTGTGTGGTGGTTGGGGGGGTTCATGTTGGGGCACAGGATGAGCACCCAATGGGGTCATAAATCCAGAGTGGCTGTTGCTATTGCAGAAGAGCAAAGTCTGGGCAGCTCCATCTCTGCTGGGAGAGGAAGGAAGGCTGTGTGGGTGGGGATGCTCAGCTGGGGAACAAAAGTAATTCCTTTCAAATCAATCTGCTTGCAAAATGAGCTGAAGGAGACCAAAACAAAGTGCTGGGGGAGGGGGGCTTTTTGCCCAGAGCAGGAGGAGTTTCTAGGGCTGGCAGGTTTGTTTTTAAGCCTTCCTGAGGGGGCTTCTGGTTCTAGTTTTGGAGGGTATGAAATGAGTCCTGGGCTGTGCAGGTTCAAGCAGCAGCACCCCAGGCTTTCAGCTGCTCTGCTCTGGGTGAACTCCAAGTCAGCTTGAGTTTGCCTTTCATTTGTGCAAGTGCTGCCATAAGCTGGCATCAGGGTGGCTTATTTCTTTAACAATAACAAAGCTTTTTGCCTCCCAGCTGCACTAACAGCCTCAGCCACTACATGACACCTCCTCAAGGCAGCCCTTGGCCTGGGTATCCAAGGCCAAATCCTGCAGGCTCTGGGAACTGCCTCAGAAGTGCTGAGCTCATTTTCCCATTTAAAGGTTTTCCAACATGACTCAAAGTTCCTGAAAGCAAAGTTGCAAGGGGGTGGCATTGCTTCTGTAGAGAAGCAGCAACAGAAAAGCCACCAGTGTGGAGCTGCCTCTTGGTTTTCTTTGGAGGAAAAAACCCAAAGCAACCCTCTCCTGGCTCTGACAAAGTCACTGTGCTGTGGATGCATCAGCAAGGGCTCAGTGTGAGCAGGGAGGGAAGTGAAAGAGCTTTGCATTGGTGTAAGGCTGCAAAAGTGAGTTGCCAAACAGGATCTTAGGCTGGGAAAGCAGCTGGGGAGGCCACTGGCCTGGTCATATGCATCACCCACGAGAAATGGCAGTGGGTCCTTCAGGTGGTTTGCTGCTTGTTTAGAGCCTCTGCTCTGAGCACTTGGCTACTGCTGGAGTTCTTGTAGAACCACAGAATCATTTGGGTTGGAAAAGGCCTTTAAGATCCAGTGCCAGCCCTGCCCTCACCCTGCCCAGCCCAGCACTGACCCCTCAGCACCTCAGCTCCAGGGCTTTGGGATCCCTCCAGGGCTGGGCACTGCCCCAGCTCCCTGGGCAGCCTGGCACAGGGCTGACACCCCTCTCAGGGAAACAGTTCTGCCTCAGCTCCAGCCTCAACCTCCCCTGGGGCAACTCCAGCCCCTTTCCCCTTGTCCTGTCACTCATTGCTTGGGAGCAGAGACCACAGCCACGCTTTGAGACTTAGTTTTGCTAAAATAAATGCTGTTGGTCAAAACTGCCCAGACTGTGTGTCCTGGGAGGCTGGTTGGACCTCAGGGAGGGATGTCCCAGGGTATCAAAGGGCCCCTTGATCCTGTCCCTGAAGCAAAGAGCTGCAGGAGAAGCAGGGAGCTGAGTGAGACCCCATGGGACAGGGCTCCCAGCTGCAGTGTGAGGAGCTCTGACCTGTGATTTCTGTCTCTGACAGGATGGGAAGGAAATTCCCCCTCAGTGGCTCCATCTAGGCAGAGATCACAGGGAAATTCATCCTTCTTGATGGCCAAGAGCCCTTCTCCCTCCCCAGCACCACCACCTGCTCCCCAGCCAGCTGGAGCAGCCCTGGCTTGTCCTCCACAGCTCTGAGCTGGGGGTGACCCTGGGGAAGGCTCAGGGGAAATGTAGCCTGGCTGTTCCCCTGTCTGCTGGGTTTTGTGGCCCCACTGCTGCTGAGCTGCCCTGGGCTGCTTTTCCTGGCTGGATACTGGCTCCCCTTCACTTGTGTTTCCTGAGGCTGTGCATGTGCTGCTTGCCTCCTCTTCCTCCCTCAATATCTGTTCCTACAGCCTGAAGTGACTGCCAAGGGGATTAAAGAGTAAACTCAAACAAAACCCCTGGAGGGAGGGAACTGCTTGGGGTGTTTACCTGGGCTTCCTTCTGTCTGTGGGCTGGGGGAGTGGGGATGCTCAGGGCAGCCTGTGCTCTTTGCCCCAGCTCTCTACTGAGAGCAGCCTTACCCTAACAAATGCACACACAGCCCTGGAGCTGAAAATAGCTTCCAAAGTAACTTCCAAGAGCTTCCTGCAAACAGACCCTGAGGAACCCTCTGTGCTGAGAGACACCCTGGGATGATCCTGGCAGCTCCAGAGGCGAATCACTGGCTTCCCAAAGGGTTTTCTCTGTGACCCTGAGCTGGTGTCTCACTCCTCAAAGGCACTGGGTGCTGCTTGGTGTTACCCTCCCTGCTGCCAAGAGGAGATGTCAGTGCCCAGAGCAGCCACCCAGGAGAGGTGTGAGTGTGGAGGGTGTCCTCCCAAAGCAGCTGAGCAAGGGGCTGCCAAAACCAGCCCCTGTGGCACGTGGAGGAAGGGGCAAAGCTTTGGCATGTTGGCATTGAGCTACTCTGGGATAAATGCTCTGTCTCTTATCCTGGACATGTTCCTATGTGGCCTGATCTAGGTGAAGCTGCTTTGGCAGGAGGAGTGGACTGGATGAACTCTAAAGGTCCCTTCCAACCCACACCATTGTGTGATTCTACCTCTGGCCATGGAAGGAGGGAAGTGGGAGTGTTTAGTCTGCAGGAGACTGAGGGGAAGACATCACTCTGACACTCCCTGGTCTCTGCTCCATTTAATGACTGATAGAGGAAACAGCCTCAGGTTGCCCCAGGGGAGGTTGAGGCTGGAGCTGAGGCAGAACTGTTTCCCTGAGAGGGGTGTCAGCCCTGTGCCAGGCTGCCCAGGGAGCTGGGGGAGTGCCCAGCCCTGGAGGGATCCCAAAGCCGTGGGGCTGAGGTGCTGAGGGCTGTGGGTCAGTGCTGGGCTGGGATTTAATGATCTTAAAGGTCTTTTCCAACCCAAATGAGTCTCTGATTCCAAGCTGCTTGTGCAAACTGCCACACACAGCTGGGAAGGTCTTGCTGTGCTGTACCTGCAGAAGACAGGGATGGGACAAGAGGAAAGGGGCTGCAGTTGTCCCAGGGGAGGTTGAGGCTGGAGCTGAGGCAGAACTGTTTCCCTGAGAGGGGTGTCAGCCCTGTGCCAGGCTGCCCAGGGAGCTGGGGCAGTGCCCAGCCCTGGAGGGATCCCAAAGCCGTGGGGCTGAGGTGCTGAGGCCGTGGGTCAGTGCTGGGCTGGGCAGGGTGAGGGCAGGGCTGGGGCTGCAGCAGCTTCAGGGGCTTTGCCAACCAAAGTGATTCTGTGACTCCACAGAAGGCAGAGAGGCAGCTACACTCAGGCTTTACAGGAGGGACATGGCTTGGTGCTGAGCACTTTGGTGGCCACCAAAGCCCTGTTTGAGTTGGGGCAGTGGTAGAACAGACACAATGAAGTATGTGTATGCATTATATGTATCTCTGCATGTGTGTGCATGTACAGGATAAAGCTTCAGCAGGACTAGAATGAAGAGAAAGTGATGTGGGTGCAAACATGAGACATAAAGAGATTTTACTGTCCCTTCAGTGTGTTTTAACTGTAATGGGAACCTGTCAGTTCAGCTGTTTGGTAGGAACAGTGTGAAGCCTAGCAGGTATTTGGGACAGGGACATGCCAGCACAGCCCCCCTGAGCACAGTGCTGCTCTGCCAAACCCTTCAGCACTGATCTGACCCGTCTGAGCCCCAGCAGCATCCCCAGGGGTCACTGCAGCCCCCCTGGGGCCTCTCAGTGTCCCCTCACACTGCCCCAGCCAGAGGAAACTGCCTCTTCCCCAGCAGCGCAGCCAGGGAAGCTGCCACTCGCTCTCTCCCCAGCCCCTCTAATCCTTTTATGATGTTTGTGCTGGGCTCCTCACACCAGCCCTGCTCTTTGCCTTCCCTCTAATTCCCCACCAAACACTTTGGGCAGGAGAAAAACCCCCGTGGGCTGTTAAGACTCAAAGCCCAGGCAAGGAAACACTCTTTCCTGGGGCTCTGTGCTCCCACGTGCTGTCGGAGTTTCACAACCAGGGTGAAACCCCCTCGGTTCTGAGCACCATCCAGAATCCTGGAGGATGCTTTAGAGTAAAAATCAACCTCTCCACCCTGCTGGCTCTGCTTTCTGCTGTGCCCAGGGCTCATCCCTCCTGGGGAAGGATCTGACAGCCACGGCTGTGGCGTCCCCAAGCTGGACCCAGCTTGCACCAGGAGTGAAGGTGGTGAAAGTCTCCCCAGGAGGTAAGTTAGTCCCTGTTTAACTCCTTGGTAAAGCATGTTGTGCTACTGAAGTTTTTCAACATGGAAAATTCCCTGAGGCTTTTCTTACTGCTGTTAAAGCAAAGGCTTTAGTAACAGCTTTGGTGTGTTCTGGTGAGGCTGATAACGACTCAAAGTCAAAGAGATAAACACAGAGTATTTAGGCTTTGGCCAGATGTCCCCAAGAGAGCTCTGTGGGCATTGCTGGCTGCAAGAAAAAGATGCTGGGATGGAGAAGAGCCCTTGGAGGATGATGCAGCATCAGCTGCAGCTGCCGGGCAGGGCCTGTAGGTACGGGCTGGAGGCCATGGCTGCGCTAGGCCGCAGAGGGAAAGCAGGATCAGCCCCTCTTCCTGCCCTCCTTTATCTCCAGAGCCCCCCTGTCATGCTGCAGCTCGAAACACTCTTCAAAGCCCTCTGGAGACTTAATGTGTGACCTTTTAGTTCTCCAAGGACAGCCCTGCTCCCTGGCTGCCTCCGGCCGCTGCGGCCGCCCGACCTTGGGCCGTCACCGGCTGCCTCGGGGTGGTTAATATTTGCTGTACCTGCTGTGGAGGGGAGTGGGCAGGAACCTGCTGATTGCAAAGAGCCTGGGCTTGCTTGGGGGATAAAATGTTATTCACAAGAGGCTGGAGGACCCAAAGTGTGCGTGGTGTTTGGCTTTCTGAGCGTAACGTGGAGCCAGCGCCATGGAAATGGCAGGAGGGCCGGGGCTGAGGGAAGGCTTGATCCCAAGAGAAACTGGAGAGCAGGTGCCCAACACTACATGGCAGGAGTAAAACTGGAGAGCAGGTGCCCAACACTACATGGCAGGAGTTCTGCTTTCTGAAATCCCCTTGGGCATGAAAGGAGTCAGCATCACTCCTATGTTTGGTGAGCTGCCTCCTTGGGGTGCTGGGGCAGTGACAGGCCCAGAGCCGCGCACCCAAACAGCCCCCAACACACAGTTTGTCCCCCTAAAACAGCCCCAAACACACAGTTTGTCCCCCTAAAAGAGCCCCCAACACACAGTGTTTGCCCCCCCAAAACAGCCTCAAGCACAGTTTGTCCCCCCTAAACAGCCCCAAACACAGTGTTTGTCCCCCCAAAACAGCCCCAAACACACAGTGTTTGTCCCCCCAAAACAGCCCCAAACACACAGTGTTTGTCCCCCCAAACAGTCCCAAACAGTGTTTTTCCCCCCTAAAAAGCCCCAAACAGTGTTTGCCCCCCCAAAACAGCCTCAAGCACAGTTTGTCCCCCCAAACAGCCCCAAACACACAGTGTTTGTCCCCCAAAACAGCCCCAAACACACAGTGTTTGTCCCCCCAAACAGCCCCAAACACACAGTATTTTTCCCCCCTAAAAAGCCCCAAACAGTGTTTGCCCCCCCAAAACAGCCTCAAGCACAGTTTGTCCCCCCAAACAGCCCCAAACACACAGTGTTTGTCCCCCTAAACAGCCCCAAACACACAGTTTCTCCCCCCAAAACAGCCCCAAACACAGTGTTTGTCCCCCCAAACAGCCTCAAGCACAGTTTGTCCCTCCCAAACAGCCCCAAATACACAGTGTTTGTCCCCCCAAAACAGCCTCAAACACATAGTGTTTTTCCTCCCTAAACAGCCCCCCCAAACACAGTGTTTGTCCCCCCAAAACAGCCCCAAACACACAGTGTTTGTCCCCCCAAAACAGCCTCAAGCAGTTTTTCCCCCCCAAACAGCCTCAAACACAGTGTTTGTCCTCCTAAAAGAGCCCCAAACACAGTGTTTGTCCCCCCAAACAGCACCAAACACAGTGTTTTTCCCCCCTAAACAGCCCCAAACAGTCTTTGTCCCCCCAAAACAGCCTCAAGCACAGTTTGTCCCCCCCAAACAGCCTCAAACACAGAGTTTGTCCCCCCAAACAGCCCCAAACACACAGTTTGTCCCCCCAAACAGCCCCAAACACATAGTGTTTGTCCCCCCAAACAGCCCCAAACACACAGTTTGTCCCCCCAAAACAGCCCCAAACACAGTTTTTCCCCCTCAAAGAGCCCCCAACACACAGTGTTTGTCCCCCCCAACACACAGGGTTTGTCCCCCCCAACACATAGTGTTTGTCCCTCGGGGCCAGGCTGACCCGGTGAGGGATTATTGGTGTTTATTCTGTCCTGCCTCAGTTGGTATTTTGGTGCTCAGGGGTTCAAAGAGGAGCTCTGGTCCTCAAACCTGATTCTGAGTGAGCACCAACACAGCTCAGATTTGGGGCTGTTCCTCTATGGTTCAGAGCCCAGTTGTGCTTTGGGGTGTTTCTGGGGAGAAACAGAGGCTCTCCCATACCCAGCTGAGGCAGGGAGGTGAGGGGCTGAACACATGAACTCGCTGTTGCTCCACACCACATCAGCTCTGGAGAGGTGGTTGACCTCTCTCAGGTTGGGTTTGGTGCTTCTGAGGGCTGCAGGTCCATCTCCATCCTCCGTGCTTTCAGCAAAAGCTCAACATCAGTCTCTGGTTTAGTTCAGTGATGGTTTTAGTGATGGGCCTGGCAGGGTCAGGTTAGTGGCTGGGCTCAATCTTAAAGCTGCTTTCCAACTGTGATGAGTTGATTCTGCTTCCCCAGCCCCAAGGCTGATCCCACGGGCTCCCTGAGCAGGAGGGAGATGGGTGCTGGGGGCCACAGCAGCCTGCAGAGCCACTGTGTCCTGAGCCACGTGTCACAGCAGCTCCAGGAAAGGCTGCTGCTGTTCCACACCCAGGGGCATGTCTCCTCCCGTGCTGCCATCCCATTTCCAAACAGGAATGAGGAAACACTGAGCTTTGCCACCACCTGCATGGATGTGTCCCTCAAACAGTGTGAGGTGGCTGCTTTGGAGCTGCACCCCGCTTTCAGCTACACAGGAGACCCCCTGCACATCACCCAGGCAGCGTCAAATACAGGTGACAGAGCACAGGGGTCCTCTGGGGAGCCTCAGGCACATCCCTGGGTGCTGAGCTCATCCCCAGGAGCTCTGCTGCTGGCAGTGCCCAAGGGCAGTGGGGCAGGTGACCTCTGGCCTGGGACTGATGGCACCACCCAGGGACCAAAATTGCTAATTAAGTTTTGCTTCTCTCTCTGTCAATCTCGTTTCCTGGTTCTTGTGCAATCACAAATGCTTTCAGGTTTCTTCCCGGTTGTTTATTCACCGGTGAGAGCAAATTCAGCTTGGGAAACAGAGCTTTGGGGGGTTGGGGTGGGAGCCTGGAGAGGAGCTGGGATGTGGGGGACAGTTTGTGGGTCCCTGCCTGGGGAGAAGGTGCCCTGAGTGGGGGGAATCAAACTATGGAGGGGGTTGGTTTTAGCTGCTCTGGTGCAGATGTTTTACTGTTTTGCAGCATAACATTCCTGGGGGTGAGTCAGACAAGCATGAGGCTGCCTTTGGAGGGGGGGAATGAGCAAAAACCCAAACAGCTCAGGCTTCAAAGCTTGTTCTCCTCTTGTAGTACTGAAAAACTGTCTGAAGCACTGAGGCTGGAGAGGCATGGTGTGCTTGGTGTGCTCACCCAGCTGGGCTTGCTGGGGGTTGTTTGGAATCCTGACCTCCTCCCTGAAGGAAAATATCAGTGTGTTTGAGATAAGGGCAGTGAGGGCTCGTGCCCACACGTTGGGGATCGGCCTCACTGCTCAACCCTGCAACGTGGGGTTCGTGGAGAACGGCACAGGCAGCGGCACGGGTCGTCCCTCTGCTCGAGAGCTGGGCTTGGCTCAATGGCTGGGGGACTCAAACCATCTCCTGCATTGCTGCATGGGGATGCTTTGGGGTTTTGAAGGTACTTTAGCCCAGCAGTTGATAGCTGTGAGGGGTTCAAGTAGGGGATCTCAGTGTTATCCCAGTAGCTCTCCCTGCAGCACAGACACCCGAGAAGCAACCCCAGCCCTGCAGCAGCGAGGCTGAGGCCAGGGGCAGGAGTTGGGGCAATATGGGGGGACAGCGGTGCCAGCTGCTGCTGCCCCTGTTGCATCTGGTTGCCTGTGCCCAGGCAGGGCCAGCACCACAATCCCTTCCCAGCCATTGCACTGAGTCCCAGCGAGGCTTTTTGGGGTCCCCCCCATGGGGGTAACGCAGCGTGTGAGCCTCACCAGCTCTGCACCCCACAGCACGCTGCTGGAGAGGGGCAAAGCACCCCAAACCGCGCGTGTGTCAGGGGGCAGCTCAACAAAACCCGAGTGCAGGACAGGGGGTGGGATGGGGAAAACCATATCGAGCAATTAATTTGGGGAGGGGGGCGATAAGGCGGCGGCGCCGACTGCGTTTAACTGGGAATGCTTTACCGGGAAAGACACACGCCACGGAACGCTTCCGAGGGGTGACCCCCGGGGAGGGGCCGGAGCCCGGGGCGGAGCTGCCCCCGCACCGCCCCCCAACACCCCCCCGGGGCGGCCGCGGGCGCGTATAAAGCGCGACGGGCGCGGGCGGGGGCAGCGCTGCGGCCGGTGAGCGGCGGGGCCGCGGGTTCGAGTCCCGCGGGGGGAAACTCCGGCAGCGGGGTGTAGGGGTGGGGGGAGGATGTGGAGAGCTGGGTGGGACGTTGTTTTAGGGGGGCGGGGAGGGGTTGCTTGTAAAATAACGAGGCGATGCGTTGCTCAGCTGCGTGCCCTCGCAGGGCAGTCGCTATGTCGGTGTCACACAGCTCCAGGCTGAACAAGCTGGTGCGGGAGCAGTACGTGAGGCTGCCCCAGGACGGGCTGGTGCAGGTCACCTACGTCTGGATCGACGGCAGCGGGGAGGGGGTGCGCTGCAAGAGCAGGACCCTCGACAAGGAGCCCAAGAGCATCGAAGGTAAACGCCGCTGTTTGCCCCCCGTGAGGGTTCCTGAGAGTCGCTGAGGAGAAGTTGTGGGGCTGCTCTGTGTGGTGGGGAGTTGGCACTTGCTGGTTGCGTGGCACTGGTGATACCTGCTGCAGCTGTGGGCTTGTGGCAAGAGGCAGGGTGAGCACCCAGCCTGCGTCGCTGCGGCTTGCCTAAGCCCTCATCCCTGTCATTAGCGCTGGGTGGGAACGGGAGGATGAGCTCCTCGCCCCTTCCCACCGGGCAAACAGCCACAGAGGCACGTTGGCATCTGGATGGGGTTTGGCAGAAGGGAGGTTGGGGTGGCTGGGGCTGATTCTGCCTGTGCCCTGACGGTGCTGGGGCAGGGGTGAAGGCACCGATGCTTGGGGAGCAGCGCTGGGCTGCAGGGATGTGCCAGGACACCTTTGTGGCCGGTGTCCCACAGCACTCGGTGCCCTCTGGCTCTGAGGCACCAGCACTTGGCACCATCTGTATGTGAAATCCCTTTTCCCAACCCCACTCCCCTGTCTGTCTCCCTCTTGCCTCGCAGATGTCCCCGAGTGGAACTTCGATGGCTCCAGCACGGCGCAGGCAGAGGGCTCCAACAGTGACATGTTCCTGGTGCCTGTCTGCATGTTCAGGGACCCTTTTTGCCTGGACCCCAACAAGCTGGTGCTGTGTGAAGTGCTCAAGTACAACAGGAAACCTGCAGGTGAGCCCCCCCAGCTACACCTTCCCCCAGCACCCCAGGGTCACCCGCTGGGCATCTCACTCTGGGACCGCTGCTGGGGAGCAGCTCAGCACCAAGCCCTTGCCCTGAGGCTCTGAAATTCAGGCTCTGGTGGTGGTGGTTGTTTGCAGGAACCTGTTTTGAGCAAAGCAGCGAGATGAGGAGCTCACACACAGCCCTCGCCGGCTCAAGGCGGGTTTAGAGCCCGAGCACACCCATCCCTGGGGGCTGTGGGGTTACACGGGGCAGCTGGAGCTGGAAGCAGCAGCAGGGTTTAACGTGATGGCTGTGTGGCTGCTCTTCTTGCTGATGGGAGGCTGCAGAGAAGGAGGGCGAAGGCGCTGGGGTGGCTGCAGTGACCTTTGTGAGCGGCCCCTTATCGCTGCGGGCAGCACCCTCGGGGCTGGCTCCGGCCCCGGCCGCCTGATAAAGCCCCAGACGCAGGAGGGACGAGCTGAGGGGCTCCCACGGGGGTTGTTTGCCAGCAAGCAGCCGGTTCTTTGCCAGTAAAGCAGAGCCACGTCCCCTCTGGGTGCGTGGGGGGAAGGGAGATGGTGTCTGCAGGGGGGTTGCACACGTCTGCCTGGGAGAGGACAGGCTGTGGGCAGCGATGGGGAAAGATGGGGCTGGTTCCTCTCCAAACAGCCTCTGGCCTTGCAGCTGCAGGGGAAGTGTCTTGGGTGAGATTCCTGCCCAGCAGCTCCTTCACCAGAGCAGTTTGTACTGGGAGCCCTGCAGCTCCTGGGGCTGGAGCTGGGGCAGAGGCTCAGCCCGATGCCCCTGCAGATGAGGGGCTGAACCTTCTGACTCTTCCCTGGGGGAGTCTCTGTGGCTGGTAAGGGCTGTGTGAGCTTCAGGGGGAACTGCTTTCCCTTCTTCTCCCACCAGTGCAAGGGGGAAGTCGCTGCTCCTCTCCAGCCCCACACCCTGGGCTTTAGGTTGCAGCTGCTCTGGGGTCTTTTAATGTGAGTTAAGGTAGAGTTTGCTGCCTGTCCCTGTGACAAGTTTTTCAGCTTGCTTTTCCCCTGCTGTTCCAGTCCAAACTCTCACTCCTCTTGCCTGGCATGTTGTCCCATGTCAGGATGGTTCTCTGGTATTTGTGTGTTCCTGGCAAAGCCCCAGTTGCCCTGAGCACCACAAAGGATGGGTGCTAACCTGGATGCTAACCAAAAGCATGGAGCTGGAGTGAGATAAGGATAATTAAGCTGAGGCTGGTAGAGAGGATGAGGTGAAGCAGTGATGGGAGATGTCCCTGTTCCCACATCTGCCTGTAGGATGGGGCTGGGGTGAGGCTCCTGATTTCTCAGTGTGGGAAAGGAGGATCATCAGTGGTTTGGGGATTAGGCTAATTAAACCTCCCTGGCCTGTGGCCTGATGCAGTGGCTGTGGAGTAACTCTGTGAGGAGGAAGCTGGTGAGCAGGGAGCGTTGCTGGAAGGGGAGATCCGCTCTCCTTAAGCACTTGGCAGTGATGGAGTCTCAGCCTCTGAGCAGGACAGAGCAGGTGCCTGCCCATGGCACGGGTCTAACCCAGACCTCTCTGCTCCCAGAGACCAACCTGAGACACACATGCAAGAAAGTGATGGACTTGGTGAAGGACAGTCACCCCTGGTTCGGGATGGAGCAGGAGTACACGCTGCTGGGCATCAACGGCCACCCCTACGGCTGGCCTGACAACGGCTTCCCCGGCCCCCAGGGTAAGTGCTTCTTCTCTTTCCAACCCAAGTGCCCCCTCAGCTCCCACCCTGCTGCCTGTGGGGTGCAGGAGCTGAGCAGGAGCTGGGGTGAGGCTGGGAGCTGTTGGGTGGCTCACGTGAGCTCCGGCCAAGCCGCTCCTGCCAGCCGCTGCTCACACAAACAGCTCAGCTCAGCTGCGAGACTTGTTTGGCGAGGGCTGGGAGAGCCTCCTCCCCTGGCTGGCTGGGAAAGGGCCAAGGGCCAGCACATCCTGCCCTCCTTGCAGTCTGGAGAGCCCCAGAGCCTTGGCTGCCTCCTGGGAGAGGGCCAGGGGTTTCCCAACCTGACTTAATCAGCCCCTTTTGTTGGGACTGGCTGCTTTCAACATCTCCCATCCCCCAGGCAGGGAGATCTGCAGCTGCCCTGCTTGAATGAGGAAGAGCTGCTGAATTTTCAAGCCATGAACAATGTTGGCTGTTGTCAGAACCAGTCTCGGGCTCCTGATGTTCTCAGAGGGTCAGCAAGGTGCCGCAGGGCAGCCCAAGCCAAGCTTTCCTTATCTCCTGGCCACCTCCCAGCTGATGCATTCCGAGTCCTGTTGAACTGCTCAGTTAATGTGGAGGTTGCACACATCAGTTGCTCAGTTAATGTGGAGGTTGCACACATCAGTTGCTCAGTTAATGTGGAGGTTGCACACATGAGTTGCTCAGTTAATGTGGAGGTTGCACACATCAGTTGCCGGTCCTGGACCAGGAGCTGGTGGCTCAGTGCATGGAGGGCAGCAAAAAGTCCTCTGCAGGTGGTACCTGGGAGTGGTGGGATTCTGCTGCAGTGCTGCTGTTGCTCCTCACATCTTGAGTGGTGGCTTTCCTTTCCTTTGCAGGCCCCTACTACTGCGGGGTTGGAGCAGATAAGGTGTATGGGCGTGACATCGTGGAGTCCCACTACAAGGCGTGTCTGTATGCAGGGGTGAAGATCTGTGGCACCAATGCAGAGGTGATGCCCTCCCAGGTACGTGTGGACAGCCCCAGGCAGCCCCTTGCCAGTGATGGACAGGAGGTCTTGTGTGGCTGGAATAACCCAGCACCTCCCAGCTCCTCTGGGATGCTGAATCCAGTGGCTCCCCACATCGGTTTTGTCTAGAGGGGAGCAGTTTCGCTGCTGGGATGAAAATGTACATGTCTGATTTTTCCCCTCATTCACTCCTGTGGGGCAGGCAAGTGAAAGCACAGTTGAGCCAAACTGCAGGTGAGCTCCTTGCACAGCTCAGCCTGAGCTCTGGCAGCTCCCCTGTGCTTTCCTTCCCCTGCAGAGCAGCAATGTGGGGCACAGCATGAGCCGGGACAGGCTGTGGAGCAGTGGGTGCCAGCGTCCTGCTCCTCTGCCCTGGCAGCCTGGTGCACCTTGGGTGGGCCACAGCCTTGGGGAGGATCTGGGTTGGTTTAGGAGTTGGCCAGAGCAAGTCTCTGATTGCATTAGGCAGGTGGCCAGACTGACGGGCAGCGATTGGCCCTGAATCGCTGACTCCTGCTGCTGGTGTGGTGATAAGCAGTGGGGGGGAGTTATCTTCAGAGCAACTCAGACAGGGACTTTTAACGACCCTGCTGTTTGCCCTGACTTTTTCAGGGTCCTTGGCTGCTGTCTGCTTCCTGGGCTCAGGCATAGGCTTGGCCAGGCTACAGCAGCAGCAGCCAGACACTGTCACTCTCTGCTTAGTCACCCTGGGTGGCACAAGCCTGGCTCCAGCCAGGCAGAAGGTAGCCCCAGGGGGCACTAACAGGCTCCTCCTTAGTCCCCTGCCCCACTTGCAGTGTGGGCTGGCAGATCCTGCACACCAGCAGCTCCAGCAGCAGCTTCCAAGGCAGACATGGTGTTTATCTATCTCTGCTTTGATTTAAACCTCCCAGATTTGCTCCATTTAGCAGCTTATTCCCATCATCTTTTTGCATGCCAGAGCAGTCCCCTGTTGCTGAACTCGTTGCTCCCCATCCCTGATGCTGATTCCCAAGGTGTCCATCTCCCAGGCTGGCAGCCCTGGCTGGGGAGTGGCTGGGATGTGATGGCTGGGGGAAGCCTGAACCTGCCCATCCTCACCAGCACATCCTCTCACCCCTTCCAGTGGGAATTCCAGGTGGGCCCATGTGAAGGCATCGAGATGGGGGATCACCTCTGGATGGCTCGCTTCATCCTCCACCGTGTCTGTGAGGACTTTGGGGTTGTGGCTACTCTGGACCCCAAACCCATGACGGGCAACTGGAACGGCGCTGGGTGTCACACCAACTACAGCACCGAGGAGATGAGGAGAGAAGGGGGTCTCAAGTGAGTCCTGGCGAGGGTCACTGGGGTGCACTGGCAGGTTTGGGGTGTCCTTAGCCCTGCCTGTGTATCTCTGCACCTGGGTGGCTGCACCAGGCAGGGCAGAGGGGTTTGTGTTCATAGAATCATTATGGTTGGAAAAGACCTTTAAGTTGCATCTGGGAAAGAACAACCCCAGGTACCAGCACAGGCTGGGAATGAACAGAGAGCAGTGTAGGGGAAAGGGAGCTGGGGGTGCTGGTGGGCAGCAGGATGAGAGCAGCCAGCAACGTGCCCTCGTGGGCAAGAGGCCAATGGCAGCCTGGGCTGGGTCAGAAGGGCTGTGGGCAGCAGGTCAAGAGGTTCTGCTGCCCCTCTGCTCTGCCCTCCTGAGACCACATCTGGGATATTGTGTCCAGTTCTGGGCTCCTCAGTTGCAGAAGGACAGGGAGCTGCTGGAGAGAGCTCAGTGCAGGGCCACAGAGATGCTGGAGTGGAGCATCTGCCTTGTGCTGAGAGGCTGAGGGAGCTGAGGCTCTGCAGCTTGGAGGAGCCTGAGGGGTGAGCCCAGTCATGTTACAGATACATCAAGGGTGGGTGTGAGGAGGCTGGAGCCAGGCTGTGCTCAGGGATGGCCAGTGACAGGACAAGGGGCAACGGGCACAGGCTGGTGTGTTTGTTTCCCCTGTGCTGCAGTCCAGAGGTTCCAAAGCAACACAAGGCAGAATTTGTTCCCTGTTGAGGTGAGGGAGCACTGGCAGGGGCTGCCCAGATGGGCTGTGGAGGCTCCTTCTCTGGAGACATCCCAACCCAGCTGGATGAGTCCCTGTGTGCCCTGCTCTAGGTGGTGCTGCTCTGGCAGGGGGGTTGCACTGGATGAGCTTTGCAGCTCCCTTCCAGCCCTTCAGATTCTGTGACTGTGTGAGTCCAACCCCTCACACTGCCAGGCCCAGCACTAAACTGAACCAGATCCCTCAGCTCTGTGTCTCTTGCATATCTCCAGGGATGGGGACTCCAGCACCTCCCTGGGCAGCCCCTTCCAGTGCTGAACAACCCTCTTGGGGGAAAAAAGTTCTTCCTCTTGTCCAACCTAAACCTCCCGTGGCACAACTTGATCCATCTCCTCGTGCCCTGTCCCTTCCTCATGTCCTATCACACAGTCACAGCACGGTGGGGGTTGGAAGGGACCTTTAGAGCTCATCCAGCCCAACCCCTTGCAGAAGCAGCTCCCACCTACATCAGCTCACAATCCATCTTTAAAAGCAGCTTCTCCCATGAGCATCCCCCCAGTGCCCAGCCCAGAAGGAGCAGAGAACAACCCCAAGCCCCACACCCAACCTCCCTCTCCTCATCCCCCAGACACATCGAAGCCGCCATCGAGAAGCTGAGCAAGCGCCACCATCACCACATCTGCGTGTACGACCCCCGGGGCGGGAGGGACAACTCCCGGCGCCTCACGGGTCACCACGAGACCTCCAACATCTTCGAGTTCTCGGCCGGCGTGGCCAACCGCGGCGCCAGCATCCGCATCCCGCGCCAGGTGGGTCAGGACGGCTCCGGCTACTTCGAGGATCGGCGGCCGGCAGCCAACTGCGACCCCTACGCGGTGACCGAGGCCATGGTGAGGACCACGGTGCTCGGCGAGACCGGCGTGGACACCAAGGACTACGGCGCCCACTGAGGGGAGGGAGGGCTGGGGTGTGCCTTGTTGCACAGGCTGGGCTGTGGGAGCATCGCTTCTGCCCTTGTGCTGCTCGCCGTAGCAATGCCTCTGGGTTTAGAGTGGAAGGGAGGGGACCCAACTGAATGTCCTCAAGCACAGTTTGGGGTTGTGCTGCTCTGGTTGGATGTGGGGAGGTTGGTTTGGCTCCTGGGATGGAGCAGCGTCTCCTCGTGGACTTTGCCCCGGGATGGATGTGGATCGCTGGGAGGCAGCTGCTGCTGTTTGCACCCAGGCAGGGAGGGAGGGAGGGGGCTGCTGCTTTCTCCTTCCTCCATGTCTCAGTTGCAAGGAAATGATAATAAATGATTTTCCTGGCTGCGTGGCAGCTGGGTGATGCTGCAGCAGCTGCGTCTCTGGAGCTCCGTGGAGGGTTCAACTGGGGTGTTGCAGATCCTGCCAGGCTGCAGCAGCCCTGGATGGAGGCTGGAGGAGCTGGAAGGATCCTTGGGGCAGGTGGCTGGAGCAGCCTTGCCTCACTTTGCCGGTGGCTGTGAGACCATCTCCCTGCATCGTGATCCCCTGCAAGGCAAACAGAGCGGCTGGGGCTGAGCAAACAGCAGCTGGCGCCCGTTTACACAGGGGGTGAGGCGCTGAGTCAGCAAATCAGCACAGCCTCACCTCGGGGATGCCTCTGGGGAGAGGGAGGAGCCTGGGGACACCCCCCTCCTGCACCCCAGGGCAGTGTCTGGGTCTGCAGGGACACGCTGCAGCTTCTCAGGTCTCTTTAGAGGGGGGTTCCTAGAGTTTAGTCACGGTGGAAGTCCCAGGTGGGGTGTTCCCAGGGACGTGAGGTGTCACCAGCATCTCCCCCACAGCCAGGCTCTTGGGGTGCTCCCAAGCTGCAGCTGTGGGGAGGAGTGGGGTGCAAACACAGGGGATGGCTCTGTGGGCCCAGGGACACTGAACAGCAAAGCTGGGGAAGGGGCTAGAGAACAGGTCTGAGGAGGAGGGGCTGAGGGAATGGGGGTGTTGAGGCTGGAGAAGAGGAGGCTGAGGGCAGCCAGCAGCACTCTCTGACACTCCCTGACAGGAGGCTGCAGGGAGCTGGGGGTCGGGCTCTGCTCCCCAGTGATGAATGACAGAACAAGGGGAAACAGCCTCAAGTTGCCCCAGGGGAGGCTGAGGCTGGAGCTGAGGCAGAACTGTTTCCCTGAGAGGGGTGTCAGCCCCTGTGCCAGGCTGCCCAGGGAGCTGGGGCAGTGCCTAGCCCTGGAGGGACCCCAAAGCCATGGGGCTGAGGTGCTGAGGCCGTGGGTCAGTGCTGGGCTGGGCAGGGCTGGGACCCCATGAACTTTTCCAACCCAAACAAGTCAGGGGTTCTGTGCTTCCCAGGTGGATGGGGTGTCACTGAACAGGGAGATTGGGTCTCTGGGACAGGCCTGTGGGATGTGACTCCAGCTCCAGCCACCAAGAGGGTTTTGTGGGAGGAGAGTTACCTGGAGGTGAGGGGCAGCAGCAGCATGGACAGGGGACATCACATCCCCTCCAGAGCATGCAGCAGGTGGGTTTGGAAGCTGGTTTCATGTGTTTGAATCCAACACAAGTGCCAGGGAGGAGCCCAAATCTCTCCTGCAGGTCCCTCCTGCTGCCAGCACAGGGACGGGGGGCAGTGGGAGCTGGGAGGGGGCTGTGCCCACAGGCACCCAGGAGCCCTCAGTGTCCCTGAGCTGTGGGAGAAGAAATGGAAGCCAGTCCTCACCCTGAGAAGGACAAATTCCCCTCCCAGAAGTTGCTGCTCAGGATGTTGGACGTTGCCCATCGAAGCCACAGCACCATCCTGTTCTCCTCTGGCTTCTGTGGTGCCTTTAGTGGGTAATTTGAGCACTGGGACACGACTGCTGGGTGCAGCTGGGAAATCAATAAAGAGCTAAATGTGGAGCAGGGAAACTGCTGATTGTTCCCATGAATGTGCCAATGGCTTCGGGTACTTGGGCTCTGGTCACACCGTGCTGCACAGCCCCTGCCAAATGTGGGGGGTCGTGTGAATCAGCCCTGGCAAAAGGCAAATGTCTCCAGCCCTGGCACATCCAGACACTTTGTAGCTCTCCCTGGGTCTCACTCTGCCATTCCCCTCTGATGCAGGACCCTGCTCTTCAGCAGAGGACAGCAAAGCTCCTGAGACCCCCCAAAGCCCCAGCCAGGGCTTATCCCTGAGCCGGGGTCAGCCCTGGCCAGCCAGGGGTGTGGGTGATGTGTGGGGTGATGCTGTGTGGGGGATGCTGTGTGGGGTGATGCTGTGTGGGGTGATGCTGTATAGGGATGATGTTGTGTGGGGTGATGCTGTGTGGGTGTGATGTATGGGGGTGATGCTGTGTGGATGTGATGCTGTGTGGGGTGATGCTGTGTGGGGTTGATGTGTGTATGGGTGATGCTGTGTAAGGGTGATGTGTGGATGTGATGCTGTGTAAGGGGGATACTGTGTGGGGTGATGCTGTGTGGGGTTGATGTGTGTATGGGTGATGCTGTGTGGGGTGATGCTGTGTGGGGTTGATGTGTGTATGGGTGATGCTGTGTAAGGGTGATGTGTGGATGTGATGCTGTGTAAGGGGGATACTGTGTGGGGTGATGCTGTGTGGGGTTGATGTGTGTATGGGTGATGCTGTGTGGGGTTGATGTGTGTATGGGTGATGCTGTGTAAGGGTGATGTGTGGATGTGATGCTGTGTAAGGGGGATACTGTGTGGGGTGATGCTGTGTGGGGGTGATGCTGTGTGGGTGATGCTGTGTGGGTGATGCTGTGTGTGGGTGATGCTGTGTGTGGGGTGATGCTGTGTAGGGGTGATGATGTGTGTGGGTGATGTGTGGGGGTGATGCTGTGTGGGTGATGCAGTGTGTGGGTGATGCTGTGTGGGGGTGATGCTGTGTGTGGGTGATGTGTGGGGGTGATGCTGTGTGTGGGTGATGTGTGGGGGTGATGCTGTGTGTGGGGTGATGCTGTGTGTGGGTGATGCTGTGTGGGGTTGATGCTGTGTGGGGTGATGCTGTGTGGGGTGATGCTGTGTAGGGGTGATGTGGGGGTGATGCTGTGTGGGGGTGACGCTGTGTAGGGGTGATGCTGTGTGGGGTGATGCTGTGTAGGGGTGATGTGGGGGTGATGCTGTGCGGGACTGATGCTGTGCAGGGCTGATGCTGTGTGGGGTGATGCTGTGTGGGGCTGATGCTGTGTGGGACTGATGCTGTGCAGGGCTGATGCTGTGTGGGGTGATGCTGTGTAGGGGTGATGTGTGGGTGATGCTGTGTGGGGTGATGCTATGTGTGATGATGTGCGGGGCTGATGCTGTGCGGGGGGGCCAGGCCGCATCCTGCTCATCCCGCGCGGGGGGCAGATCCTGGGGCCGGGCAGCAGGAGGGTTTGTTGGGCTCTGAAGCTGATCCCGGGGCTCTGCTGCCCTCCGCAGGCTCAGCCGCACAGAGCAGCGCAGCCGCCCCGCACAGCCGCGGGATGCCCCGCTCCGCTCCGCGCCCTGCTGGCAGCATCCGCGGCTCACAGAGGATGCTGTGGGATGGGCTTGGCAAAGATGCTGTGGGATGGGCTTGGCAAAGGATGCTGTGGGATGGGTGGTGACGGGAAACTCTTCCTGGGCCACTCCCCCAGGACCACCCTGCACCCTCACTGCCAGATGCACCCACCTTTACCAACCCCCCATTTACCACACAGGTGGTGGCAAAGAAACAACCCCTTTGGGCTCTTTCCCACAGGCATCTCACCCCTGGGATGCAGAGCCAGAGCTGGCTGCTGCCAGGGCTGTGTTACCCCTCTGAGGGTGGCACAGCAGCCAGAGGGGTGGCTCTGGCAAATGGCCCCAAAGGGCTGCCAGGATGAGGCACCCCAGGACTGGGCATCCCCTCTGGTCCCCTCCCTCACCCCCCAGCAGCCAGCACCACAGAAAGGTGCTGCAGAGGGGCACACACAGGGTGGGGGAGTGTGGAGACCAGCCTGTGCCAGGGGGTGACAGCATGGGCCTTGCTGCTTTCTCTGGCTCCACATCTCCTTTTATCACTCCCAATTCCATCACTTTAAATCCAGCCTTGAGGGGTTCATTTTTTGTTCCAAGCCAGTTCTAAAGGGGACATTAGAATCACAATCCTGGTGCTCACAATAGCATTACCCAAAGCCCCTGGCCAGAAGCAGGGAGCTCTGGGTGGAATAAAGACCTAACCTGAATGTCAATAGTAACTCCTTTCCCCCCTCTCTCCCTGTCTTCCAGCCTGCACAGACTGCTTGGGTCTCTCTACCTTAATGAGCATTCAAATGGTTTCAAATGAGATCTATAGAACATTGATTCTCTTGGGGTTTTTATTTCCCCCACTCAGAAGCTTCATCTGGCCTTGAAAGGGCACTCAGCATGTTTGGGCTGTGTGTAAGAGCACATCTTTCATCTCAAAAGCTCTCAGCTCACAGATCCTCAGGAGGAGGAGCAGGCAGCGTGCAGCAGCACCCCAGTGCCAGGGGAAGAGTTTGGGAGAGGTTTGGCTTGGGGGTTTGCTTGGTCCTGGGCTCCCACTGTAGCCCTGTGTGGCTTTCCTGGCCTGAGCCTCGCTGCCAGAGAGCCTGGGGCTGGCAGGGAGCTGCTCACCCTCCCCCAGGCTGCTCCTGGGTTTGCAGCTTTCAGCTCAGTTTGGTCCCTGAAAGTATGAGGTGAGAGTCCCAGCAGCACAAACTTAGCTCTGGGTGGGCTGTTCAAGAAGCAGTGGCTTGCTGGGGATGGGCAATGGGTGACCATCTCACCTGGCATCACTGCTGCTGGAAACCCTGCCCACAATCCAGCAGGGAGGCAGCAGGAGCAGGGCAGGGACTGTCCCCTGTGCTGGGCCCTGGGGAGGCTGCAGCTCCAGGGCTGTGTCAGTGCTGGGCCCCTCACTCACTGCCACAGGGACACTGAGGGGCTGCAGCGTGGCCAGAGCCGGGCACAGAGCTGGGGAAGGGGCTGGAGCACAAGGGGCTGGGCAGGGGCTGAGGGAATGGGGGTGTTGAGCCTGGAGAAGAGGAGGCTGAGGGGAGACTGGAGCACTCTCTGACACTCCCTGACAGGAGGCTGGGGGTCAGTCTCTCTTGCAAGTGATGAGTGACAAGAGGAAAGGGGCTGGAGTTGCCCCAGGGGAGGTTGAGGCTGGAGCTGAGGCAGAACTGTTTCCCTGAGAGGGGTGTCAGCCCTGTGCCAGGCTGCCCAGGGAGCTGGGGCAGTGCCCAGCCCTGGAGGGATCCCAAAGCCGTGGAGCTGAGGTGCTGAGGCCGTGGGTCAGTGCTGGGCTGGGCAGGGTGAGGGCAGGGCTGGCACTGCAGCAGCTCCAGGGCTTTCACAACCACAATGATCCTGTGAGTGTGTGGTTCTGTGAGCATGGGCTGGGTCAGAGGGGCTGTGTGGAAGGGGCTGTGTGGCAGCTGCAGAGGAGCTGCTCACTGTCTGCTGGGAAGATGCAGCAGTCAGAGGTTCCAGGAAAGCCTGTTACCATGGCAGGGCACTGGGAGCAGACAGTCAGTTACCTCACTCACCAAACAAGGGGGGTTTAGGCTGAGGGGGGGCTTAGATGGGCTCAGGAGCTGCAATTACACCTCCTGCCTGCTTTGCTTTGCTTTAGAGCCAGGTGATGATCAGCAATGCCATAGGGCTGTCTGTAGGGGCCCTGGGGGCAAATGGCTTCATGGTGAGTAGCTGGGGGATGCTGGGGCCTGCACCTGATGTAAGAGCCAATGGATCTGTCCTGCTCCTGGGACAGAGGGCAGCAGAGGCTGCAACAGTGCAGGGTGAAGCTTCCCCTGGAGCTTCACCATCCCTGCTTGTCTCAGCCATGCTGGGATGGGCAGAAGGTCTGTGGGGCCCTGGTGAGGATGGGGCAGGGTGATTCCCATTGCAGTGGGGCTGCTGCTTTGCATGAACAAGACTTTCTCCCTTGGCCAGTGCCATGAAGCCCATAGCAATGGGTTGATGCTGGGCTTGACAAAGGTGTGCAAAGAATCCAGATGTCCCTAGAGCAGCCTCCACTAATGAGTCCTTAATGACCTGCAACAGCCACCTCTGCACACAGGACAGAGAAAGCTGGGAGCTGCATGAGATGGATGGAGGGCAGGAAAGCCAGGGCACTATCAGGCTTTAGTGGCCCTGACCAGCCTGACCTGCAGCTCACTGCCACAGGGCTCTGCAGGGTCCATTGAAGCTGCTCCAGGGGTATTAGTCACTTCTTGAGGGGTATTGAGGAGTGTTGCTCTCCAGTGTTGGTCACCCATTAACCCATGGACTGATTCCCAGCTTGATCTGGCTTCTCACTGTAGACCTGTCAGGATGTATCTCCCCTGAGCCTGACCTGCAGGTTGGTTGTGGTGGGTTGCTTTTAGCCCTGCTCCATTATGGGGAATGCTCTGGAGGGTCTGGGTCCCTGCTTGGACATTTCTACCACCTCTGATCTGCTGTGCTAGGGAGTAGAGGCACAGGGCACTTGCTGGTGAGGGAAACTGCAGCTGCTTTCTCAGGCTCTGCTGCTGGGGGATGTGGATTCCCCAGGCCCACATTCCTCCCTTGGTGCCCCTCTCTGTCTGTGGCCTTTGAAATGTGGCTGTGCATCTCTTTGGTTTAAAAGTGGCCAGGATGCAGCCTTGGTATGTGCCAGGGTCTAAGAGAGAAGGAGAATAGCCTTACCTCTCCTCTGGCTGCCCTTGGGCTGGGAGGACGTTGGCTCTGCATTGCCACAGTGACAGTGGTGACACTGAGATGGCCACAGCCACGCTGCCACAGCTGGGTCAGCTCCTCCTGCTCATCCCTTGTGCACAGGCACCTGTGTGAGGAGCTGGCAAACCAGAAACATGGACCCCAGAGCAGTCCCCTGACTCTGCAGGGGGACAGGCAGTGGCAAAGCTGGGGCTGGAGAATGAAATGCCACCTTCCATCCTGCATGCAGCTGGTGAGAAGCATTGCAGGGGATGTGCAACGAGCTGCAACCACCATCACACCTCCCCTCCTTCCCAAGCCCCTTTCTTTCCAGCTCTTTGCAGCCCTGCAGGTGCTTGGGCTGCAGCAAGGCAGGGAAGTGGTGAAATTCCAGGGCACAGCTTGCAAAGGGAAGGGACAGGTGAAGCTGGAGCTGTGCTGCAGCCAGGCAGCTCTCCAGCAGAGACATGATTCAAACCCAAATGAAGCAATTCCTTCTGGTGTCACTGTAACCTGATAACTGTGATCACACAAATGGAATGTGTTTGTTGGCCCAGTAGGTGCTTTCAGTGGCTGAAATGTCAATGCAAGGCAGGTTTCAGGAGGCCTCTATAAAAATGGCTGTAGATAGGGCTGGGCTTGGAATATTTGTCCATGGGAGGAGGATGCAAAGGTGATGGAGGCTGTTGGGAAACAGGAGCAGAACTGGTTTTATCCTAAACCATTAGAGGCTCCCAGGGAGGATGGGGAAATGCAAATGGGGTGTTGTAGCTTAGAGAAAGTCAAAGAAGTTTTAGCAGCTGTAGCTGGCAAACTCCAGCCCCAAGGAGGATGGTGGAGGCTGGGAAGATGGAGCTGGGATAGCTCTGATGGTAGAGCCTGGGGAGATGGAGCTGGAATGGCTCTGATGGTAGAGCCTGGGGAGATGGAGCTGGGATGGCTGTGATGGTAGAGCCTGGGGAGAAGGAGCTGGGATGGCTGTGATGGTAGAGCCTGGGGAGATGGAGCTGGGATGGCTCTGATGGTGGAGCCTGGGGAGAAGGAGCTGGGATGGCTCTGATGGTGGAGCCTGGGGAGATGGAGCTGGGATGGCTGTGATGGTGGAGCCTGGGGAGATGGAGCTGGGATGGCTCTGATGGTGGAGCCTGGGGAGAAGGAGCTGGGATGGCTGTGATGGTAGAGCCTGGGGAGAAGGAGCTGGGATGGCTGTGATGGTGGAGCCTGGAGAGATGGAGCTGGGATGGCTCTGATGTGAAGCCTGGGGAGATGGAGCTGGGATGGCTGTGATGGTGGAGGCTGGGGAGAAGGAGCTGGGATGGCTCTGATGTGGAGCCTGGGGAGATGGAGCTGGGATGGCTCTGATGGTGGAGGCTGGGGAGAAGGAGCTGGGATGGCTCTGATGGTGGAGCCTGGGGAGAAGGAGCTGGGATGGCTCTGATGGTGGAGCCTGGGGAGATGGAGCTGGGATGGCTCTGATGTGGAGCCTGGGGAGATGGAGCTGGGATGGCTGTGATGGTGGAGGCTGGGGAGAAGGAGCTGGGATGGCTCTGATGGTGGAGCCTGGGGAGAAGGAGCTGGGATGGCTCTGATGGTGGAGCCTGGGGAGAAGGAGCTGGGATGGCTCTGATGGTGGAGCCTGGAGAGATGGAGCTGGGATGGCTCTGATGTGGAGCCTGGGGAGATGGAGCTGGGATGGCTCTGGTGGTGGAGCCTGGGGAGAAGGAGCTGGGATGGCTGTGATGGTGGAGCCTGGAGAGATGGAGCTGGGATGGCTCTGATGTGGAGCCTGGGGAGATGGAGCTGGGATGGCTCTGATGGTGGAGCCTGGGGAGAAGGAGCTGGGATGGCTCTGATGGTGGAGCCTGGGGAGAAGGAGCTGGGATGGCTCTGATGGTGGAGCCTGGGGAGAAGGAGCTGGGATGGCTCTGATGGTGGAGCCTGGGGAGATGGAGCTGGGATGGCTCTGATGTGGAGCCTGGGGAGATGGAGCTGGGATGGCTCTGGTGGTGGAGCCTGGGGAGAAGGAGCTGGGATGGCTGTGATGGTGGAGCCTGGAGAGATGGAGCTGGGATGGCTCTGATGTGAAGCCTGGGGAGATGGAGCTGGGATGGCTCTGATGGTGGAGGCTGGGGAGAAGGAGCTGGGATGGCTCTGATGGTGGAGCCTGGGGAGAAGGAGCTGGGATGGCTCTGATGGTGGAGCCTGGGGAGATGGAGCTGGGATGGCTCTGATGTGGAGCCTGGGGAGATGGAGCTGGGATGGCTCTGATGGTGGAGCCTGGGGAGAAGGAGCTGGGATGGCTGTGATGGTGGAGCCTGGGGAGATGGAGCTGGGATGGCTGTGATGGTGGAGCCTGGGGAGAAGGAGCTGGGATGGCTCTGATGTGGAGCCTGGGGAGATGGAGCTGGGATGGCTGTGATGGTGGAGCCTGGGGAGATGGAGCTGGGATGGCTGTGATGGTGGAGCCTGGAGAGAAGGAGCTGGGATGGCTGTGATGGTAGAGCCTGGGGAGAAGGAGCTGGGATGGCTGTGATGGTGGAGCCTGGGGAGAAGGAGCTGGGATGGCTCTGATGGTGGAGCCTGGGGAGAAGGAGCTGGGATGGCTCTGATGGTGGAGCCTGGGGAGAAGGAGCTGGGATGGCTGTGATGGTAGAGCCTGGGGAGAAGGAGCTGGGATGGCTGTGATGGTGGAGCCTGGAGAGATGGAGCTGGGATGGCTCTGATGTGAAGCCTGGGGAGATGGAGCTGGGATGGCTGTGATGGTGGAGGCTGGGGAGAAGGAGCTGGGATGGCTCTGATGTGGAGCCTGGGGAGATGGAGCTGGGATGGCTCTGATGGTGGAGGCTGGGGAGAAGGAGCTGGGATGGCTCTGATGGTGGAGCCTGGGGAGAAGGAGCTGGGATGGCTCTGATGGTGGAGCCTGGGGAGATGGAGCTGGGATGGCTCTGATGTGGAGCCTGGGGAGATGGAGCTGGGATGGCTGTGATGGTGGAGGCTGGGGAGAAGGAGCTGGGATGGCTCTGATGGTGGAGCCTGGGGAGAAGGAGCTGGGATGGCTCTGATGGTGGAGCCTGGGGAGAAGGAGCTGGGATGGCTCTGATGGTGGAGCCTGGAGAGATGGAGCTGGGATGGCTCTGATGTGGAGCCTGGGGAGATGGAGCTGGGATGGCTCTGGTGGTGGAGCCTGGGGAGAAGGAGCTGGGATGGCTGTGATGGTGGAGCCTGGAGAGATGGAGCTGGGATGGCTCTGATGTGGAGCCTGGGGAGATGGAGCTGGGATGGCTCTGATGGTGGAGCCTGGGGAGAAGGAGCTGGGATGGCTCTGATGGTGGAGCCTGGGGAGAAGGAGCTGGGATGGCTCTGATGGTGGAGCCTGGGGAGAAGGAGCTGGGATGGCTCTGATGGTGGAGCCTGGGGAGATGGAGCTGGGATGGCTCTGATGTGGAGCCTGGGGAGATGGAGCTGGGATGGCTCTGGTGGTGGAGCCTGGGGAGAAGGAGCTGGGATGGCTGTGATGGTGGAGCCTGGAGAGATGGAGCTGGGATGGCTCTGATGTGAAGCCTGGGGAGATGGAGCTGGGATGGCTCTGATGGTGGAGGCTGGGGAGAAGGAGCTGGGATGGCTCTGATGGTGGAGCCTGGGGAGAAGGAGCTGGGATGGCTCTGATGGTGGAGCCTGGGGAGATGGAGCTGGGATGGCTCTGATGTGGAGCCTGGGGAGATGGAGCTGGGATGGCTCTGATGGTGGAGCCTGGGGAGAAGGAGCTGGGATGGCTGTGATGGTGGAGCCTGGAGAGAAGGAGCTGGGATGGCTGTGATGGTGGAGCCTGGGGAGATGGAGCTGGGATGGCTGTGATGGTGGAGCCTGGGGAGAAGGAGCTGGGATGGCTCTGATGTGGAGCCTGGGGAGATGGAGCTGGGATGGCTGTGATGGTGGAGCCTGGGGAGATGGAGCTGGGATGGCTGTGATGGTGGAGCCTGGAGAGAAGGAGCTGGGATGGCTGTGATGGTGGAGCCTGGGGAGAAGGAGCTGGGATTGCTCTGATGGTGGAGCCTGGGGAGAAGGAGCTGGGATGGCTCTGATGGTTGAGCCTAGGGAGATGGAGCTGGGATGGCTCTGATGGTGGAGCCTGGGGAGAAGGAGCTGGGATGACTGTGATGGTGGAGCCTGGGGAGAAGGAGCTGGGATGGCTCTGATGGTGGAGCCTGGGGAGAAGGAGCTGGGATGGCTGTGATGGTAGAGCCTGGGGAGAAGGAGCTGGGATGGCTCTGATGGTGGAGCCTGGGGAGATGGAGCTGGGATGGCTCTGATGGTAGAGCCTGGGGAGATGGAGCTGGGATGGCTGTGATGTGGAGCCTGGGGAGAAGGAGCTGGGATGGCTCTGATGGTGGAGCCTGGGGAGATGGAGCTGGGATGGCTGTGATGTGGAGCCTGGAGAGAAGGAGCTGGGATGGCTGTGATGTGGAGCCTGGGGAGATGGAGCTGGGATGGCTGTGATGTGGAGCCTGGGGAGATGGAGCTGGGATGGCTCTGATGTGGAGCCTGGGGAGAAGGAGCTGGGATGGCTGTGTCATCTCCATGGAGCTTCATCCAGGCTGTGGACCCACACTGTGCCTGAGATGCTCCCACCTCACCCACGTGCTCACAGGGCTGTCACACTCATCCTGGCTCTATTAAATCAGGCATCCCATGTCTTTTTCCACCCTTGTCCTCAGAGGAGGATCCCTTGGCTTGTCACACCAGCTCTTCAGTGCCCAGCATGTCTTTCCCCATCTCCCCAGCCTTCTGGGGACAGGAAAGCCTGTTGTGTCTTGGACATAGTTGACTGCTGGAGTGCCCTGAGCTACCTTCCTGTGCTCCCTGCCTAGCTGTGCTGTTGTAACACACTGCTCTGCTCTTGGCTCTCATCTTTAGCCAGTGGAGCTCTCTGATCCCCCTGTGTGTCTCTCCAGGGTGTGTGCTCTGCCCTTCCAGCTGCACACACTGGCTGGTTCTGTCTCTTCCCTGCCAGGCTGCACCCTTGTACCTCCCCTGGCTGTTGGAGGCTCTTGCCTCAGCCCCTTTGGGACCCTGTGCCAGGACAGGTCCCTGGGGTGTCACAGTGGCTTCAGTTGGACTGTGCCAGTGGGTAAAGAGTGGAGCTTGTCAGCTTTCCCTCCCTGAGGCTGTGGGTGTGCAGAAGCTCATCACACTCAGCTCCCACCAGTGTGAGCTGTGAAGGCAGACAGTGAGTGTGCCAGCACCTTTTTGCCTTCCCTTACCCACAGTGGCAGGTGCTGGCTGCTTCCCCAGGGCAGTTTTGCACCCAGGTCCAGTCCACACCACAAGCATAGCTGTTTGTTTTCTGTCAGCACCCTGCAGGCCTGATGGAGCTGTGGAGGTGGGCTGGGCATCCAGAGAGCTGGGTGCTGCCAGGAGCAGTGTGCCAGGAGCTGCTCCTGGAGCCTGTCACAAGCTGCTCTGTCCTCCTCTGTCCTCTGCTGTCCCTGGGGACAATGGGTTTGATTTTTGCCAGTTGGCCACAAAGCAAGTGGCTGCACAGGCATCATCACATCACTGCCTGCATGCCTGGTGAAGATGGGTTGTAGACTCACCTTTAACCACTTGACTTTCCACCAGCTCAGCTGGCAGTGTCATGGAAGCACAGAATTGCCTTTTGGTTGGAAAAGACCTTTAAGACCATCAGCTCCAAGCCCTCCCCTGACACTGCCAAGCCCCTCACCAACCCATGGCCCTCAGCAGCTCAGCTGTGTCTCCTGCAAACCTCCAGGGATGGGGACTCCCCAGCCTCCCTGGGCAGCCTGTTCCAGTGCTTAACAACCCTCTGGGTTCAAAGGTTCTTCCTACAGAAGAAGTTTGTTCCTCAGCTTCCCAGTCACATGCTGGTAGGAGCTGTGTAGCCCCTGGTTCCACCCCAGGCAGAGCCTCCCTCAGCTCCTGGGGTGAGCAGCACAGTGCCTGAGCATGGCTGGGGCAGGGCAGAGGGAAGGGCTTCTTCATGATGCTCTGGCCAAGGCAGCTTTGTCAGCTGTGACTCATCTGCTGTGTGACAAGTCTGGCTGGCCTCAGACCCAGAGACCTTTGAGTCCTGTGCATTGGCTCCTGGAAACCCCAATGACTGGGGAAAGGGAAGCACTCAGTGATGAGGGACAATCCTGGTGTGGGCAGGGGCTGAGAGCTGGGATTGCAGGATCAGCATGGGGGGTGTGTGTGTGGGGGAAGGATGCCCATGCCCCACTGCTTTTCCAGCACCCACCCTGATGCAGCCAGCCAGCAAACTCTTTTGGAAAGCACTACCTCACAAAGAGAAATGCTGAGTGGCTGATGGTGCCCTCAGGCAGAGCTCAGCTCCAGCAGCAGCCTGGGCTCACACATTAACTCCTTCCCTTGGCTCTGTGTGACTCTGGTCCAGGCCACAGAGTGTCCTCAGGGTCAGCACTGCTGCTGTGCCTGGGTGATGGGGAAGGGGCTCTGTGTGTGAGCTGGCCTTATGCTACCCAGGTGTCTTTGTTCAGAGAGGACCCTGAGCTGTGTCTCCAGATGCTGGGCTGCTCATTCCACTGAAGCTGCTCCCAGTGGGTGTGTGTCAGTGTCCCCCTGAGCCAGCTCATCTGCCCCTGCACCAGGCCATGGTTTGGCTCAGATACCTCTCTCCAGCATTTGCATTCCTGCAGAGGCAGCTGCTGGGACACGTTTCTCCATGCTGGGAGTTGGTATTTCATGCTCTGGACACATGGAGTGACTGATGATGAGCAGGAAAATGAAGTGTTTCCCTTGCCAGCAGGGCTGGGGGAGATGTGTGCTGAGAGAGGGAGTGGGATTCTTCAGGAGCTGGCAGAGGCAGCCAGGGCTGGGAGAGGAGTGTGGGTGCTGTGGGATGCTCCCACCTCAGGCATGGGTCACTGGCACAGCCCTTGCTGCCTGATTTCCTCTCCCCAGGTACCTCCTCCTGGGTTGTGTGAGGGGTTGAGAGGTTTCTTGGTGATTGTTGTCCCTGGCGTCTAGGTCAGGGTCCATCCCACAGCTTTTTATCAGCTAGAAGAGGGACACGTGGGCTGGTTGAGTAAATGAATCCTAGCAGGGTGCTGCTGAGCCACCCAGAGATCCACTCCTGCAGCTGGCAGCTGTGGTGCTCTCAGATACCACCATTGCACCTTCTGTCCCTGGGTACTGGCCCTGTCTCTCTGCTGGAGGCTGTCTCCAGCACCTCAGGGAGTGCTCCTCAGCCATTTCTGGGAGGGATCTGGGGGACAGAGGTGAAAGTGCTGCAGGTGTGACTGTGGACTTTGCATGGGAGTAGCTGATGAGATGTCACATCCCTGGGGGTGTCTCTGTGGTGGGGCACTGATCTGCCTCAGGAGGGATGCTACTAAACCTCAGGAGAGCAGGAGCTGTGGATGGGGTGGCAGTGGGTTGCTCTCCTGGCCAGCTACACTGTGCTGTTGTTATGGGGGAGAAGGGAAGGAGAACTGGGCAGTGAAGGGGAAACTTGAGAGCCAGGTCAAATACAGGATCCAAATGTCTTGCACCTCAGGTGGTGATCAGGCAGGGGTAGAGATCCTGCTGCTGTGGGACCCTCTGTCTGCTCAGGACATGTCCCAGGATGGCAGACACCCAGGTGCTGGGCTGCCCTGCTCCTGCAGCACCCTGATTCCTGCAGGAACCCCCATGGGCCTTGACATGTGTAACAGCAACTGCTGCCTTTCATAGAAGCACAGGATCGGTGTGGTTGGCAAAGCCCTGAAGCTGCTGCAGTGCCAGCCCTGCCCTCACCCTGCCCAGCCCAGCACTGACCCACGGCCTCAGCACCTCAGCCCCACGGCTTTGGGATCCCTCCAGGGCTGGGCACTGCCCCAGCTCCCTGGGCAGCCTGGCACAGGGCTGACACCCCTCTCAGGGGAACAGTTCTGCCTCAGCTCCAGCCTCAACCTCCCCTGGGGAAACTTGAGCCCATTTCCTCTTGTATCATTCATCACTGGTGAGCAGAGCCTGACCCCCAGCTCCCTGCAGCCTCCTGTCAGGGAGTGTCAGAGAGTGCTGCTGGCTGCCCTCAGCCTCCTCTTCTCCAGGCTCAACACCCCCATTCCCTCAGCCCCTGCCCAGCCCCTTGTGCTCCAGCCCCTTCCCCAGCTCTGTGCCCGGCTCTGGCCACGCTGCAGCCCCTCAGTGTCCCTGTGGCAGTGAGTGAGGGGCCCAGCACTGACACAGCCCTGGAGCTGCAGCCTCCCCAGGGCCCAGCACAGGGGCACAATCCTGCCCTGCTCCTGCTGCCACCCCACTGCTGAGCCCAGCCAGGCTGCCACTGCCCTTCTTGCCCCCCTGGGCACATGAGTCCTTGTCCAAATACAAGCAGAGAGGGAGAAATGCAGGACAGTGTGTGGTGCTGAGGCCATAAGAGTCCAGCCCATGGTTTCAAAAGCTCAGGTCAAGTCCTGCTGGGCTCACTGAGGGTGAGTGAGTGAACCCTCCTGTTCCCAGAGCCCAGCAGCACAACCAACTGCTGTCCCTGCTCTGTGCACACGTGCCAAATCTGTGGGAAAGAGGTTGCCACCACCAGTCCTCCTGCCCAGCCCCACATGCAGCAGCAGAGGAGAAGGAGGAGATCAGAAATCCAGGCAGCACAATTAGAATGATAACAGTAATTAATGCCCTGCCTCTCTCTAAGCATTGTCTCCTGAGGCTTGCCAGGTGCTGGCTGGGCATTAAGGCATTAAAGCAACAGCACCCATGTGAGGGGCTGGGTGCCAGCTGGGTCACCAGGCTGTGGGGGGCTCTTGCTCCCTGCCCTAACCCTTATCCAAAGCTTGGAGGGGAATTAAAAGGGAGGAGATGGTTTAGGAGGGATGGCCTTGACTCAGTCTGTTCCCCCAGGGCTGAGGGTTAATCCATGAGGGGGGAAAACAGCCCAGGAGCACTGGTGTGTTAAGCTGGGGAGGCTCCTCTGGTCTCCAGTGTGAGCTCAGGGCTTGTGCATACCCCTGGGTGCAGTTGGGAGTCCTCTAAAGCATCAGTTGCTGCATGTGCACATCTCTGCACGTGAGAGGCTGCTCCTGCACGAGTCCCACCAGCATACAAATGCCAAGATGTGGGCTTGCATGGACACAAGCCAGCACAGTAACACCAAGGCTGGAGGATGGGAGTTACAGGGAGAGCCCTGAAGAGCTGGAGTTGCTCCATTCATCAAGGAAATGGAGAAGTGCTTTGATTTTAGTGTGTAAGTACCATCAGAACTAGAAATCACTTGGCACTAAAGGGCTCTTTAATGGCAGAGAAAGACAGAACAAGACCCAGCAGCTGAAGCTGAAGCCTGCCACAGCCAGGCTAAAAAGCAGGCGTGCACACAGGCTGAGCAGCAGCAAACTGCCCAGGGACATGGCAGGGGGTTTGTCCCTTGGTGAAGGGTAGTCTCACCTCTCTGACAGAGATGCCTTAGCCAATACTCTTGAATCAGGCAAACACTATAGGGGTGAGCAGAGGGTATTTATTATGCTGTTGATGTTATGCTCCTGATCACTCACCCCTCTCCTCCCATCACCCCAGGAGTGGGGCTGCTTGGTGCAGCCATAGGGGCTATCACAGAGATACAGTTCCAGGAGCTGCTGCAGAGCTCTGAGACGTGGAGATCACAGAGCTCCCCAGCACATGGGTGGGATGCTTGGCTGCAAGGCCACCACGTGCCCTTGGGGAAGCTGTTTGTCTGTGAGCTGCCTCATTGAGCCCACCAAAGGGAGAGGAGGGCCCTTGGCTGCGGGCTCCAGCCAGGAGAGGCTGCCTGTGCAGGGAAGTGTGGCTGAGCAGCCCATGTAGGTGTGGGCTGGTGCAAGGTGTCAGCCTGAAGCAAGTGAGTAATTGTTGTTGCTGTTGGTATCAGATGACGTGGCTGACTGAGAAGCTGAAGCCAGGAAGTGATTTGGAAATGTTGTGTGACATGAATGTATTGATAGGATGGATTTCATGTATGGAGCTGCTGTGTGAAACACCTGTGGGTGCTGCTTAGGGTCAAACTGTATCAGCAGTGAGCCCTCCACAGGCTTGCTGATCACATGAGGGGTCTTTTAGCTCAAGGCAAGGTTAAGAAACCGAATGGCTGGCTGACTGGGCTGCTCTGCTGCTCTGTCCCATCCTCCATCACAGCAGTGGGCTTCACAGGGTGTGCTGGGCTGACCCAGCAGCAGCAAAACCCTCATCCAGTCCCTTGGGCCCCCCAGCAGGATGAGCAAAAGCAGGAAAACTCCAAGATCAAGTCCTCATGCTGTTGTAACAGAGGGGCTGAAGAGCCTGAGAGTGCCCAGGGTCTGGGCAGCACCCTGTGTCACTCCTGTGTCACTCCTGAGTCCCCAGCACCCACCTACCCTAGAGCAACAGAGCAGCTGGAAATGACCCAGCAAAGTCCCAGTTGCCCCAGGGGTAACGTGCTGCTGCCTCACCCAGACGTGTCCACATCATTAAACCCTCCATCAGTCACGGCTCAGGTACTCCTGGGCATTTCCCTGGTGCCTCTCCCAGCTCCTTTGCTCAGCTCAGCCTCACTGGGTGAGATGATTTAGCCCAGCACAGGGGAAACTGAGGCACGGTCAGATGGGGCTGTGCCCCCCTGTGTCACTGCAGGACTCTGGAAGGCTGAGATGAGCAGGTTTAAGTCACAAGACAATGCCTGTGGCTTAAGCATGAGGTCTTTTGCATACACCTGATGACACACAGGGAGGTGGAACAGGGTGTGCAGCTGATCCCATGTTTAACCCACGTGGCAGAGCACTCAGAGCCACCCTGCCCTGGCCCACAGCCCCAGCTCGTGTGCAGTGGGCAGAGCACGGCTCAGGTGCCTGAGGGGATGTTCTATTGACAGCCACTTGGGGTTTTTTAAGACAACTGTGTTTGTTGTCAAGAAATGTCATGTTCTTTAAAGTCAGGGGAACGTGATGACATCTGAAAGGAAAATGTGGCTCTGAACACAGGGCTGACAGGGTTTGTTTTCCTTTCATTTCAAATTTCCCTTTCAATGGAAGACAAAGGAGGGAGGGAGAGCAGACAGAGCCCAGGGAAGGGCCATTTCCCACCACCACAAACCCTTCCAGACAGTCTTTTATCAACAACAAATAAAACCTGAGTCCAAAACAACAGGAAAGTGTCTGTTGCTGTTTACCAGACTTCCTTGGCTTCTTTTGTTTTTAACCCACTCTGAATTTCAGGGCCAGTGACTCCACAATTAGGGACATGGGTGACCTGCTGGAGAGCAGCTCCAGGAGAGAGACCTGGCAGTGCTGCCTGATAACAAACTGCCCGTGAGCAGCAACGTGCCCTCGTGGGCAAGAAGCCAATGGCAGCCTGGGGGCAGCAAGAGAGTGTGGGCAGCAGGGCCAGGGAGGTTGTGCTGCCCCTCTGCTCTGCCCTGCTGAGGCCTCATCTGGAGTCCTGGGGCCAGTGCTGGGCTCCCCAGCTCCAGAGGGACAGGGAAGTGCTGGAGAGAGGCCAGTGCAGGGCCAGCAAGATGCTGAGGGGACTGGAGCATCTTCCTTGTGAGGAAAGGCTGTGGGACCTGGGGCTGCTCAGCCTGGAGAAGAGACTGAGGGGGGAGCTCATTAATAGTCACAAATATCTCACTGGTGGGTGTCAGGAGGTTGGGGCAGCACTTTTTCTGTGGTGCCCAGTGCCAGGACAAGGGGTGATGGGATGAAGCTGCAACACAAACAGTTCCATTGAAACATGAAGGAAAAAGCATTTCATTGTGATGATGAGGGGTTTCACCAGCCCAGGCTGCCCAGGGAGGGGCTGGAGGCTCCTTCCTTGGAGGGCTTCAAAACCCCCCTGGACACATTCCTGTGTGACCTGGTCTAGGTGGGAGCTGCTTCTGCAGGGGGTTGGGCTGGATGAGCTCTAAAGGTCCCTCCCAACCCCACCATGCTGTGAGTCTGTGATTCTATTCTGTGACTCTGGGCACATGCAGGTGAGGAAGGAGGCAGGAATGAAGTCAAAGCCTCCTGGACCCAGCACCATGGGGAAAGGTGGGTCCCCTGGCACTGCAGGCATCTAGTTAAGCCTTTCCAACCGCTCTGCAGTACTGAGGCTGTGCCACACTGTGCAGAGCCAGAGCCTGGGTGCCTTTGTTCAGCTCCTGGCACAGGATTCCCTTTGATTCACGGTGTGACCTTGGGTGAGCAACTTGGCCCTGCTTAAAATTAACTTTTCTGCAAACAAGGGCAGTAAGTCTGTGTGTGTCAGGAGAGCTGTGGCACAGCCTGAGGGGCTGGGGATAGGCCAGGAGGGGCTTTCACCCCAAGGTGTCACTCGTGTAGTGGCTCTCAGGGATGGGGTGACCCCAGAAGTGCACAAAGCCCCGAGTCTTTGGCTGGGGGCTTCAGTAAATCTGCTGTTGCTTCCCCTCTGGTTTTTGCAGGCAGGGCAAAATGGGAGCTGCAGAGACTGAAGAAAGCTTGTCTTATAAAAAAGCACCAGAGCCTGGAGTAGGCTGGCAGCACAAGGAGAGTGGTGGATGGATGTACCCCAGGGTTTGCCCCACGGGAGGAGAGGAGCTGCAGGCAGCCTTGGCACGAGAGCATAGGGGTTGATACCACCCGTGGCTACACACAGGCTGGAGACAAGAGGTAGGTCTTAGACATGTGAGGAAGGAGAGCCTGGGAGCAGCCTGTGTGCTCAGAGAACGCAAACTCGGGCGCTTTATGAGGGGTTTTATGTTGTAACACCCACGCTAAGGCAGCAGGGAGGGTCCTGCAGCTGGCACCACGGCAGGTCTGCAGCAGGAGGGCTGGCTGGCTCCGGGCTGGGTGTGCTCTGCAGAGAAACAGCACATTTTGTACTTATTCATTCTGCATGTGCGTGCAGCCTGCTCGCCAGCGCCCAGGACGTGCCTTTCCCCTTTGCTGGGGGCTTGATGGATCATTTCCATTCAATCACACAGCGAGGGGGAGGTGGGATGCACAGAGCAAGTGGGATGGAGGGAAGCCCCTGCTCAGCCCCCAACCTCATGGATGCCCCAGCTGGGTCAGACACCTTCAGGCCAGTGATCCACCCTCAGCCCCAGTCCCGAGCAGCCCTCGGGACTCCTCTGTTTGCCTCTCGCTGGACACTTAAAGTGATGAGGGTGATAAAAACTGACGGAGGGGGGGAGAGGTGACAGCTGGGCTTGGGAGAATTCCAGCGAGGAGATCGGATTAGAGGGAGGAGGGAGCACCAGCAGGCAAGATGTCTCCACGCTGGAGCAAGCAGTGAGGGAAGGAGCCGGTTGTGGGGACACGCTGCCACTTCCCCCGCAGCCCGGCCCCACAACCGGCTCCTTCCCCCGCAGCCCGGCCCCACAACCGGCTCCTTCCCCCGCGGCCCGGCCCCACAACCGGCTCCTTCCCCCGCAGCCCGGCCCCACAACCGGCTCCTTCCCCCGCGGCCCGGCCCCACAGCCGGCTCCTTCTCCCGCAGCCCGGCCCGGCCCCACAACCGGCTCCTTCCCCCGCAGCCCGGCCCCACAACCGGCTCCTTCCCCCGCGGCCCAGCCCCACAACCGGCTCCTTCTCCCGCAGCCCGGCCCGGCCCCACAGCCGGCTCCTTCTCCCGCAGCCCGGCCCCACAACCGGCTCCTTCTCCCGCAGCCCGGCCCCACAGCCGGCTCCTTCTCCCGCAGCCCGGCCCCACAACCGGCTCCTTCTCCCGCAGCCCGGCCCCACAACCGGCTCCTTCCCCCGCGGCCCAGCCCGGCCCCACAACCGGCTCCTTCTCCCGCAGCCCGGCCCCACAACCAGCTCCTTCCCCCGCAGCCCGGCCCCACAGCCGGCTCCTTCTCCCGCAGCCCGGCCCCACAACCGGCTCCTTCTCCCGCAGCCCGGCCCCACAACCGGCTCCTTCCCCCGCGGCCCAGCCCGGCCCCACAACCGGCTCCTTCTCCCGCAGCCCGGCCCCACAACCAGCTCCTTCCCCCGCAGCCCGGCCCCACAGCCGGCTCCTTCTCCCGCAGCCCGGCCCCACAGCCGGCTCCTTCTCCCGCAGCCCGGCCCCACAACCGGCTCCTTCCCCCGCAGCCCGGCCCCACAACCGGCTCCTTCTCCCGCGGCCCAGCCCCACAACCGGCTCCTTCTCCCGCAGCCCGGCCCCACAACCGGCTCCTTCTCCCGCAGCCCGGCCCCACAGCCGGCTCCTTCTCCCGCAGCCCGGCCCCACAACCGGCTCCTTCTCCCGCAGCCCGGCCCCACAACCGGCTCCTTCCCCCGCGGCCCAGCCCGGCCCCACAACCGGCTCCTTCTCCCGCAGCCCGGCCCCACAACCAGCTCCTTCCCCCGCAGCCCGGCCCCACAGCCGGCTCCTTCTCCCGCAGCCCGGCCCCACAACCGGCTCCTTCTCCCGCGGCCCAGCCCCACAACCGGCTCCTTCCCCCGCAGCCCGGCCCCACAACCGGCTCCTTCTCCCGCAGCCCGGCCCCACAACCGGCTCCTTCTCCCGCAACCCTGCCCCACAACCGGCTCCTTCCCCCGCAGCCCGGCCCCACAACCGGCTCCTTCTCCCGCAGCCCAGCCCGGCCCCACAACCGGCTCCTTCGCCCGAAACCCGGCCCCACAACCGGCTCCTTCTCCCGCGGCCCGGCCCCACAACCGGCTCCTTCCCCCGCAGCCCGGCCCCACAACCGGCTCCTTCCCCCGCGGCCCGGCCCCACAGCCGGCTCCCTCTCCCAGCGGCCGCCCCAGGCCCACAGCACGGCCCTCGCCCGCGCCCGGCCGTTGCCTCAGGGCCCGCCCCGGCCCCACAGCGCGGCCGGGCGGGGGCGGGGCGGGGCGGAGCCGGCCGGCCGGGGCAGGGACGTCGCGGGCCGGCGCGGCGCGGGGCGCAGGTAGCGCTGCCGGCGGAGCGGGCCCGGGCGGCACGGCACGGCACGGCACGGCACGGCACGGCACGGCACGGCACGGCACGGCACGGCACGGCCAGGCCATGGGGAAGGTGCAGCTCTTCGAGATCCGCCTGGGTGACAGCCGCGTCGTCTACAGCCCCGGCGAGCCGCTGGCCGGCACCGTCACCGTGCGCCTCTCGGGATCGCTGCAGTACCGAGGTGAGCCCGCGGCCTGCCTGGGTGCGGGATGGGCCGGGCCGGGCCCCCGCCGCGGTGGCCGCAGCCCGCGGGGCCCGGGGGGGCAGTGCGGGGCCGGGGGGCAGTGCGGGGCCCGGGGGGGGCAGTGCGGGGCCGGGGGGCAGTGCGGGGCCCGGGGGGGGCAGTGCGGGGCCCCGGGGGGGCAGTGCGGGGCCCGGGGGGCAGTGCGGGGCCCCGGGGGGGCAGTGCGGGGCCCGGGTGCCCTGGCGGGAGGGTGCGGGGAGGAGCGGGTTCCCTCGGCCGCCGGCGCGGGGAGCGGGTGCAGCTCGCCTCTCCGTGAGGCGGAGGCAGCGGCGGAACTGAGAGGAGCAACCTGCTGGATTATTTCCTCCTCTGCTACTTCTTACTTTTCCCTCTCACCCTTACCAAAAAAACCCAACTACAGCCCCTCTAAAGCCCCAGCGCGGGCTCGTTGCCCCGGAGCCTCGGAAGCTGGCGGGTGCCCAGCGTGGCGGCCGCGGGAGGTGGCCGGAGGAGCCGCGTCCAGCCTCTCCCGGAGCTCCGCGGGCTCCCTGGGCTGCCGGCACCGCCGCGGCAGTGGCCTCCGAGCGCCGGGCTGCCTGGCCCTGGCTCTGGCGGAACGCCGTGTGTTCTATGGCAGGGCGATGCAGAGGAGACGGGCGATGCGATGTCCCGGCCGGCGGCTGCCCCTGCATCAGCAGCAGAGGTGCCCGGGCTGTGGCGAGCGAGCGATTCTTTACACCTCGAATGAAACTGAGCGTTTTTAGTTGTGGAAGTGTTAGTTTGGGAGGTGCCCAGGCTGGGTACGTGGTCCTGTGTGTGCCAACTGAGTCCCCGCAGAGCGGGCAGCAGCAGGCTGCCGTGGGCTGTGCTGCCTTGGTGCTGCAGGAGGGGTCTGCGGTGTGTGGGTGGCTGTTACTCCAAGCAAAACACAGACCCTGTTAGTGGCTGACGCAGTCTGTCAGGGTGAAGGGATGGAAATGGACTGGGGGAGGTGTAAAGCTGCTGGGCTCAGGTCTTCCAAACTGGGAACTTGCTTTCCTACCTCAGGGAAGTCACTGGCATGTACAAGTTAGTTTTGTGCTCAGTGCTGTGGAAGTGTGAGCTGTTTTCTCTGAGTGAGGTTGTCTTGTTTGCTGCTGCTTTGAGCACACTTCTTCCTGTATCACAAATTACTGGGGGAGGGGGGAAAAAGACCAGAGTCTCTTCAACAGAGACATCAGCTCAAATGATGCTATCTGTGCTTGTGTATGTCATGCTTTTGTGAGCACCTCTCCCAGTTGTCTACAATAGCTGCTTGGAAGCTTCTTGAGGGGAAAAAAAGGTATCTAGGACAAGTGCAGACTTGTAGCCTGTTTAACTGCTGTCAGAGCAAAACACACTCAGTGTTTATCTCCTTGGAAGGCTCTCTCAGACATACTTTCTCTAGCAAAGACATCCTTAATGAAGCATGTCTGACTTCCCTCCTCAGCCCATCCCTTTGACTTCCACCCATGTTCCTAAAAGTGCCTCTTGGGTGAGATGGGAGTGTTTGGCCTTGGCTCAGCTGTGCTGGCCCCTTGCTCTGCCAGCTGGCCACAGTTACACCTTGCTGTTGCCTCTGTGACAACTGGCTTGGAGAGGAGCTGCCAAGTTCTCCTTAACCTACATCTCCTTTGCTTCCTGGTGTGCTGCAGCTGGTTGTTGTGGGGTAGAAGTCAAGTGTTCTGGACTTTGTTCTGGACTTTCTGCTTTCTTATGGCTTTGGCTCTGTGAAGCTCTGGGGTCTGATATAAGTATTGATCTTGAAGCCGAGAGGGGGTTTGCTGTTGGATGTGGTGTTTGAGGCTAGTGCAGGGATTTTGGCAAGAGGCTGAGGCAGCTGAGCAGGGCTCTAGGAAAGCTGGCAGAAGCATCGAGCCAAAATCTGAGGTGGGCTGTGTGTGGCTTCTGTGCAGGGGTGACCTGAGTGGCTCTTCCAGGCTGAGGTCTCTGCACACTGGTGTCACCAGCTGGAGCAGAAACTGTCCATAACTGGTTGTCTGAACCTGTCCAAATAAGTAATGGTGGGATGTGACACCATCATCTGCAGAGTGCAAGGTGACTCTGCTCTGTGTCCTCCCTGCTGCTCTGTATCTTCTGGTCCCTGGCATTCAGACCCTCCACATTGGGGTTGGGTATCTCTTGGATGGGCATCCTCTGCTTTCTTCTGGCTGAAGGAAGTGCATCACTCTCAGAGGAGGAGGCTCATGCTCAGGAGGAGGGATGCTGAAACATCCCTCTTGGTGTGACAACCAACCCTTAAAGGGACTGGCCAGCCCTGTTGAGCTCCATGGGCTTACCAGTAAAGGGACCAAACAACCTTGGACGTGCTGTGGGATTCTGCTGGGGTGTGTGGGGACAGGTGGGGTGACATCAACTTATACAGTGTATATACACCTACACCTCCTGTGACCAGCCATGACTTTTCAGACTAATAACCAGCTCTGAGGAGAAGCCAAAGTGCTGTCCCATTGCAGCCTGGCCCCCAGCACCGTGGCTTCATGCTTTCCATTTCCTGAGCTCTGGTGCGGTGGCTTCTCTGTGTTGTGGCTTTGGAGATCACGGCTGCAAACGAGCCTGTAGGTGACTGCTTCACGTGGGAGCTTGTTTGATGGCTCTTGAACGTTGCATTTTCTGAGAGGTGGATGATACAAGCAAACCAAGCTCGTTCTGCCCTGCCAAACATGCTCGACATCTTGGGTCACAGGGAAGCATAACCGGAGACACGCCTTTTGGGATCATAAATGCTTCCACCTACACTGGCTTCCGTGCCAGCCCTGCTGACTGGCAAGAAAGGTTGTTCAGTAGCACATCTTCTTCAGCTGACCCTGTGACAGCATCATGAAGGATGCCTGGCCCCTGGTGACCCAGGCAGACCTTCTGGGGAGGCACACTCATCCCCGGGGCTGCGCCTGCCCTGAGAACTGAGCCTCAGGGGAGAGCGCTGATGGGAATGCAGCATTCCTCATCATTGTGCTTGGCTTGCTGGGTAAATCATCAAATGGGGGTGTGCAAGGAATAATTAACAGGAAGCTGGCGCTGGGACAGCTGGAGATGGAGTTAATTGGGGGGGAGGGAAGAGGGAAGTAAGTTTGTTCAGAGCAGAGCAGGCAGCCCCGGCCGCTGGCAGGAGCGTGCCGAACAAAGGCTCGTGCTGCCTGGGGTTGCTGCAGCATTTGCCTCTCAGCTCTGGGGCTTCAAGGGGCCACACAGATTCTTTTGGCCCTGCTGCCTGCTGTTCAGCAAGGCTTCTTGTGGGCAGAAATGTCATGTTAAAATAACAGCCCTCTCTCACAGGTCACAGAGTAAAGAAACTGCAAGTGCTTTCTGGAGTGGATTTCAGCACTTTGCTGTTCTCTGTTATTTGGCTGTCCAGCTTTATGCAGTGATTGCTGGACTCTGAAATCACTCCCTTGAACTACAAAAGTGTGGACCTATGTTCATGCTCTGGAAATACCCAGGTACACTATTCCCATTTCTGCAGAGCAAAGAACTTGTGAGGTGAACCTGATTTAGCAAGGGGGTGGGCTGGATGATGTCCAAAGGTCCCTTCTGACCCCACCATTCTGTGCTTCCATAAATCAGAGTTTCCTTCTCTAATCTTCAGCATGGTAAATATTCTCACATGGAGAAATGAGAAAGCTGCTGGTGAAGGGGGTCAAAAAGCAAGGCACGTGAAGTCATGTGTCCAAACAAAAAGATAACTTCTGTTTCCCTAGAAGGGCAGTAGGAAGAAGTTTGGGTTTGGCTAACACAAGAGGTGGTTCTGATGTGTGTGTAATGTGCCTTTCCTGAGGGGAAGAGGTGACAAAAGGACAGTTGGCCACGATCCTCTCTAGCACTTGACCTCTGATACAGGGGAAAACATTCTTGCAGAAAGGCTGTGGCTTGGGCTGCTTGGGAGTGTGATGGTGACAGGATGGTTTCAGTCCCTGGGTGGTAGTCTGAAGCTTGCTCTATCCTGAGCTGGAACTTCATCTCTGTACAGGTGGATTTGAAGTTTCTGTGCTTGGCAGTGCAGGTCACCTGCTCGTTGTGGGGGTGGGAGGGAACCCCAGCTGGCCTCTGCTTTGGAGTGCAGTGAGGTGAGGGGGCACAGAGCTGAATGGGGGACTGCTGGGGTCAGAAGGCAGGAGCAGATCCAAAGTGTCCCTGTCCCCAGTGGGCAGTGCCCAGGGAGGGCCTCAGGCCATGTGTCAGGGCAGCAGCAGTTGGTGTCAGGACGAGGCAGGGCTGGCACCAGGCATTTGAAGTGGATTAACTTTCTCTTCTCATTGTCTGGAGCGAGACAGCAGGGAGCTGTGTGGCCACGTCTGTCTGAGGCTGTGGAACAAAAGAGAGATTTTTGCTCTCCTGACTGGCTTGCTGCTAGAGCTCCAGCTCCTCTGGAGTCAATAACTACTGGTGAGATTGTTTTGTGGCTCTCGTTGCTGCAGCATGTGCCTCCCTCTGCTGCTCCCCCCGCCCGCACGCCGCTGGTGCTCCTCTAAAGAACTCTGCTTGCTGCTTTCCTTGGCCAGGAGACATGCTGCAGCCTCCCATCTCTTGTTTAACAAAATGGGAGAACAAGTGGAGCGAGGTTCTGTCTGCCTGATTTGCTTCCAAGTGTGACAAACGGGGTGTGAGTGCTTATTCCTCCCCTAGAGCAGCACAGAGCTGGCAGAGATGTAGCTTGTCTTTCAGGACTAGAGTCAGGTAGGCAGCAGGGAGGCTCCCTGGCTAGGAGGAAGAAGTCTGTGTGTTTCCATCCTTCTGCTTCAGAGGCAACTCCCCATCCCCAGCAGGGCCCTGCAGGCAGGGTTGGGTGAGGAGGAGCAGCCAGGGGCCAGCCCCTGTGCCAGGCGGGTGTGGGTGCATGGGCTGGCATGCTCTGCTTGCAGTGTGGTGTGGAATACCTCTTGCTGAAAGTCATCCTCAGCAAACAGGAAGAGGTACATCTGTAGAAGAACATATGCTGTCACTTGACTTGGTGAAGTCTTGCCAGGGGCTCTCATGACCAGGAAAGAGTGGGATGGACATGCAGACCCCCTGTTGTCTGGAGAAGGGGATGCTCAGGCTCTTTCAACAGAAGAAGGGCAATGGGATGGCTGGATTGTGCTTGAAGGGGCTACTGAAGACCTGACCTATGCAAAAGCATAGAGAAAGGTGCTTTGCCAGGCCCTGGGGCAAGTCTTTCTTCCTCCTGCTCAGGGCAGCTGCTCTTTAAAACGGTCTGACAAGCACACTATGGGCTGGGGTTTGATATCTTCAGGGCTGATTGCTGAGTTATCCAACGTGCAGCCTTTAGGCTACTGTTGTGACCTCTGAAGTCTGGCAACAGGGGTTACTGTGGAAGTTAATTATGTCTTTGTGCTGCTCTTAAAATCTGTCAGTGGTCAACTCTGCAGCAGGGAAGTACAAACTGCTTAGGAGAGGAGAAAATGAGCAAAGGACCAGACTGCCCCTACTCAGTGGATTTTTGCCTTGTGCTCAGTTGTCCCTATGTGTGCTCAGAGTCCCTGGGTCATGTCCAGGAGCTGAAATAGGAGGTGAAATGGTTTCAGGTCATGAAGATGTGTAGGATTCTGTCTCCTTGTGATAGCTTTTAAACAGCAGCTCCACATCCCCTAACTGATTGATGGCCAGCTGCAACTAGCTGATGTGGTGCCAGTGTGAAGCATGAGCTGGGTGCTTTGCTGGGTACAAGCTTTTCAGCAGAAAGTGGACAGCTGTGGCTGAGTATTGTTTTGTCCACCATCAGAGACTGAGTTCAGAGGGGTGGTCAGTGCCACATAGTAGCATTGGATGGCTTGAGCAATCACCCATGGGATGCATTGGGACCTTGAGATGCTGGATGATGGTGGCAGAGAGGATATGTGGGTGTCCTGAGGCACAGATGAAGGTGGCAAGCTAGTGCCAGCCTAGAGTTATTTGGAGACCTAGTTTAAAACCACCCTGACCTCTGAGCACCTTAATCTTGATGAGAAAACCAGAGCTTATAACATATCTGTAGCAAAAAGGCTGTTTCCAAGAGGCATGAATCATTTCTGGAGCACTAATGCTTGTAACTTCCAGCCCTTTGTTCCTGCTGACGGATCTGTGCTCTCGGTCGTTCTGGCTCTGGATGCTGCAGCTTGTGCCCATCCCTCCTGAATGCACCCACCTGAAGCCCAAATGCTCCCTGCAGTAAGACTGGAATGAAACTGTCTTGGAAGGCAACATCTCCAGGGATGAAAGCTCGGCGTGTAGGTGTGAGTTGGTGTCTTCTTGATGGGGAGCGTCAGCACAGGACTCTGACAGCTTCTGTCTGCTTGGACCTCTGCAGGAGTCCAACCTGACCATGAGGACTGTCTTACCCACTAGCACAGCAGAGATTTATTATGTATCTGGTGCTGTGGTAATAAAAAGAACATAAGTCATCTTTCCAAAGTGATGATCTCGCTATAAATAGAGAATCCAGCTGCTTGCAGTGAATGGCATCAAAGAAAATCACAGGAGCAGCTCTTAGGCAGAATGAAGTGGATTCTGGCTGCTTTCTCTGAGGGGGATTTCTTGACAGCTGAGGTGTGTGAAAGCAGTGCTTGAGAGCTTGTGCAGCATGTGAAATGTTCAGTGGGAGCAGGTGAGACAGTTGGGATCTCCCATCACGCCGGCCACGCTGCGCCTTCCTGCCTCCTCACCACGGAGCGGAACGACGAGTCACTAAATGCAGGGTTGCTTTACTGCTTATAAATAAAGCTCTTGAGGACAAGGCACTTGAAACCTCCCCTGCTAGGTGGAGATGAGGTGGTTCTGGGCTCGAGCTCAGGAGCTGCAGCAGTGCTAAATCATTTGGAGGTGTCTCAGCAAATTCCAGCTGCTGACTTGCGAGTTCAGTGCCCAGAGCAGCAGGACGGACGGGCCCTAGTGCTGTTACACACGGTTGCTTGTCTCCCATGCTCTTGTCTCTTCTCCTTCTCTGCATACTCCAACCTCTCACACTGAAACTGTTATTTTCAGCATGGCTGAGCAGTCCTGAACATGCTGCTTTAGTCCTCCTCAGTGGCTTGGAGGCAGAAGCTCACTTAGGACACGTGCTGAATCCTTTTAGCCCTGGCTGCGTGTGGTGCCCAGACTGGCACAGACCTTTTCATGGCTGACTGGCTGCTGAATGCTTTGCTCCTCTCTGAGGATGGGCAGTGGGTGCTGGGGAGCTCATGCCCAGGAGCATCCCTTGATCCCCAAGATCCCCACCTCCTCTGCCAAGCATCTATGTTGCATCTGCAGGACTGCCCATGGCTCAGTAGACCAGGAGAGCTGTGTCAGGCTGTGTTGTGGGTGACAGTGAGGATCTGCCAAAATGAGCATCATCCAGCAGGACTAGTTATAGCTGTAACTCCTAGCCAAATGTATCTGAGAGTCTCAGAAGAAAATGTGTGACTCAGTTCTGCAGCAGAGTCTGGCCCACAGGAGCCCTTGTGCTCTGCTGTTACAGTAAGCCTGTTAAGCATGATTTTCCAGAACTCTTTGAAGCCTTTATTTAGAAAGAGCCTGAAAAGGGAGTAGGCTCTGGTGAATCAACTTCTTTGTGGCAAGCAGAGAAACCTGATCAGTTGGCTGTTTATCTGCCTGCAGTGGCTTTTGCACCTAGTGCAGGGGGGTGATGCTCCTGTGGTGGAGCAGGGAGGCTGTCTGGCAGGGGGAGAGCTCATTGAACCTGCTCCTGTGGTGGAGCAGGGGGGCTGTCTGGCAGGGGGAGAGCTCATTGAACCTGCTCTGGATGTGGGAAGAACAGAGTGGAGCTGGCAGTGGTTGCAACCAGAGGTGTGTTCCCAGGACATCAGAGAGCTCCAGGCCTCCCTGGCTGCTCCTGTGTTGTCAGTGAATCCCTGGCTTGTTCTGCCAGCAAGGTGGGACAAGGCTTTGCGCTCGCTGGGAAAGAACAATCAAGTTTGTTAATGAGTTTAAAAGGGCAGTTTGTAACAGTATGGACCTGGCTGGTCTTAAAGCACCCAGCAAATAGCTCCTAGGACCTGCTGTGCTGTGTGGTAGGCTGTGGTGGGGTTTCTTGCCTGGTTCTTCCTTTTTTTAGTCAAGTGTACCAGAATATCTTAACTGTCCAACCTAAAGTAGTGTTAAGTGTTGGGTGGAAACCTATTTCAGTTTGGGCAAACTAAATAAAGAGATTCCTCTCTGATGTTTCAGTGCTGCTCAGGCTGAGGAGGGGTGGCTGCAGTCCCTGAAGTGTTGAGTGCTGGCAGGTCCTGGTGCCCATCAGCATTCCTGGTTCTGCTCCACTTGTCTGGCTGCAGGTTGGGCACCTGGGACTTGCATTCCCCCTCCCACAGGGCTCTTTGAGGAGTGAAACACTGAAGATTAAGATACTCTGACTGCTGATGCTATGCTTTGTTTTGCTTTGAGAGTGCAGGTTGCTTAAATTCAGGTTGCTGAGGACTCACAAAAGCAAGTTTCAGTTGTCCAGGTCCCCTTGGGAAGTAAATTAAAAAGACATGGCTTGTGCAGGGGATCATGAGTAAAACTCCCCTGGATCTCCCTGAGATCCTAAAACATGTGCTGTTTCTGTACCAAGCTGGCAGCATCAGCCACTCAGAGGTGCTGGTGCAGCCAGGCAGCTGACAGCCTCCCAGAGCTGCTCTGGGCAGCAGGACGAGGAGGCAGATGAGGAGCTGGACTGTATGGAGCTGTACCAGGCTCTGTGCAGAAAGGTGAGGAGGAGGGCACCCAGGCAGTGACAAAAGTCATGTTGCTTGAGTAACAAGCTGAGCTGCTCTTAGCCAGTGTGTGACTGTTGCTGCAGCCTTGCTTGGAGCTCGGTCCCGTCCTGGTACAGCACAGATGGCTCTCGTGGATGGGGTGAACAGAAGCAGGTCTGAAGCACAGGTGTAGAGGAGCAGCAGGCAGGCTGATCTGCAAACAGCTCAGAGCTTCCCCCTCTGAATTTCTGACCCAGAGACATAGAAAGGAAAGAAGTTTCTTGAGGCTGAAAGTTGGCTTCACACACCACAGCAGTTGAAGATCCACATGAAATACTTTATCTCCTCCAGCCGTCTGCTCCTCTTCACCCTCTCTGCATTTTCCCTCTGATACTCAGAGGGATGGATATTAGGGGAGGAGGCTGGCAATGCTGGCAGTGCAGCTGAGGTGGGTGGCTGGCATGGAGATATTCATAGTGAGCTGAGCTATCTGCCTCTCTCTGCCAAATACTGTGCTTCCTGCAGTGCCTCCTGTGCTGCTGTCTGATCTGGCTGTTCCCAGCGCACAGGGGCACCTGCAGCTGCCAACCTGGCTGGGGAGGAAGAGGCTGGTCCCTTGGTGTGTGTGGTGGTGTGCAGCCACTCTCCTTGCACCAGGACCCGAGGGCTGGCATCAGAGCCCTGCTCTGTGAGTGGCACCAGGGATTGTGTGGAGCGCGTCTGCTGGGCCATGCTGCTTGTTCATGATGGGGCAAGAGTCTGGGCTTCCAAAACTGGTCTGAGGTACAACTTTCTCCTTCCCCACTCCCTCTCTCTAGAATCACAGAATCACTTTGGTTGTTAAAGCCCTGGAAGCTGCAGCAGTACCAGCCCTACCCTCACCCTGCCCAGCCCAGCACTGATCCACAGCCTCAGCTCCATGGCTTTGGGATCCCTCCAGGGCTGGGCACTCCCCCAGCTCCCTGGGCAGCCTGGCACAGGGCTGACACCCCTCAGCAGCAATAGTTGTGTGGCTTTATGTCCCTGCCAAGCCACCTGCACAGACTCTGTGCTGCTGGCTGTTACGATGCAGCCCTCTCTGCACTTGTACCTCTCAAGTCAGAGTAACCCCATTCCTTGTCTGTTCCCAGGCCATTAGAGTGGCACAGCACTGAGACCTACATCAATCTGAAGCTTAAAAAAACCCACCACAAACTCATCCTTTCTTTGCAAGAGACAGCTTTGGAGAAAAGAGATACTGGGGGAATCCTTTCTGGAGCACATTTGGCGAGCACTGAGGTGGTTGTGGCAGGGTGAGCATCGAGGTGAAGGGATGAACAGGGTGCAGCCCTTCACTTGGTCCCTGCATGCAGATGTTGTGGCACATGGTGCCTGTTGCTAAGGAGCTGCAGTTGCCTTTGGCAGTAGGACTGGCAGATCCAAGGCACAGGCTTTGTGGCATGTGCCTGCCCTGCCACAGCCCTTGTGGTCTTGTTCTCTGGGAGTCTCCTCCCCACAGCCTCACGTGTGCAGAGACAGGCTCATTAGATGTGCTCAACTGGGGATTTCATTCCAGATGTTTGAGATGACCCCTTTCCTCTGAGGGCAGGCAGCGTGCTGCTAAAACACTGTGAGGCTATAAATAACCCTGTCAGCTCTGCAAGGGAGAAGAGCCTTCGGTTCCAACAGGAGCTTGTTCTGAACAAGAGCCCAAGAGTTTGCTTTCTTCTCTTGTGATGTTCATTGACCCTGATTTTGAGGCAAATGGAGCTTTTCCTATTGCTCTTAACCTGGTGGAAGAATGTTCTTGCAGAGGGGAGAGGATCAGCCAGCCTGGGGAAGCTATTCTGCCCTTCTACAGGCACACAGCTGCCCAGGCTCCCTTTGCAGGCTTCTCCATCTGCTAGAATGCATCCCTACCTGCAGGGATGTGTCCCTGCTTGTGCTGGGCAGGACTCTGGCTACAGGAACCTGTGCATAGCCAAAAATAATGGCTGTGGGTCCCTTTGCCTGTGTAGCAGAGCTGTCCCTCACCTGGTGTTGCTGCAGGTGCAGGTTTTACAGGCTGCAGTGAGCTGGTCTGGCCTTCCTGCAGCTTGGCCTGTGTGGAGTGGGTCTGGGCTTCTTGCAGATTGTGTGGGACACCCTGCTTGGTCCTCCTGCCTTAGTCTCACAGCAGGAATACAGCCTTGTGGCTACAGCCAGGGAGAACAGGCACTTCTGGCCCTTAGGATGAGTTTTGCTGAGCTTAGGTTTTCAGGGCTGGCTCTGCTGTCCTGGCAATCAGCTCAGTGAAAAGTCAGGAAGGGAGGGACTGTCCCTTCACTGCTGAGAGAGATTTGGCTGCTCCAGCCTCTTGAAGGGCACAAAGGGCAAGTGCCAACCTGGGGAAGGAGGGGCTGAGCAGCAGGTCTTGCTACTGGAGGCTAAATGATGCTAAAGCTTGTGCCACTGCAGAGAGGGCTGCAGGCTGGTCCTGAGCCCCAGCTGGGCTCTTGTGTGGTGGGAGCAGCACCCACCAGCAGCAGCACAGGGACACAGCCAGGTCAGACTGTAGTAAGGACTCAGTGTTTCACTGGGAGCTTGTCCACAGCCTGAGAGCAGTGGGCTGTGCTGGATGTGACTGGTGTGATGTGCTGACAGGCTGTGGGGGGGTGATGTCCCCCTGGGTCACAGGGAGCAGCAGCTCAGTGAGTCCTCCATGAGCTGGAGGCTGCTGCTGGTGTGGGAGATGCTGTTCAACACGTCAGCTCCTGACAGGTCACCTCCCAGGGACTGGCTTTGGGTTTGGGTTTGAATTGAGATGGAAAGCATCAACTACAGTTCTAGACAACTCCTCTCCTTCCTCATTAGAAGCTGAATCTCCTTCCTGCCCCTGTGCTGGGCTCTGGGGAAAGAAGAAGAAGAAGATAAACACATCCCCAGACAGTCCTTAACCTGGTGACAACCCCCCGCTGCCTCCAGCGTTCTGCTCTTGCCTCGCTGGCTTGTGAAGTGCCCAAGACTGTTTGTGCCTCAAGAACTGACAGGATGGATGCAGAATGATGGGGACAGCTGAGAATTAATTAGGAGCTGTTGATTTAATGAGTAGTGTCTCAGTATATTCATGCATGAGGGCTGGGTGCTGAGGGAGCAGCATGTCTTGTGAGCTTCCAGCTTAGAGGCCACGAGCTCTTTGTGTCTCAGGTTGTGCTGGTATATTTCTGTGCAAAGGCCTCATCCTGCCCTTCTTTGGGGTCTCAGCTTCCTTGGTGTCCTCTTCATGAAGCTTTTACCCTGTCTCTACAAACTGGTTGAGAGTAATTTGCTCTGTCTGTGAGTCTTGCTGTCTCCCAGACTTCCCATTTCCCAGCACCATCTGGTCCTGCTTTGCTGCCAGGGTGGATAACCCCAAAGCCATCATCTTCATCCAGATCCAGGGCAGGGGACAGGGACAGAAGATCTCAGGGCATACCAAAACTTGTGATCTTTGTTGAACCTAAAGATTTCACTCCAAAGTGGAGCTGTGGTGCTGTGTGTTGAGTTGACCTCCTCCTCTACCATGACAGCCCATCAGTCTGTCCAGGACAGATCTCCACTGCCATCAGCTGGGGAGTGACTGGGCTCAGGGTGATCCATCTCCTGCTTCTCCTGGGGCTGTTTCTGGCCCCTCAGGCATGCAGGGCTTGGAGGGAGTGGGTGGAAGGTGGCTCATTCACAGCTCATGGGATGCTCCTGGTCCCTGCAGCTCTGGGCATAGAGACAACAGCTTGAGGGATTCTAATTAAGTGATAGCTGGCTGCCATGTCTCTAATGGGGAGGGATAAAGAAAGGGGACCCTGGCTTCCCATGTCTGGTTTCCATGCAATGAAGGCTTCTCTGATGCAGACTTGCTCATTTCCCACAGCACTTTCTCCCCATCTGCTCCCCTTTTACCTGGGTCCAGGCATGCCCAAGCTTTGCAAAGGGTATTTCAGGCCCCAGGTACCCTCTGAGCCTGGTACAAATGCATGCCCCAGGCCCCTGTGCAAACACACAGGGTGGCTTTGCCATCCATCTCATCTCCTGCTCACAGGGCTGGGCACCCTCTTCCCTGGCTGCAGCCTTGAGGTCCAGCACAGACCAAGGTCCTGTGCTGACCCAACTCAGCCTCAGCTGGCAAAAACCCCAGGCTGTTCCAAAGTGCTGGTTCAGAGCTCTTCAGCCAGCCTTGCAGAGGAAGGGAAATGCCAGGATGGTCTGTTTGTCCTTGTAAGCCACTGCCAAATGCAGCAGCCACCTCCTGCAACTGTTTGCTGCTTCTCCTCTCCACCCCAGAAGGCCCAAGCTGTGTCTCCTTCCCTCTGCCACTGCCTGTTGCCTGTGCCTGTTGCAGTGGCTGTGTGACAAGACAAGACTTGGAGCAGGTCCCTTGGGACTGGGGCTGGCTTGCTAAGTGCAGGATGGCTGCTGAGACTCAGCTTGCTCAGTGTGTGACTGGATTTCAGCAGAAAGGACGTGCATGTACAACCTGCCCCTGGGTGTGTGCAGGGCAGGGGGATGTGTGTCCTCTGCCTCCCCCTTGCCTGAGGTGCCACAGCAGCTCACTGCAGGAGGGCAGCTCACTGCCTCACCAGGAAAAGTGATTTGAAGTCTGTGGCTGCTCTCCTTAAATCACCTTGGAAGAAGGCAGACATGCCCAGCTCCTGGCATCTCTATTTTTACTTGGTGCAGAGATGGATATGCCTGAGCTGTCGCCTTTCATTGCCAGTGTTCAGCTAAAGATGTGTCTGGCTGGATGTGGAGCTGCCCACGTCCCTGGGGGACTGCAAGAGTGAAGGGCTCTTGTCTTCTGCATGGCTTTGTAATTCATTTGTTCTCTGCTTTCTGCCCTTTGTCTCCCCTTCCACATCCCTTAGAGGTTTGAGACCTTTTATTCCCCCCTTGTATTTGCTCAAAGCAGCCTGGGTAAGCAGGCAGCAGGAGCCTGGTAACTGGGGCCACTGGTAGCACTGCATTCCAGGGCCATTTTTAATAGGTTTCCAATAACTGGAGCTGGCCTGTTGTGACATACAAACTCTTCTTATTTGCTCTCTCTGCAACTTGGCTTGGAGATTTCCTTGCAAAGGCTCAGAGTGTGCATTTTTCTTCCTGACAGCCAGGCTGACAAGCTTTGCACCTCAGCTGCTCCAGCAGCAGCAGCTCTGCTGGTGCTGATTTGCCTGACCTGTCTCACTGGTGCTGGTTTTGGCTTGCAGCTGCCCCCAGCACCACCTGCCCAAGTTGTGCCAGTCCCTTCTCCCTCTTCTCCCCAAGTATCTTCCTTTGCCCATAGGTGTGCTCATGGAGAGCCTCATGTCATGATTAACTGCTCCAAAACCTGGTTAGGAGTAAGAAAAATGGTTTGAGCTGTTGAGCCAAGTGCCTCTGAAACCTCCTGGGGGGAGTTTCTCTATTGCTGTGACATTCCCTTGAAGCTTTTCATCCTGAAATGCTGCTTTCTGGCCTTTTGGTTGCCCTCCTGCACCCAGAAGAGCAGCCCCATGGTGTGTGATGGCCAGGAGCATGGCTGGAGAGGGCTGCAGCACTGGGACCCCCGAGAGCCCCGCAGCTCTGCCTCCAGGAGCTGTCCTTTCTCTACAGGCACAGGCTGGCTGTGGCCATGCCACTTGGGATGGTGGTGGTGGTTAATTCTCAAGCCTTGGGGCTGGCAGCTCCTGTGCCTATGATGGAGAACTCCTTACCTAGCTGCCGTGAGGCTTTTAGACACAGTCCCTAGTGATGGCTTATACAGGGGCTCAGCACCTCAGCAGGGACCACCAGCCAAGCATTGGCTCTGTCAGGCTGCATACCCCCTGCCTTTGGTTCTGAGTCTCTGCCATGGCAAGGGAGATGGGCCATAACATGTATGTGCTTGCACATGCCCAGCCACCTGCCTCCCCGGAGCAGGAGTACCTCAGCACTGCAATGCAGCAAGTGGGCTTGAGCTAAAGACCATCATCTCCCTATATGAGTGTTGCAACAGATGGTGGTGATCTGTAAACTTCTGTGCTGGAGGCTGAGGAGGAGCCTGTTCAGGGGCTGTTTTTTCCTGAAGGATGTGACTGTTCTCCAGCTCTTGGTTGGGCTTTTCTCACTTGCATCTCCTGTGTGAAAACGTGGGAGTGGAGCCACTGAGTCTGAGCTTGATTCGACTTGAGCCATCTGAGTTATCTGGGCTAACTCAGAGTGGGACAGGCTTGCTGTGAGCCCAGAGAATCACAGAAGCATTTTAGGTTGGAAAAGCTCTTGAGGCTCCTGGATTCCCTGCCCAGCCCAGCCCAGCCCACCCACGGCCTCAGCACCTCAGCCCCACGGCTTTGGGATCCCTCCAGGGCTGGGCACTGCCCCAGCTCCCTGGGCAGCCTGGCACAGGGGCTGACACCCCTCTCAGGGGAACAGTTCTGCCTCATTTCCCATCTAAACCTCTCCTGGTGCTACTTGAGGCTGTTTCCTTGTGTCCTCAGAGATGTGGCAACATGTCCAAGGTGGGAGCAGGAGAGCTGGCACCATGTGGGTAGGCAGGATGCCACCCTGCTCCCTGCTGCTTGTGCTGCTGAAACCTCTGCCTGGTTTTGACTCTGCTGTCTGGTGAAAGAGAGGACTGGCAGTCACCTGGGGGTGTGCAGGGGGTTAGGTGTGATGGTCTGCTTGGGGAGGAGACCTGTATCTGCTCAGAACAGGGCAGCTCCCATTGTGGGCTGTGCTCTCCTTCTCTTCCCTGCCTTTGAAGTGCTGATACACATCACAGATGGCAAACAAATGAGGTGACATGTCAGCTTTGCTGCTGTGTTGGTGTTTCAGTTCATGAGAACTGGCATCTGGAGCTGCTTATCCTTTACCCTTGAGTATAAAACAACACTTTGCAATGTGCTCTAAAGGTATGGCAGGAGCTCTGATGGGGGGAGGCTGCTCTTTTAGAGACTTTAAGTCCCAAGGAGTCCATTTCACCCGAATGCATGTAGCTAAGAGCTGAGTTTCCCCCCTGCAGAGGGCTGGATTTGGCTTGCTTTCCACCCTGTCTTGAGGTCATGCTGCCCAGGCAGGTGCTCTGGAGAGCAGATTGAGGTGGTTGCAAGCAGCAGCATCACTTGCAGCCCTTGATGTTGAGGTAGGTGGGTGGAGGTGGTGGGATCAGCATGGCTGAGAAGGCTTGTGGAGAGGGGAGAGCACCTGAGCCAACACAAATGGTCACCTGCCCCCAGGGAGAGACACAGCTTGAATACAGGGGAGCAGATGGGTGAAACAGCAAAAGAGTCTGGTAGTTCCTACCACCTTCCTGCCAGCAGAGCTGTTCACCTGGCAAATGCAGTGAGGGAGTTCTGGGGGATCCATTAAAGCAGTTGCAAAACCTGGTGAGAATGAGGACAGGAGACATTCGGGCTGGGACAACCCTGAAGGCCCAGTGTGTGCCATGACAGGTCTGGCTGCCACCCTCCCTGTGTGGGGGTAGCACTGCAGCTCATCTCCTGCTGGGCATCAAGGCCAGTCTGTCATGTTTGTCTGTGCTCCAGTGTCCACATCAGAGCTTGATTTCAGCCTGCTGTGAACTGGCCAAGACTAACTGCAGTGGGTCGCTCATCTGAAAGCCACGCTCGGGGTGAGCTCTGGGCTGGCTTTTCCAAGGCACCAAGGCAAGACACAGAGGTCAAATTACTCTCCTTGCTTTGGGAGGGTCAGATGGCATCTCAGATGCTTCCAGACCTTGCTGTGTGGCTTTGCTGTGAGTCCTTTGTCTGTGACAGGAGGAGGAAACTGCTACTTGAAGTGGTGTCTGGCTGCTGAAGAGGCAACATGCTTATCAACATGATTGCAGGTCTTGATGCAGGGCAAGTGTTAATGGGCAAAGCATTTCCACTGCAGTCCTTTGAAGTAGAGACTGTCTCCAGGCTGTGGGAGCAGGCTGCTGGGGCTCCCAGGGCTGGGTATGTCCTGTGAGAGTGGAGGGGCTGTGAACTCAAGCAGCAGCCGAGTTCAGGCTGTGCTGGGGAGTCCAGCTCTGCTGCTGCAGACAGGGCTGTACACCTTGTTTAGCTGGATAACTTGAGGGCTGCCCAGGTGGGTTGTTGAATCTCCTTCTCTTGAGACATTCCAACCCAGCTGGATGAGTCCCTGTGTGCCCTGCTCTAGGTGGTGCTGCTCTGGCAGGGGGGTTGCACTGGGTGAGCTTTGCAGCTCCCTTCCAGCCCTTGAGTTCCCGTGATTCAGTGAATGTGTCCCTCCTGCCAGGGATGGCAGGATCCTCAGCAGAATGCCCAGCTCCTTCTGAGGTGGGAGGCAGCAGATCCCTCTGCCACTCACCCCTTCCTTGAGAGGGACACCTTTGTGTAGAGGAGAGCATGCTGACAGAGGTCTGTGCTGTCAGCCTGAGAGCCAAGGCTGATGCACACACTGGGAAGGGGATATTGCTTCATTTGAAAGAAAACTAGGGATTACCTCTCAGGAAATCACTGCTGTTGTGGGCTTTGCAGTGCAAGCAGGGCAGCTCGAGGACTTCAGTGGTGATACCACCTGGGAATGGCAGTGGGGTGGCAGGCAGTGTGCAGTAGTGCTGACAATAAGTGCTTCTGAAATGAGAGCATGACCATTTTTCTACCCTGTCTGTGTTTTCATGAGGCACTGCCCCTGCACAAGCCCACACACAGTAGCTGAAGCAAGTCTGAAGCTGAGGTTTTGCCTTCTCCCAGTGCTTATGTGTGTTCTTTCTCTCCACAGCCATCAAGGTGAGCTGTGTTGGATCTGGTGGGGTGTCCAACAAGATCAACGACACAGCATGGACTGTGGAGGAGCAGTACTTTAACAGCACACTGTCTCTGGCAGACAAAGGTGAGGTCCCCAAAGACTTGGTGGAGATGTGTGACTCCAGGTGGTCTGTGGAAGTGTATCACCATCATCTCCATGTGAAATACCCCTTCACAGGCAGCCTGTGCACAGGGGATAGAAGCCAATACTAGAGACTACAAGAGCTTAGAAGGAGCTGTTCAGGGGATCCTGAATAGCTGCAGAACTTGGCAGCCACCCTGCAAGCACTGCCTGCATCCTCTGGCCCTGGGCTGCCTGAAACAGAGCTGCCAGCAGTGACTTCTCCCCTGTTCCAAGGCCCTGTGGTTCACTCTGCTCCACTCCCTGTGTTTGTTGTCTGTGGCAGTCACAGAACACTGATCAAAGCTGGTCAGTAGAAGCCAGTTGCAGGCCAGGAGTAGTCTGCACTGAAAGGGATGTGGAGGTGTCACTTGTCCTTCAAGAGGAACCTTGAGAGCGTGGCAGGAGCAGCCTAAGCCAGTCACCACCACAGCCCCTGCAAGCTGAGATGCCCAGAGACAGCGAGGGAGTTGTGTTATCCTGTGGGGTAAAGTGACACCAGCAGCCTCTGGGGAATCTGGGCTGGAATGAATGCTGCCTTTCTGCTGTTAAATAGGTCAGCCTTACCACAAATAATTCATGCTGTGCCCTGGCTCCTGTTGAAATCAAGACCTGCCAGTATTCACCTGCTGAAGGCAGCGGCTGTAGCAACAACTGTAACGTGGCCAAAGCCCTGGGTAGCAGGAGCTCAGCCCTCTCTCCCTGTTTATCTAATAACAGGAAAAGGGTGAAACTGAAGTGGCAGGTTTTGCTAGCTCAGCAGTTCTTCATGCAGAGCTTTTAGTGCTGAGGGGAGACTGACTTCATCCTCACAGCAACTGGCAAGAGCGCTGCACGCTCTCAGGTCCTGAAGGGAGAGACAGCTGGGCTGGTTTGCCTCTTGGCTCGTAGCCTGGGGGCTGCAGTTGGAGGTAAACTGCCTGGGAGGGCAATGAGAGACCTTCCTGCCTGATTTTGGATGCAGCACTGAGCACAGCCAGAGAGCCCAGCTGTGAATGTCAGGGCAGCAAAATCCCAGAGGCTGCAGGAGGTGCTGCAGGCCCTTGAGCTTGGATGAGTTGGGAGCTGGAGGCTGGGAATGATTGTTCAGATCTGGGGAGGCTGAAATCTGTAACTGCACTGAAAAACAATGCACCTTCCAGCTTTTGTTTCTTCTATTGAATGATTCAAGGGAGAGCTGTTATCCTGGGGTTCTGGCAAAGGCCAAGCAGGAGATGAAGGTGGGAAGAGATGGGTGTGCTGCTGTTGGTTCTGCAGCCCCTGGCAGATTCTGATGGCTCCTCTGACAGTTGGTTCTCATGAGATTGCCCTTGGGAGCCATTCCCTTGATAACTAGCACCAGTGTGGAAGGATGGAAGGAAAATGCATTGATGGCTCCATGTTTGTGGCTCTGACGCTTCCCCTTTGAGGGCCTGAATTCCAAAGATGGCCAACATTTGGTTTCTCTGGTTCTTAAGCTGCTCATGGGAAGTCCTGCTCTTCTGGCTTGTCATTCTCTGGGAGCCACACTCTGGCATTGTGCTCAGCACAGTGCTGCTGTGGACTGCCAGTACTGCAGAGTGCCAGCCTGAGGTCTGAGTGGGCTGGGCTGGGAACAAAGCAGGGCAGCCAAAGTCTCCCACAGCTCCAGGCAAGTGAGACAAGAAGTGGTGGTGCATAACTCCAGAGATGTGTTGCACTGAAGGGAAAAAATCTGGCCTGTAGAGTCCTGTGCTCGAAAGCTGAGATGTGTTGCAGTGCCATTCCTGCTCTTGCTTGCCAACCTGCAGTGCAGTTAGGGGAGAAGCCTGGCCTCAGTTACCAGCAATCCATCTGGAGCTGTGTGCCAGGTACTTGCAGTCACTATTCTGCTTTTTGTGTCAAAACTCACAAGCCCTGGGAGCTCTTTGCCCCTGGCTCCCAGCTGCAGGGAGGCACATGGGGAGAGGTGGTCAGTCCCTGTGTGTGGGATCACAGCCAAGGGCTGTGCTCGTGGAGGATTTGCTCTGAGTGACTGGCACAAGCTCAGGAGTTACTGCCCTGCATTTGCTGTGTTTGTCCCATGCTGTGAGGATGCAGGGGAGTGAGGGATGGGATGTGAGAAAGAGAGGGCAGTGGCAATGCTGCCTTTGGACCCCTCCAGCAGAGGCAGCTTTGAACGTGTCCCTTGCAGTTGCTGCACTGGCCTGTGTGGATGTGGAAACAGAAGCTCTGGGGCTGGCACTGCTCCAGCCTGGGACAGGGGAAGAGAGATAACTGCTATCACAGCCCTCAGCAGCCCTGTGTCCAGGCTCTGGGGGAAGCCAGGCTTCCTGTCCCAGGGGGCTCTGCCTGGTCCCAGGGGGCTCTGCCTGGTCCCAGGGGCTCTGCCTTGTCCCAGGGGCTCTGCCTTGTCCCAGGGGCTCTGCCTGTCCCAGGGGCTCTGCCTTGTCCCAGGGGGCTCTGCCTGTCCCAGGGGGCTCTGCCTGTCCCAGGGGCTCTGCCTGTCCCAGGAGCTCTGCCTGTCCCAGGGCTCTGCCTCCACACGTGCCTGGCTCTGTCTGTCTGTCTGTCTGTCTGTCTCCTTTGCTGGGGCCGCTGGCAGCGTGGCCCTGGCACAGCACAGCCCTGAGCGAGGCAGCAGCTGGGGTTTGCCAGGGGAGCTGTGCAGTGGCCTCATGGGCAGGGTCAGGGCCTCGATGCTGACTCAGCCCCAGTGTTTTTAGGCTCCCCAGGAATAGCTCTCAGCTATTCCTGAACAGTGTGTGGAGGAGCTGAAGGCAGGCAGACAGTCTGTGCTTTGGTGCCTGCTCTGCCCAAAGCAGAGCTGTCCCTTCCCCTGTTGCTCTGGCCAGGAGTGTTTGGTGGGGATGGACAGCCCTAGTGTGTGGCAGCAGAGTGTGTTGGGCTGCAGCTGCTCTGGGCAGGCACACACAGTGCTGCTGGGTGTCCCTGCAGCTCTGACACCAGGCTGCAGGGGAGAGTACCTGCAGGGTGGCTGTCAGGAGGATGGGCATGTCAGGACAAGGGGTATGGACACAGGCTGGAACACAAAGAGTGCCACTTAAACACCAGGAGCAAGTCCTTTGGTGCTGAGGTGAGGGAGCCCTGGCCCAGGCTGCCCAGGGAGGCTGTGGAGGCTCCTGCTCAGGAGGTTCCCAACCCCACCTGGACACGTTCCTGTGCCCCCTGAGCCAGGGGAACCTGCTTTAGCAGGGGCTGGGGCTGGAGCAGCTCTAAAGTCTCTTCCAACCCCACCATTCTGTGATTCTGTGACCTGCAAAGGAGCCTGAGGCCAGCCCCTCTGGGAGTCCCCAGCACAGCTCCTTGGCTGGCCCATGTCAGACAGCAGCAGGGCAAAAGCAGTTGAGTGCCAGGAGCAGAGATGAGCGTGGCCATGGCCAAATACTGCAGTGGTGTGTGGGACAGTCCTGCCATGTGCATAAAAACCTCCAACCCCCCTGGGGTGAAAGTGTGTCTGTTCTGTCAGGTGAGGGTTGGCTGTACCCACCCTTCCCTCTCACAGCCTGAAAGCAAACAGCAGCAGGGAGGGCAGTGGTTCTGTGGGGGCTGCTGCATCAGCACCTTCCTCACCAAGGGGGATGTCCCCTGGGGCAGCACAAATGGAAAATGAGCAGAGGAAGGGAGGAGTTTGCTTCTTCCTCAGAGCACTTTTCTGTGCCTGTGTTGCCCTCCCCGGGCAGCAATGCCATTGCCACTCCTTACCCTGTGCAGTGAAACAAAAGGGCAAGGGAGAGCAGCCTGGCCCTGCTGGGGGTGAGCTGGCAGGCAGACTGACCTGGGCAGAGGGGATGCCAGGCTCTCTGCTGGCACCATCCCCAGTGCTCTTGCAGAGAGCTCATCCAGCTCAACAGGTTGATCCTTGTGTCCCCAGGGCCACACAGCACACGTGTCACCCTGTCCCTGCCCAGCAGCTCCTCTGCAGCAGCGCTGGCACCCGTGGGGCCGGTGCAGGGAGGCAGCCTGGGCCTGAGAATCAACCCTCCTCCTGCCCTCCCTTCCCACATCCTGAGCTGTAACGGATCTGTGCTCTTGGAGGACACGTGGGGGGATGGGGAGAGGAGCTTTGCAGAGCTACTGAGGCTCTGCATGCTCTTTAAGCTCATGACTCCCACTGCTCCACCCACACACCTTTGCATTGAAGTAAGTGAGGGGGCAGCTTGTCCTCTGTAGCATCAGCAGCTGTTTGTGTGACATGCTGGTTTGGGGGGTTTTTGAAGGGTGTACATGTATGAGGAAGGAGACAAGCCTGGAAATAATCCAGATGCCTGCTTTGCAATGTAAGGCATTTATCTGGGACACTGGCCTCATCCTTGGCTTCCCTGCTCGCCCTGCCTGGGAGCAGCAGCCGGGCTGCAGAGGGCTCAGCCTTGCTGCTGGAGCAGCTGCAGGTTGCTGAGCCAGTGGGTTTGCTGCACAGGGCCCTGCTCGTGGCTGTGCTGCTTGTCCCCTCCAGCAGCACAGTGTCCATGCTCCAGGAGAGCCTGTGGCTGGGCCTGGCAGGGGCTGGAGGCAGCGGGTGCCGGGGAGCTGCCAGGGGAGCTGCGGGGGGCGCAGGGGCTGGGCGCTGGCCGTGCCACACGGGCAGCTGGGGGATGCACTCGGGCTCCTTCCTTCAAACCTGCTGGAAGCTGCAGAGCATCCCAGCTGCTCTGGGGCCCCTCACTGCTCTGCTTGCTGGAGGACACAGTGCAGGGCTGGGAAGGCTGCTCAGCCCACAGCTGCTTCTTGGGGAGACCAATGGCACAGGAGAGTGGGCAGCAGGGCCAGGGAGGTTGTGCTGCCCCTCTGCTCTGCCCTGCTGAGGCCTCATCTGGAGTCCTGGGGCCAGTGCTGGGCTCCCCAGCTCCAGAGGGACAGGGAAGTGCTGGAGAGAGGCCAGTGCAGGGCCAGCAAGATGCTGAGGGGACTGGAGCATCTTCCTTGTGAGGAAAGGCTGTGGGACCTGGGGCTGCTCAGCCTGGGGAAGAGGAGACTGAGAGGGGTCCTCATCAACACTTACAAGTACTTGAAGGGTGGGTGTCAGGAGGATGAGGCCAGACACTTGTTTTCTGTGGTGCCCAGTGACAGGGCAAGGGGTAACAGAAAGAAGCTGTAACACAAACAGTTCCACTGGGACATAAGGAGCAACTTCTTTGGTGCTGAGGTGAGGGAGCCCTGGCCCAGGCTGCCCAGGGAGGGTGTGGAGGCTCCTGCTCAGGAGGTTTCCAACCCCACCTGGACACGTTCCTGTGCCCCCTGAGCCAGGGGAACCTGCTGTAGCAGGGGGTTGGGCTGGAGCAGCTCTAGATGTCTCTTCCAGCCCCACCATTCTGTGATTGTTTGCCTCCTCAGGAGGAAGCCAAGGGGGGATTTGCTTTTCCTCCAAGGTCTGAGTTTGACTTGGACCTCGACTGCTCCCTGGTGCTGGTTTTTCTTGGATCCTCACTTTGCAAATAAATACAAGAAGAGAGAGAGAAGCCCTGCAAGTGTGTGTGGGGGCTGCTGGCTTTCTGTGGGTGTCAGCAGTACAAGAGATCAAGTACCCCAGTTGCAGTGAGTACTGAATAGCAGTGCCTGTGCCTGCTGCTCTTGGACACAGATACTTCTCTTGATCCCATATAATGGAGTAATTCAGCTCTGCAGGGCCTCTGGCTCCTCTCCCCCTCCCCTGCTGCAGTTGCATTCAGAGGAGAGGAGCAGGTCCCTCGTGTGCCTGTATCCACAGGCTCCTTTCTTTGGACACCATGTCATCTCTGCACACACAGCTCTTGCCTTCTGGATGGGCTGTGCATGCAAAGGCAGACCTTGGGGGTTTTTCATTCCCTTTAAATCCTGCTTGTACCCAAGTTGAACCCGTGCAGGGAGCTGGCTGTGTTTTCCAGCTGCCCTTATTTTGGCAGCTCCTTAGCTACAAGGCATTGCAGGGAATTCCTGGCTGCTCTACACACTTCCTCTGCTGGCACATTTCTTGTACAAAGAGCTAAAAAAGGGGCAGCTGTGCATCACCTCAGCCCTCAGGTGCTTCTCTGCTCTCCTGGCACAACACCTTCATGGCCAAGACAGCCCTGTCTTCCAGTTGCACTTAAAAAGCTTGGTGACCCAGGTAAGCAGGCACTGTGAGACTTGGGTGCCTTGTTCTGTGCTCAGGAATCGCTCTGTGGACAGCAGTGGGCACAGATGCTGGGCAGCCCCTGGCCAGGGGACAGCAGGAGGGTCCCCAGGGCAGTGCTGAGCCCGTGGGTACCCACAGATACGGGTATAGCACTGTGGCTATTGGGGATGTGCTGGTGCCAGCTCCTGGCTGCCCTGTGCTGCTGGGTTCAGCAGAAGTAACTGCAGCTCCAGCTCAGGGAAAAACCACATGGCAGGAGCTGCAGTTGCCTTGGGTCACAGCAGTTTTCTCAGCACTTCCCCATTTGTTGCCTCAGGAGACAACTGTTAATCCTCAGAGGTTTTGCAGCGTGTCCATGCTGCCAGATTCTGCCAGTTCATTGACAGTGGCCCTGCAAAACGCTGATGCAGAGGTTTGTAAGCAGTGGAGCTTTTGCTCTCCCCTTAGTGCTGGGCTGTCTGGTGTGTTTTCTTCCTTTCTCAGCACCTCCCATGGTACAGAGAGGTTCCCCTTGGCAGCATTAACCACCTGGAGGCCGTCCCTGAGCTGCACATCTGGCGTCAGCAAGTTGCTGCTTTGAACAGGAGCTTGGAGCCAGCTGGAGACTCTGCTCCCTCACTGCCATGGGGCAGCTCAGCTCAGCTGAAGGGCTGCAAGGCAGCCCAAGAGCTCTTGTTTGAGCATTTCCCATCAGGTTTGGCTCTGTGTGAGGGCAAGTGACTCTGCTGGCTGTCAGCTGCTTGCTCTGAGGCACCTGTATCTGCTGCAAATGTGCATCTCTACCCTTGTTTCTTACAGTTTGCAATCTTGTGGACTGGCTCAAGCCAGCAGAGACTGAGTTGGAGTCCTTGTGCTGAAGCTGCAAGGGCCCAGCATCACCTGAAGTGCCCTGGCACTGCCCATGTTAGTGCTTCCCACCTGACATCTCTGACACAGCCTGCTGCGAGCAACAAGAGCTTTGACCTTCTTGCTTACATCTAATAGTCACGTTCCTGGGCTGCAAAGGTAGATGAGGAGAGACAGAGGAGGGCAAGCAGGGTGCTGACAGTCAGGACTGCAGCCAGGCTCACAGCTCTTTCAGTGGCTGGGGAGCTGGTGTCCTGGAGCACAAGGCAGAGGCAGGGCTGCCTGTTTCTCACCTGCAAGTGCAAACACAAACCCTCTGCTCTCTGCCTGGAGAGCCTCAAGAAGAGACTACTCGAGCTGGGCATCAGCAGCACTGGCATCAGTCTAACTCAGCATGTTTGGAAGAGTTTGCCTTCCCTAGGGAGCAGGAGGGCTGTTTTTAGGCAACAGGAGGACTATATTGCACTGGCAATGGCAGGGAGACCAGCAGGCCCTTTGTGTCCTACGTGATTTGGCCAGCACAGCTAATGCATCACTCAGTAAGTAGCCAGAGAGAAATTACCATATGGTGCAGCCTGCTGTTCCTCTGCTAGAACCAAAACATAGCTGTACTTGGAAGGTGCAGCTTGTTCCTGCTCTGGAGCAGCAGCAGCAGGAGGGAGCAGAGCTGCTGCTGTCTGCTTTGGGGGTTCCAGTCAGCAGAGCTGGAGGTTGAGGCAGGAGCCTCATCTAAGCTGCCCTCAGGCTCCTGTCCATGGGGTCTGGGGACACCTTCCAGGCTCCTAGTTGTGGCTGTGGAGCAAATAGCAGCCTCCTCTTCAGGGTCTGGAGGGAGGGTAGCACAGAATGTTCCCCTTTTCCCCTCTCATATAGCTATGAGCCTGGTGAGGCAGAGGAGCACACTGCCAGTGCCTGGCCCTGCAGACCCCTGTGTGCTCACACCCCTGGGCTCTGTCTCCCAGCACACCAGCGTGTGACATCTCACAGGGGTGAGTAACGAGCCTTGGCTGAGTCTGTTGTGTTTGTGCATCCATGACCAAGCCATCTCCCAACCCTCCTCTGGCTTCTCTTCCTTGTGTGGCCAGAGCAGAGCTGGGGAAGGGGCTGGAGCACAAGGGGCTGGGGAGGGGCTGAGGGAATGAGGTGTTGAGCCTGGAGAAGAGGAGGCTGAGGGCAGCCAGCAGCACTCTCTGACACTCCCTGACAGGAGGCTGCAGGGAGCTGGGGGTCAGACTGCTCCCAAGTAATGAACAAGGGGAACAAGGACAAGGGGAAAGGGGCTCAGGTTGCCCCAGGGGAGGTTGAGGCTGGAGCTGAGGCAGAACTGTTTCCCTGAGAGGGGTGTCAGCCCTGTGCCAGGCTGCCCAGGGAGCTGGGGCAGTGCCCAGCCCTGGAGGGATCCCAAAGCCGTGGGGCTGAGGTGCTGAGGCCGTGGGTCAGTGCTGGGCTGGGCAGGGTGAGGGCAGGGCTGGCACTGCAGCAGCTCCAAGGGCTTTGCCAACCATTAGGCTTCTATAATGCCTCTGGCCCCGGGCTGGTCCTGGCTCTGCTGCAGGGATGGTCAGGCCCATGGCTCCAGGGATGGAGGGGCTGGGGGAGCCAACTGGGAGGAGGGGTTTGGCAGATGTCCCTGTGGTGGCAGCACTGGTGGATCTGGCCCCACTGGTGCTGTAAGACTGAGTTGTTTGCACAGGTCACTAACCTGGGAAGCTGCACAACAGCCCTGTGATGCCCAGCAGGGACACAGCGGGTGGGACTCAGTGTCCTTGTTTGTGTCTGGTTGGTTCCTCCTGAACCCCAGCCCTGCCCTGCTCTCATGCCAGGGCAGAGGCTGCCAGAGGAGCTTTCCCAGCCCTTGGCTGAGTGCTGGGAGGGCAGGGTGTGGGCAGGCAGCTTCCCCTTGCTCTCAGAGGGATGGTGGCTTTGATGGGCTGGTAGTTTCCTCTGGCTCCGCCTGGGCAGGGGCCTGGCAGCAGCAGCCAGGGAAGCTGCTCTGCTTGGAAAAAGCCTCCAAACCCTGTCTGCAGCTGTGGTGGAGGAAGCTGGACTTGGATCATTTGTTTACCAGGGTGAAGACAGAGGTGTGGTGGTTTGACATGGGGATGATGTCAGTGTGGGGTTCTCCCCTGCAGCACCTGCTGCTTTGCACTGAGGGGAACCCTCTGTGAATGAAAGCAGAGAACAGAGCATCTGCCCCCTGGCTGGGCTCAGGCAGCTCCAGCTCTGCACAGGAACCTCCTACAGCCCTGGAGGAAACCCCTTCATTTCTGCCTCTGCACTGCACATCAGTGACACCAACAACAGGACGAGGGGCAATGGGCACAGGCTGCAACACAAGAGATGCCAAAGAAACACAAGGAAGAATTTGTTCCCTGTTGAGGTGAGGGAGCCCTGGCAGGGGCTGCCCAGATGGGCTGTGGAGGCTCCTTCTCTGGAGACATCCCAACCCAGCTGGATGAGTCACTGTGTGCCCTGCTCTAGGTGCTGCTGCTCTGGCAGGGGGGTTGCACTGGGTGAGCTCTGCAGCTCCCTTCCAGCCCTTGAGACTCTGTGATTGTGTGGCCACAGGTGCCCCAAATGCTGGTACAATGAAACAACCCCCTGTCCCAGTGTGGAGTGAGGGGCTGAGCCATGACTCCATTTCCCTACAGACAAATCTCTGCTGGATTGGGGGAAATCTCCAAGGTCATTCTCTGCTTTGCACTGTGACAGCCCTTCCCCACCCTGAGTGTGGGGTTGCTGCTCTCTGGGTTTGTTTAATCCAGGCTCTCTAGGGCAGCAGCTCTTTTGCCTCCAGGAATGTTTAGGGAGGATGTTTCCAAGGCTGTGTAGGGGTGGCCAATCTTTTCTGGCTCAGCTCCTATCAGGGGAAAAGGCTGCTGCAGGTCTGGCCCCACGGCAGAACCCTGCTAATGCAGCTGCCTCTGCTGCCTAAAGCCTTCCTCGAGGTATTTTTAGCTGCACGTAAACTTCAGGAAAAGCTTTCCTGCTGCTGAGCACACTGTGCCCTTTGTTCAGGCTTCTGGGAATAGGGAGGTAATGGCTCAGGCTGGTGTCTTGCACAGCCCTGTCATAGAATCCCACAATCCCAGCATGGTGGGGGCTGGAAGGGCCCTGCAGAGCTGCTCCAGCCCCTGCTAAAGCAGGTTCCCCTGGCTCAGGGGCACAGGAATGTGTCCAGATGGGGTTGGAAACCTCCTGAGCAGGAGCCTCCACACCCTCCCTGGGCAGCCTGGGCCAGGGCTCCCTCAGCTCAACAGTGAAAAGAGTTTTTTCCCTATGTTTAAATGGAACTGTTGGTGTTGCAGCTTGTGCCCATCACCCCTTGTCTTGTCCCATGGCACTAGAGAAAAAAGTCTCACCCCATCCTCCTGATACCCACCCTTTGGGTACTTTTAAATGCTACTGAGATCCCCCCCTCAGGCTTCTCTTCTCCAGACTGAGCAGCCCCAGGTCCCACAGCCTTTCCTCACAAGGAAGATGCTCCAGTCCCCTCAGCATCTTGCTGGCCCTGCACTGGCCTCTCTCCAGCACTTCCCTGTCCCTCTGGAGCTGGGGAGCCCAGCACTGGCCCCAGGACTCCAGCTGAGGCCTCAGCAGGGCAGAGCAGAGGGGCAGCACAACCTCCCTGGCCCTGCTGCCCACACTCTTGTTAGCAGACCCCAGCATGGCAATGGCCCTGTGGGCTTTTTCCCTGGTATTGTGTTGCCAAGCTGCTCAGGGGCTGCCTGGGGCTGGCACAGCCCCCTCGAGTGATGCTGAGCTCCTGCTGACCCAGGCACAGTCTGGAGCTGGTTTGGGCAAAGCTGGTTCAGGAGCAGCTCAGGAAGGAGCTTTCAGAAGGGCCAGTCCTTGTGGGTACCTGTGTGTCGGGGTGGCTGTCACAAGAAGCCATCTCACCTCTGCCTGCTGCCAACAACTGTCACAAAGACAACGTGCCAGTGAAACGAGCACAGGGGGTGTCCTGGACCTTTACTTAAGGGGCTGGAGAGACAGGGGCAACAAGTGCCTTGCCCTGGGTGCTGTGTCCCCTTGCTGCTGGGTGCTGGCCTTGGGCAGCAGATGCAGAACAGCTCTGTCATTTGGAAGTGGAAGCTGAGCCTTTAGGAGCAGAGTAGCCAGCTGGAGACTATGAAAGTAGCTGCCACCTCCTTTCCCACTGCAGGGAGGGACTCAGCTTGGGGCTCACCAACTTTCCACCTGCCAAAGACATGTGGCAAAGGAGCAAAATAGCTTTGTAATCCCAGGTGAGATGGGCATGGATTGTCCACTGTGTCTGTGCCAGGAGGGGCAAACAGGAGCCTGAGGAGCAGCTGTGTGTGGGGTTACTGCCTGCAGTCACCTGGGCTTGCCTGCAGTCCCTGTGGCCTCACTGCACTCAGGAATGTGCCTGAACATACTCAGGAGTCTCCCATCGTTGTCAGGATCAGCTGTTTTTCTTCTTCTTCCTTTTATCAACCCTTAACTTTTAGTTAACCTTGTGAAGTAGCTCTGGCACTGAACTCCAGCACCCCTTCTGCTTTCCTCACCAGTGGCTCTCTCTAACAGTGTGCTGACAAGGATGGGGGTCCCCAGCCAGTGCTGCTGCCCACTGTAGCCCCTCCATCAGCCACCTGCCCAACAGCTTCTGTGCTTGCAGCAGGGGCCAGAAATGCAGGTGTTCAGCTGGAAGCTGGGGCTCTGCAGGCAGAGCTGTTCCCTAGCTGTGCCAGCAACAGGCTGCAGTGGGGTGAGTGTCTGTGGGTGCCTGGTCCAGGCTGCTGGGAAAAACTCTGTGCATGGAGGATCTCAGGACTGGCAAAAAGGTGCTTCTCACCCTTTAGGGGAAGGAGAATGTGGGCTGCAGGGAACAGGTCTGAAAACAAAAGCTACTGCTAATTGCCTGCAGCATCTCTCTGCTTAATGGAGAGGAGAATAGGGCTTGCTGCATTCCCTGGCTCCCTGCTCATGCAGGGCTGGGCTCTGGGCTCTCGTGGCAGTGAGCTGAGTGCTGCTGTGGTGCCCTCAGTCTGTGTGAGCTGCAGCAGGGCACAGCTTCAGGGCTGGCTGCTGCAGGAACTCATCCCTGGCTGTGGAGAGCAGGAACAGCCTGCAGGAGCTGCAGCAGGGTTGACAGGTTGCTCCCTGCCCCAGGCTGTGTGCCAGCAGGGCTCTGGGTGCTCAGGCTTGGTCTGAGCTCTTGGCATGGTCTGCTCTGACCCTTGGGTAGTTCTCACCCAGTGAGTAACTCAGAGGCTGAGCTACCTGTGTGGAAACTGCCCCAGTGCCACCAAGGCACGCAGTGGCTCTGAGAGCTGAACCACATCCTCTGCCAGTGGTGCTGCCATTGGGATGATCCCAACCTTGGAGTCCTCTTGTTCTGCTGGGGGTCAGACACTGTGAACATGAAGTGCTTGTAGGTGCACTGCCAGCCTGGCTGGCTGCTGGGGTACCTGAGCTGGGCAGGAGCTTGACCCAAGTGACTTGTAGGCTCGTGTCACCTGTGGTGTAGAAGAGGAACTTTGTGGAGTCTGTGAGCTCCTGAGGGTCCTGGAAGGGCTGGGAAGTTCCATGCTGCTAGCAGGAGACATGAAATCACTGTCTGCACGTTCATCTGGAGCTCTGCAGGTCAGACAGATGGAAATTACCCAGGTCTTGGTGGAAACTCAATGGCCAGTACCCTCTGGGTCTCCCTTTGCATTGCAGGAGCAGGACTTGCTCCCTCTCCCTTTCCGATGGAGCAAAGTCCCCTTGAAACGCCAAAGCTGCAGAGGATGATGGATCTAAGATGCCTCATAAAAGGCAGAAACCCTCAGAGCAGCGACCAAGCTCCGGGTTAGTCGGGTCATTCACCTTAGCCAGGCTTTAGCCCGTGAGCAGGGCAGCAGCGGCTGCCCGGGCTGTGTGCTGGGGCTGTGCCTGCAGCCGGGATTGCATCTGCAGCCGGGGCTGTGCCTGCGGCCGGGGCTGTGCCTGCAGCCGGGATTGCATCTGCAGCCGGGGCTGTGCCTGCAGCCGGGATTGTGCCTGCAGCCGGGATTGCGCCTGCAGCCGTGATTGCGCCTGCAGCCGGGGCTGTGCCTGCAGCCGGGGCTGTGCCTGCAGCCGGGATTGTGCCTGCAGCCGGGGCTGTGCCTGCAGCCGGGATTGTGCCTGCAGCCAGGATTGTGCCTGCAGCCGGGGCTGTGCCTGCAGCCGGGATTGCATCTGCAGCCGGGGCTGTGCCTGCGGCCGGGGCTGTGCCTGCAGCCGGGATTGCGCCTGCAGCCGGGGCTGTGCCTGCAGCCGGGGCTGTGCCTGCAGCTGGGATTGTGCCTGCAGCCGGGATTGCATCTGCAGCCGGGGCTGTGCCTGCAGCCGGGGCTGTGCCTGCAGCCGGGATTGCGCCTGCAGCCGGGGCTGTGCCTGCAGCCGGGATTGTGCCTGCAGCCGGGGCTGTGCCTGCAGCCGGGGCTGTGCCTGCAGCCGGGATTGCGCCTGCAGCCGTGATTGCGCCTGCAGCCGGGGCTGTGCCTGCAGCCGGGATTGCGCCTGCAGCCGGGATTGCGCCTGCAGCCGGGGCTGTCCCTGCAGCCGGGGCTGTGCCTGCAGCCGGGATTGTGCCTGCAGCCGGGACTGCGCCTGCAGCCGGGATTGTGCCTGCAGCCGGGGCTGTCCCTGCAGCCGGGATTGTGCCTGCAGCCGGGGCTGTCCCTGCAGCCGGGATTGTCCCTGCAGCCGGGACTGTGCCTGCAGCAGGGGCTGTGCCTGCAGCCGGGGCTGTGCCTGCCCTGTGCCTCCTCCTGCTGACCAGCCCGGGGTTTGCATCCGAGCCTGCGGCGTGGAAAGCAGCGGGGACGTGTTCAGGCTGGAGAGATGGGAGGCAGCAAATGTTGCTTCTCTCGGGGAGGACAAAGTGTCGTTTATCCCTCCTGCCTTGGTGCTGCTGGGGGATGTGGCAGAGGGGCAGAGCTGCAGCTTTCTGTAATAAGGCTACAACTGAGTCAAACACCAGCTCATAGCATCCCAGAGTCCCAGAATCCCAGCATGATGGGGCTGGAAGGGCCCTGCAGAGCTGCTCCAGCCCCAGCCCCTGCTACAGCAGGTTCCCCTGGCTCAGGGGGCACAGGAACGTGTCCAGGTGGGGTTGGAAACCTCCTGAGCAGGAGCCTCCACACCGTCCCTGGGCAGCCTGGGCCAGGGCTCCCTCAGCTCAGCACCAAAGGACTTGCTCCTGGTGTTTAAATGGAACTGTTTGTGTTGCAGCTTCATCCCATCACCCCTTGTCCTGGCACTGGGTACAACAGAAAGAAAGTGCTGCCCCATGCTCCTGACACCCACCACTGAGATATCTGTGACTTAATGAGATGCCCCCTCAGTTTCCTTTTCTAGACTAAAAGACTTCTGGGCTCTTTTCTAGCTCCCCAGGCTCCTACCTGGATCTCAGGGGATGTGTGTGTGTGTGTGTGTGTGTGCCTGCAGGCCCAGCTGGGCTGGAGATGTGCACAGGAGTGGCAGAGGGTGGATGGGGCTGGGGACTGAGGCTGTAGCTGTCGTTTTAGCCCTGTGCTGAGTCTCAGCTCTGACCCGTGCCCTGCAGGCTGCCCTTGCAGAGTGGGATGTAGCTGCTGGAGGTTTTAACGTTGTGGAAGTGTTTTCCTGTTGTCTAAGCAGCTGGGCTGAGGTGCTGCAGGTCCTTTTGTGTAGGACTGAGAGATGGACCTCTGGTCTCAGCTCCTGAACACTGCAGTCTGTATGGGGCTTGCTGTGTGGCTGAGGGGCTTGATGCCCACCAGACCTCCTTCCTCAGGCACCCTCAGGCAGTGCCTCTGCTTTCCCAACTTAGAATCACAGAATCACAGCATGGTGGGGGTTGGAAGGGACCTTTAGAGCTCATCCAGCCCAATCCCCTGCAGAAGCAGCTCCCACCTAGATCAGGTCATGCCCCTGTCTGTAGCCAGCCTGAGGAAAGTTAAACATGCAGCATCCCTTCTCTTGCCCTGTGGCAGCAGTCTGGGGCAAACGACTTGCTGTGGCTCTGGGATCCTTTAAACCCTGCCCCAAATGACCTTATTTCCAGGGTATCTTAACATAGAACCAGTTGTTGGGGATGGAGGTGTCTCCTGTCCCAGGGAGAGAGGGATGGCAGCAGATGCTCCTGTCCACTCAAGCTCTGCTCATGGGATCTGGCCCTGCCTGCTCTGCTGTAGGCAGCTGAACAAGTCGTGTGTTGTTCCCCAGGTGGTGGCCTGGCTCCAGCAGATCCCTCTCTCCAGCAGATCACACTGTTCCATGGCTTTCCTTTGCCCCACTCACCTTTTACTCTTGTTTCCCTCAGGGGTCCTGACGGCTGGAGAGCACAACTTTCCCTTCCAGTTCCTGCTGCCAGGTATGACACAGATGCAGGCTGCAGGCACACACAGTCACAGCCTCTGAAGGGCTGGAAGGGAGCTGCAAAGCTCACCCAGTGCAACCCCCTGCCAGAGCAGCACCACCTAGAGCAGGGCACACAGGGACTCATCCAGCTGGGCTGGAATGTCTCCAGAGAAGGAGCCTCCACAGCCCATCTGGGCAGCCTGTAAACCTTCATGTCAGGCCTGGCTTTTGCTGTGCTGGGCAGGACTCGGGCTGGATGGCAGAGGCAGGCTGGCAGCTTGGCCTGGGGACAGCAGAGGGAGGGTAAGGTCAGCCACAGACAGGAGAGGGGCTCAGACAAGCAGATGCCTCAGTGCTGGTGCAAAGCTGGGCCTGAGCTGTCGCTGACACCTCTGCAGTCGTGGCCCTGGGAGCTCTCAGGGTGTGTGCAGGGGTCTGGCCTGTGGCTGCCCAGCCATCCTACACACAGTGTGCTCAGAGTGCTTTGGAACCTGGGCTTGCAGGGGATCCTTTCCATAGAGAGGTTGCAACAAGGTCTCCAAGTGTTCACCCCAGGTCTTTTTTGGGGGAATCCCATGTGCAGTTGCCTCTCAGGTGAAAGAGAAGATGTGTAAAGGGACTGTTTCCAGTTCAGGAATGCTGGGTCTGGCTCAGCCTTATGATCCTTTTCTCTCTCTTGATTCCAGCCTCTGCTCCTACATCATTTGAAGGTCCTTTTGGCAAGGTCCTCCACCAGGTGAAGGCTGTGATAGACACACCTCGCTTCTCCAAGGACTACAAGTGCAACAAGATCTTCTACGTTCTCTGCCCTCTCAACTTGAATGACATCCCTGACATTGAGGTGGGAACACTGGGGTGGCTGGGAAGTGCCAGGGCTCCTGTCTTTGTCCTGTGTGGGGAATAGTGTGCTTGGCTGACTCTCTGGGTGCAGAGCAGGACAAGGATTCCTGCTCTGTCCCACCTTGCATTCAGTCTCTGCTCCAAGTGACTTTTTCAGCTCTGCTACGTGTTGGTTTGAAAGCTTTAGGTGCACTTTCAGCACTCAGAGGTGCTGGCCTGTAGCACCAGGTGCTTGGAGAGACCTGCACTTGGGGAAGTTGCTTTGGAGCAACTAATAAGACAGCAAAACTGAGAGGTTGGAGAAGTGAGAGGCTGGAGAAGTGAGACCCTTTGTGTGTGGCAGCGCTGCGTTGCTGGTTCTTCGTGTCCTCAGACTGGATATTTCTGCTGGCTTTGAGTCTCTTGAGTGTTTTCCTGAAGCCCCTGGCTCTCTCCAGCTAATATCTCTGTCTCCCTGCCACCCTGCAGCAGCCCAACACCATGTCAATCACCAAGAAGTTCAACTACAAGCTTGTGAAAAGCGGCAGCGTTGTCCTGACGGCCACGTCGGATGTGAAGGGCTACACCGTGGGACAGGTGATCCAGCTGCGCACCGCCGTGGAGAACAAGTCTGGCCGGGACACGGGGCCTGTGGTGGCCAGTCTGCTCCAGGTGAGCACCCAGCAGGGTCATGCCACAGCTTCATAGAGTCACAGACTCATTTCAGTTGGCAGAGCCCTTGCAGCCCATGGAGTGCAGCCTCTGTCCCAGCCCCATCACCCACCAGCCCATTGCCCTCAGTGCAGCACCCACCCGGCTCTGAAACCCCTCCAGCAGCTCCCTGGGCAGCCCCTTCCAATGCCCGACAGCCCTGGCACCAAAGCAATTCCTCCTCACATCCAGCCTCAACCTCCCCTGGAGCAACCTGAGGCTGTTTCCTCTTGTTCTGTTGCTTGTTATGGGGAGAACAGACCCACCCCCACCTGGCTCCAGCTTCCTTTCAGGTGGTTTTAGAGAGTGAGAAGGTCTCCCCTGAGATCCCTTAGCCCTTCCTCAGCTGAGACATGCTTCAAACCCTTTCCCAGCTTGGCAGCCCAGCTCTGGATCCTCTCCAGCACCTCCATGTCCTTCTTGTAGAAAGGAGCCCAAAACTAGACACAGGATTTGTGGTCTCACCAAAGCCCAGTCCAGGGAAATGATCAGCTCCCTGCTCCTGCTGCTGCTTCACCCCTCTGAGGCCTTTGTGACACTGGGGCAGTTCTCACCAGTGAGCATCACTAGGAGTTGGCAGCCAGAATCCAGACCTTTATCTTGCTCTGTTTCTCTCTGCCTTCCTGGAGAAAGAAGTGGTAGAACTTGCCTTGTTCCTACCATCCCAGTCTATAATGGGATGAAGGGTGTTTCTGCTCTGTGATATGCCCATTAGGTTTGTGCCTGTGCTTATTTGACAAAGCAGTTGGTGGGTTTGTGTCCTGACTTCTGTTAGTGGGAGACAGAAGCCTATCCACACCTGTGTGCTAGCTGTGTGCTCTCCTGTGCAGAAAGTGGCTTATAAGTCCAAGCGCTGGATTTACGACCTGAGGACCATTGCAGAGGTGGAAGGCTCCGGGGTAAAGGCCTGGAAACACGCTGAGTGGAAGGAGCAGATCCTCGTGCCTGCACTGCCCCAGTCCATTCTGCAGGGCTGCAGCCTCATACACATCGACTACTACATCCAGGTGGGTACAGCAGTGCTCCTGGGGAGCTCCTCTGGGCTCTGCTGCAACTGCTCTGCTTCCCTTCTGGGCTTGAACCATACAATCGTTTGGTTGGCAAAGCCCCTGAAGCTGCTGCAGTGCCAGCCCTGCCCTCACCCTGCCCAGCCCAGCACTGACCCACGGCCTCAGCACCTCAGCTCCAGGGCTGGGCACTCCCCCAGCTCCCTGGGCAGCCTGGCACAGGGAAACAGTTCTGCCTCAGCTCCAACCTCAACCTCCCCTGGGGCAACTTGAGGCTGAGCTCGTGTGGGGCAGCCCTCACAGGGCAGTGTGTAACAAAGAGGATGCCACTGTTTTTCCTTCTCTTCCAGGTTTCTCTCAAGTCACCAGAGGTTTCAGTCACTCTCCCCATTTATATTGGCAACATTGCTGTGAACAGGGTGCCCCTGAGCCCGTCCCGCTCCGTGCAGCACATCCCGTCTGCCGTGGTGCCCAGCGCCCCCCCGGAGGAAGAGGAGGCTGCCAGCGGTTATCACCCCATGGACAATGTCTCCATCCCCACCAAAAGCCATTCCCAGCAGCAGCCCTTCAGCTATGCCCCAGGACTGAGCTTCCAGGAGATCAGGGTGGACTCAGAGCAGACGGGCTCCCCAAACCATCCCACGCTCTGCCTGTCCACGGGAGCCACCGTCCCCTACTACGCCGAGGGCACCGTGGTGCCCGTGCCCACAGCCAGCTCCCTCATCCTGCCTCCCGAGTACAGCACCTGGGGATACCCCTATGGTGAGCTCCTGAGGGCTGCCAGCCTGCCCAGACTCTGCTGGCAGTGAACTGGGTGGGAGAACAGGGATGTCAGCCTGCCCAGGGGATCCTGACATCTCTGCTCCCTTCAGCCTCCCAGCTGTAAAAGCCGACTGGCTGTTCCCACGTCTCCTCTCCTGCCTGCCCTGGGCTCATCCTCAGAGGAACTCCCTGCACTTAAATGAGCTTTCAGCCTCCCACTGATACAAGAACTTCTTGGCCTGTGGTGAGGCTGGTGGGAGCAGAGCCAGGGGAATGATGTCACTGAAATCTTCTGCCTGCCTTGGAGTGTGCCTGCAGCTGGGCTGGAGACACGAGCTGTGGGAGTGGGAGCTGAGACACTGTCCAGGGTGGAAAAGCTTGGGGAAATCCCAGTGTGCAGGGTTCCTGGAGCCATGCTTGTCCCAGGCAGCTGGGGTGGCAGGGGCCAGCAGTGCCTGTCAGCTCAGTCCTGCTCAGACCACCCCAGCACTGGGGCAATGAGACGCTCAGTCTGTCCCTCAGCCCCAGCCTGGGCACAGGCAGCACAGCTCAGCTGTGATCTGGGGGTGCTGGAGTACAGGAGGATGTTGGGGAAAGAAGGGGAGGAACAGGATTTTGAGGTGTTGATTTTAACCCCTGGAGACATCAGGACAGGGGAGGGACTGGCTGACTCAAGTTCTGCATGTGCACATTGTATTTCATTGGGGCAGGGTGTAGGGCCCTGTGTGCACAGCCCTCAGGGTGCTCCACTCACACAGGCCAGGCTGAGGGCAACCTCCCACACACCCACCATAACCTCTCTTATCCTTTCTTTCCCCCACAGAGGCTCCTCCATCCTATGAGCAGAGCTGCAGCAGTGCCAACTCCAGCATCAGCAATGGCAACTAGTCCCCCCTGCTCCGAGCCCCCTGGCACTGCCCCTGGCGCCGTGGGTCACCTGCCACCTGCACACTGGTACAGCACAAGGCATCTCTTGATCTCTCTGGCTGCTTGGTGGGGGAAATGGCACATCCCAGCCTGGGCTTTTGAAGTCTCTTTCTAGGGAGGTGATGGGGGGGAAGGAGGAAACCAAAAGAGGGCAGCCAGAGCAGCCTGTGTGGGTGTGTAGGAGAGATGTGGGAAACCAAACCATCTCCTGCTGCTGCACCAAGTGCTGGAGAGCTGGTGTTGCCCCAGGGATGCCCTGTGCAGCAGCCTGAGCTGGTGTTGCCCAAAGGATGCCCTGTGCAGCAGCCTGAGCTGCTGTTGCCCCAGGGCTGCCCTGTGCAGCAGCCTGAGCTGGTGTTGCCCAAAGGATGCCCCAGAGATGCCCTGTGCAGCAGCCTGAGCTGGTGTTGCCCCAGGGATGCCCCAGGGATGCCCTGTGCAGCAGCCTGAGCTGGTGTTGCCCCAGGGATGCCCTATGCAGCAGCCTGAGCTGGTGTTGCCCCAGGGCTGCCCTGTGCAGCAGCCTGAGCTGGTGTTGCCCCAGGGCTGCCCTGTGCAGCAGCCTCCCATCCAAGTACTGTAGTCAACACTAACTGCTTTACTATCAAAGTACCTGCGATGCCTTACCTGAAGTGCTCCTGACTTGGCATGTCTCCACTGTAGGCAAAGGCTGGGCTGTGTGGACTTTCTCTTCTCTCTTAGGGGCCACGTGCTCTCCAAAAATGGTTTTGGCAGCCCTTTCTCCTTGTCCTGTAGGTCCTAAGGGCAGCTGAAACAGGAGGTTTCTTGGAGTAAGCGTGTTTGGAAGGTCAGGGTCTCTTGAAAAGCCAAAAGCACAAGCCCTCACTGTAGCTGTGCTGTGGGGTGAGTGACCAGCAGCCTTTGGCCCTGGCACTGGGCTGCAGCACTGCCTGTGAGCTGGGAGGAGAGCAGGCCCTGGCTCAGGGAGATCACAGCTCAGGAGGCCCTGGGGAGGTGTGGAGGGAGAGCCTGGTGTCACTGTGGTCTTTCTCAGCAAAGGAGCTTCTCTCTGCAAAGCCCTGTGGGACATACTCCTTCCTCCCTGGCTGCTCCACCACAGCATGAGCAGCCTGAGACAGGCCCCAGTGCCCTGTGTGCCCCCTCTGCCTTCCCGCACAGGGTGCCCCCTCCATCCTGGCTGCCTTCTGTGGGCCACAGTTCCATGACAATCAAGTTACAAAAGTCTGTCCAATGCTACCTCTGAGTCTGCCCAACGGCCCTGTGTGTGGCAGCCCTTCCCTCAGGGCTCAGCCCTGTGTGTGGCAGTGGTGTGTGCTCCCAGGCAGTGTGGGAGGGTGCCTGGCCCAGGGGCTGCTCAGCCTGGGGAGTGCCTGACCTGGCAGATACTCAGCTCAGGAGGTTCTCAGCCTGGGGGCTGCCTGGCCTGGAGATGCTGGACCCAGGGGATACTCAGCCCAGGGATGCTGGGCCTGGGGGCTGCTCTCCCCATGAGCCACTGCTGCTCTCCTGAGCTGCCTCTCGAGCCACAGCAGGATGCAGAAGTGAGTAAGTGAACACAAAGTGCTGCTGCTCATTCCCAGCCTTTGCTGGTCCTGGTGGGTTGGGGGAAGGAGCTGCTGGATGTCAACCAACATCTTTCCTTTGTGCTTCCCCTTCACCTCTGCTCCTTGTTCAGCTTCTTTAGTATTGACTGCTCAAGCTGAGGAAAGCCCAAAGCTGGTAGTGAAGAGCCACAGGAATCCAGCTACAGCTGAAACTGTGGCCTGCAGACCTGTGGGCACTGTCCCCTGTGGGCACTGTCCCCTGTGGGCACTGTCCCTTGTGGGCACTGCCCCCAGGCTGCCTCACACTGAGCAGGGCAATACCCACCCAAGCCCTCTGCCTCTGCCTCCCCATCCCAGCCCTGGGCTGCACACCCCTGGCAGGCAGCTGGGCACAAGCCCTGCTTTGCACCCTTTCTTTGCAAAGGCTTTTGGTTTGATTTGGGTTTGATTTGGGGCTTTTGGTGAGTGTTGAGCTGCTTCAAGGGTAGTGTAGAGCAAGGTGCCGTGCTGGGCAGCGCTGGCACCACCCTCTCCCGTGCCCATGGAACCATTGTCATTGCCCCAGAGTATCTGTCTATATATATATATATATGAGATGAAGTTTTGTTTTTAATGATTGAATTCATAAAGACACATTTTAATGCTGTATTTAATAAATTATTCTAAGAGAACTGCTGTGCTGCTTCATCCATTGCCAGTGGCTGCTCCATGTGCCTCTCCATGCCCAGGGACCCACCTCGCTGCTTCCTCACAAAGCAAAGCAGGTTTCACTGCCCCCAGGAAGGATGGTGACTTCTGCCAAGGCAGCTCAGGGGGAAGGAGCACAGTGCAGCCTGACCATGGTGCAGATAGCTGGAGGGAGTTTGGTGCTGTGTGAGCTCAGCTCTGGAGGGAGCAGCCACTTCCCCAGCCTGGTGAAGCAGCAGGAGCCCGTGCTTTGGCCCAGGGCTTTTGGGCAGTGCTCTGCCCTGACTGGAGAGGTGGGCTGGAGAGTGGACTCTGCCTTCAGGAGGATGGAGGTGCAACAGCCAAGGTCTGGCTGGAAGGGCTGGAGAGGCCTGTGCCCTCTCCTAAAGAACTGGAAGGAGGCTCCTCCCCACACCCACAGTTTGGTGCTGCTGTGGCTGAAGCTCGGAGGTGTCCCCTACATGTCATCACTCCAGGTAGCCTGAGGTGTGATCTGTGTCTCAGACACAAGAGTCATTCACTCTCTGCTCAGCCTATGCCTCTGCCTAGCTTTCATGATCTAACTCTCCATTGTGTGGTGGTGTCTGCCTGCATGAAGGGCTTTCCTGACACACACAGCTCAGCCAGGTGCTTGTTCATTTCTAACACCACAGCTCTTCCCCACTCCTCCTCCTCTCCCTCCTGCTTGCTTGGATCTGTCTTTCCTTGCTCACCCTGTAGTTCCTGTGCCCTGTCCCTGCTGTCAGCAGTAGGTGTCTCTTCTTCCAGGCCTCAGCCCAAATCCTTTCCACACCTCTGGAATAACCCCAGTGCTTCTGGATGTGCTGGGTTGGGCTACAGGCTCCTGCCCCTGCAGGGTCAGGGAGAGGCAGCCTGGCCTGGGACTGGGTTCCTGGCTCTTTGTTCTCCATCCCCCAAGCTGAGCTGCTGGGGAAGTGTCCAGTTCATGTTTCTTGGCTGGAAAACTCAAACTCAAACTGTATTTGCTGCAGTCTGGTCCTTCAGCACTTCTTGCCATACTTGGAGCCCCCATTGCAAAGCAAAGGAGCAAGTGGGCAAACTGCACTGAGGAGGAATGTCCATCCCCACGGGTTGCTGGGGAGGGAGCAAGAAGGAGCCAGACCTCAGGGTGGTCCTTGTTCCTTTGGATGCCTGGGCTGGCATCCAGCCTCTCCCAGCCCTGTGAGGTGACTGTGGCCAGGGTGCAGCAGGGAGTCACCCTGAGTGTGTCTCTGAGCCCCTTCTCTGTTGTGCAGGAGGGCAGAAATAGCTGGTGAAGGGCTGCTGCCCCTCAGCCCTGCCTGAGCCCCACGGTGCTGGGCAATCAAAGCCTGACACAAAGAGCTTGGTTTGTGTTTCACAGACCCCTTTGGAATGGCCCAGGGCTACAGGACAGACAACTCAGTCCAGCTCTTCTTAAACCTCCCCCAGTTGTGGCCTCAGGGTGCTCTGGTGAGTGTGCTGGTGAGGACACACCTCCAACACTGTGTCAGTGCTGGGCCCCTCACTCACTGCCACAGGGACACTGAGGGGCTGCAGCCTGGCCAGAGCCGGGCACAGAGCTGGGGAAGGGGCTGGAGCACAAGGGGCTGGGGAGGGGCTGAGGGAATGGGGGTGTTGAGCCTGGAGAAGAGGCTGAGGGGAGACAGCAGCACTCTCTGACACTCCCTGACAGGAGGCTGCAGGGAGCTGGGGGTCGGGCTCTGCTCCCCAGCAATGAATGACAGGACAAGGGGAAATGGGCTGGAGTTTCCCCAGGGGAGGTTGAGGCTGGAGCTGAGGCAGAACTGTTTCCCTGAGAGGGGTGTCAGCCCCTGTGCCAGGCTGCCCAGGGAGCTGGGGCAGTGCCCAGCCCTGGAGGGATCCCAAAGCCGTGGGGCTGAGGTGCTGAGGCCGTGGGTCAGTGCTGGGCTGGGCAGGGTGAGGGCAGGGCTGGCACTGCAGCAGCTTCACACAATGATTCTGTGACTCTCTGGCAGCAAGATCCTCAGGGTTCCAAGTGTTCTGGAGGAGCACAATGGGGCTAAAGCCAATGTCTGGTGTGAGTATGGCCCCATCTGGAGAGGGTGGCTGGACAATCCCTCTGGCCTCTGGCTCGCTGCCGTGTCTCTGCAGCCTCTCATCCTCATTAAATCCTGGGGAGCTCCTGGAGGCCCTGGCTCACCCCTCGCTCATCCTTTGCTCCTCTTTCTGGTCTCTGGAATAAAGAGGAAGAGAAGCCCATTTTCCAAGCCCTGCTCTGGGTAAGAAACTCCAGCACACAGGAATTGATTCCAGTTCCTGGCTCCAAGGCTTTTGAAGCATTTGGGGTGGTTTGCAATGGGGAGGGGAAGTGGTGGGATGTGACTGAGGCCCATCAGTTGCTTCCATACTCAGCATTCAATGGAAAATACCAAACCCATCATCTGCCCCTTGTTATTTTCCCCCTGCTGCTTCATTTTCATCCTTCATGGTTCTGTTCTTGTCCCACTGCCCACACATGCAGCTCCCAGAGCTTTGGCTGTGTCTGTGGTTGTGTCCTGCTGACCTCTGCGTTGGCATCTGTTGTCCCTCTGCCTGCAGGAGGTGGGGAGGGGGGCAGGGGGTGCAGAGGCTCCTCTTTCTGCTGGACAGCGATTCCCTTTTTTAGCTTTCCACTGAATTTCCAGCAGTTTTGTACAAGTGAGTATTTTTCTGCTAAGGACTTTTCCAGCTGAGCCAGTGCAAGAGGAGCTGAAGGGTGTCCCTTCTGTGTTCTGAAGCATTTCCAACTCTCAGCATCAGGAATGTCCCATCTCTGATGGGGGAAACCCCTCAAGACTTGTGCCCTTTCTTGTACCAACACTCATGGCTGCAATTCTTTACTCCTGTGGTTTTCTTGACAGATTTGAGGGGTTTATACAGTCTCTGTGATGGTTCTGTACAACCTAAGACTTCAATTTATTACTGGGGTTTTGAGATGTAAACTGGCAGTTTAACGTTTACCACAGCTTTTGGAGAGTATTTTTGTCCTGAGTTTTAAACCACCAAGTGTAAAGGACTGAAAGATGTCAATAAAGGCCTCTGTTTGTAAGACCTTGTGTGCTTTTCCTCGGGGTGGGTGTGTGATGAGCACCATCTGCACCAGCACAGCGGGCCTGGAGTGGGGGCTCGGGCTCAGGAGCTGATTTATAGCCAGTGCTCAAGCACAGCCACGTCTCCTTCGACTTGGGCTGGGCTGATCTAAGCTGTCCCTTGCTGTCATGATGGGGAAAAGTCCATCTGGAAGGACCAGGCCCCGGACAGAGGAAGCAGTGGGATGGTCTCTGCCTGCTGGCAGCCGGCCACAGGCCACGGCCCCGCTGCCTGTGAACTGGGGTTGAGCCCCCGCTCCCTGCTCTGCTGCTCCTCTCGGGGCTTGCAGCAGCTGCTGCTGGAAGATGAGTTGTCCATGGCAAAGCAGATCTCGTCCTTGCTTTAAGTAGCAGCTGAGCCTAAGGGAGTGGAGCTGCAGGGCCTGAGGTGGGACGGGAGCAGTGGCAGGTGGCCCCTGGGCTGAGAGCTCTGCGTGTTCCCCGTGATTTCTGCTTCTCACAGGAGCCTCTTCCCTCCGTGATGGCCCAGGGGGGTTTATCCCAGCGACTGCAGCATCTCCAGCTGCAGCTGAGAAAGATGGAGCCCCAGCAAAGGCAGGGGGAGAGGTGCCACCGGGGCCTGGCTGAACGTCCTGCCTCACTGACAGCCCCCAAAGGCACGAGGTGTGCAGGGAGCAGGAGTGTGGTGATTTGTAGGCGGCGGGTGAGTCCCTCCCTCCCATGTGGAGGATGCTCAGTGCAGGGTGATGCTGCCCCTCGCCAGAGACCTTCCTCGACGTGCTGGTGGGTTTCGCGTGGGGAACTGTCACCCCACCCCGAGGGGAGCCAAGGGGAGGGACACCCACGCTCGGGTGCTCAGCCCCTTCCGCAGTGCTGGAAGCCACGGGGCCCCTCTGGGTGCCCCCAGGCCGCGGGAGGCCCGGCGGGGCCATGCTGGAGGCCCTTAGGGCCCGGGGACTCTTATTTTGACCGCGGCGGGACCGGGCGGGGGCAGCAGCGGCCGCTCGGGCCGGGGCCGCGCTCCGGGGCCGCGCTCCCGCCCCCTCCGTCCGCTCTCGCCGCGCCTTGAGGCCGCTGCCCGAGGCACGGACGGGTCTCTCGGGGTGCCTCGGGGTGCCTCGGGGTGCCTCGGGGTGTCTCGGGGAGTGTCAGCCGCCCCGGGAGGGCTCCGCAGCGCCGCGCTGGGGTTTGGCTCGGCAGGGCCGGGAAGCACCGTGGGTCCCAGCGGGGCTGTGCCGGGCTGTCACCCCCCCGGGGAGGCCGAGGATCGATGCTCGGCGGGGGCTGGAGAGCGCCTGGCCCGGGATGGGCTCCCTGGGGCCGAGGTCACTGTGTTGTCAGAGCTTGTGGCGGACGCAAAGCCGCCGGGTTTGTGCGGGCACCGGTGGGCAGCGCCGCGCTCTCCCTGCAGCCAGCCCGGCTTCGGCCCGTGCCACGGAACGCGTGTGCCCATGCAGCCGTGCCTCTCGCCCCTCCGGTGCCAAAGGAGCTGTGCCAAGCAAGGAGGGGACCGTGTGTGAACACTCGAGAGAGATTACGCTTCCTCCGAGTGTAATCCTGGCACCAGGGGCTGCGGAGAAAGTCTCCCGAAGGAGCTGGGGACCGTTGCCCCCAGGGCTTGGGTCACTGCAGGCTGCAAAGAGAACAAACCCTCCTGTCTGCCCACGGCTGCGGGAGGTCAGCCCACGGGACCCAGGGAGGGAGCTTTGCTCCTCAGGAAAGCTGAGAGTAAATGGACGTCGGGGCAGTGGAAGGCTCCTGTTTGTCTCCAAGGAAAAACACGCCTCCCTGCTGGGGAAGCTGGTGCAGTGGTGTCTGCGCGACCCTGTGTCTGCCCGACCCTGTGTCTGCCCGACCCTGTGTCTGCCCGACCTGCTGTGTCTGCCCGACTTGCTGTGATGTCCCGACCTGCTGTGATGTCCCGACCTGCTGTGATGTCCTGGGCTGGCATCCAAAGCAGCTTTAGGACCAAGGAGCCCTTGGGGGTGCTTATCTCCCCCCTTGCAGGATCCTGCTGTGGAAGAGCGCATTACTTCGCAGTCATGGATGTAGGGGGCTGGACGTTAGGAGAGGGCCGGTGGGATTTGGGAGGCTGGAAGCATTTGCTGTGGGTGCTGGGGTATGGGAAGGGGAGTGAAGTGGCTGGAAATTATCCCCTCACACATGACCCTCTGCTCCTCCCTCCCTGGCACATCCATCCCAGTCTTTCAGGTGAACGCCTGCTACCTCACGTGCACAAGAATAACACACAAGTGGGAGAAATTACACCAGGAGGTTTTCAGAGGGTACCTTTTTGGCAGGAGGGTGAAGGGGCTCTGATCCCGGCGGTGCTCAGGCTCTTGGGAGGGGCTGGGTACGGCCAGGGCAAGGTTAGCACGCTCGGAACCGGCCCCACGGTGTGAGGGGACGCGGCTGCTGCCTCGAGGGCTCTCGGTACAAGCGGCGGATCGCGGGGTGTCGGTGAGGCCGTGTGTGGGGGCCCTGTCCCGGGCTCGGCCCCTCCTCAGCGCACCCCCAGCCCCGCTGCAGCCGTACAGCCGCCTCCTGACGGGCGCCGCCATGCTGCCGTACGGCCGCGGGGGCCGCCATGTTGGCGTACGGCCGAGGAGCCTCGCTGGAGGCCGCCATGTTGGCGTACGGCCGAGGAGCCCCGCTGGCGGCCGCCATGCTGCGGCGCGCATGCGCGCATGGCCGCCGAGCGTCTCCATTGAGAAGAATGAGGGGAGAGAGGCGGAGCCAAGGCGCGAGGAGTCGCCAGGGGGCGGGGCTACGCTCCGGGGCTCCGGCCATGGCCACAGTGGATGCCGAGGTGAGTGAGAGCGGCGGCGTCCATCTGCCCGGGCGGGTGGAAGGAAGATGGGGGAGCGTCGAGTGGTATCGCCCAGGGCCAGGCGGGTTCTGTCGGAGGCCGGGAGGGGGGCCGTGCCACCGCCGCCCCATGGTTCAGTCCAACTCCTCTGAGGGGAAGAATGTGGGAGCCGCTGCCATTGTGTGTAGGGGGGCCCGGGACTCTGTATAAGTAACACCCCTCCGCGGTGAGTCAGTGGTATGGGCCATACAGGTTCCGGGGTTCCCCCCCAATGGGAGCGAATGAGTGTGGCGGAGGCGGGGGGGGGGGAGCGGCGAGCGCGCCATCCACGTTCCGGGGCCTCCCATGCGGCGGGGCGCCGGGCGGCTCCATCCAGAGCCCGGGGCCGGCCGGGCGCGGCGGCGGCCGGGCCGCTGCTATGAGCCATGCAGGGTCCCGGGCGGCAGGCACGCGCCCGTGTGGGGGCAGGCGTGAGCCATGCAGGGTCCCGGGCCCCGCGGCGGCCCCGGCCCGCGGCCGCAACCCGCCCCCGCAGCGGCGCGGCGCGAAGGGAGGAGCTGCGGGGCCCCGCCCGGCCCGGCCCGGCCCCACGGCACCCGCCCCACGGCACCCGCCCGGCCCGGCCCGGCCCCACGGCACCCGCCCCACGGCACCCGCCCCACGGCACCCGCCCCACGGCACCCGGCCCGGCCCCACGGCACCCGCCCCACGGCACCCGCCCGGCCCCACGGCACCCGCCCCACGGCACCCGCCCCACGGCACCCGCCCCACGGCACCCGGCCCGGCCCCACGGCACCCGCCCGGCCCGCCCCACGGCACCCGCCCGGCCCGGCCCGGCCCGGCCCCACGGCACCCGCCCCACGGCACCCGCCCCACGGCACCCGCCCCACGGCACCCGCCCGGCCCACGGCACCCGCCCCACGGCACCCGCCCCACGGCCCCGCCCGGCCCGGCCCCACGGCACCGGCCAAGTGGCCCTGGGAGAGGCAAGCTCCGAGCTCCCCGGCAGGCCCCGCGGCCCGGCCCGGCCGCTCAGTGCCCTTCGCTGCGGGAGGCCCAGCAGCCGGGCTGGGCAGCGGTCGGGCGGGAGCGGCCGCCGGCCCCGGGGGCTGCCGTGAGCGGGGCCTGCGGGGGCTTCTCCGGCGTCTGCTGCCGAGGCACCGGCCCCACGGCGCTGCCGGTCCCGTGGCTGGTGGCGCGAAGGGCAGTGGGCACGGGGCTCGAGGAAACACCCGAACAACAGCCACACGTCCCCTCCCCGCAGCTCGCCGTGTAATGACAATTAGCCGTAATTAGCCAGACCCCTGAACGTCCCCGGAGAGCAAGGCCGCAGCGCTGCCCGCTCGGGAAGCCGTGTGAGAGCACTCGGAGCTGAGACACCTTCTGCACTTGCAGCGTCTCCTTGTGCCACGACGAAACTTTCCCCCGGGTTCTGTTAGAGAACAGAAACTCCCGTGTGTGCCCTCAGGTAGCACCGGAGAGCAGCTGGCTGCTGAGGCTTCGCATGCACAAAGAGCAACGGGGCAATAACACAGGTGTGCATTCATACACAAACCAGAGGGGAGCTGGAGGGGAGCGGCTGCTCTGTAACTGTGCCACAGCCTGCCTCAGCTTCCCCTCTGAAACACGGCCTTGGGAGGCTGTGCTGCAGCAGGGCACGGCTGCCCTGGGGGGATGAGGTTTGTAACGGTCACACAGGTGGCAAGGGCAGTTCTTAGTGCAATGCTGTAGACAGCTCGAATTGATGATCCTGCCATCTTCGGTGGGAGTTTTGCTTTATGCTTTCTGTTCCATTGCAAGTGCATCTCAGGGCCTGATCCTGCTGCCCTCCCTTTGTGCTTTGAAGATCAGATGTTAATCTTGCCAAGTGACAGAGGAACCAGCCCTCAGGTGCGTCTGTGACTCCGTGGTCTGGTTGTGCCTTCAGCTACCTCGCTGTGATTGCTTTCAGGAGATTGGCATGGCAGGAGTTGGCTCACAGCTCATTGCTCTTAACACACAGGTTAGTCTTAGCACTGCATATACACACTTTTTATTTTGGGAAGCATCTCCCAGGAGTCTCACCTGGGTCTGTATGCAGGGCATTAAGAAACATTGCTCTTGGAGTCAGGCTTAATATGCACAGATGTTGCTGTGGATTATGGGCAGGGGATGGTGACTCATTTGGAGTTTAATTCCTCCCCTCCCCCATAAATTCATTTAAATCCAAGGCCATAACTGCCTTTGCTTTATACCCCTCTGAGGCCAGAGGGGAGGAAGTTGGTATAAATCAGGCTGGTACTGCAAAGACCAGAGGAGATGCTCTTTGATTGCTCAGAGCTGGTGGGGGAAAGCAAGGAGTAACATCCCACTGGCATCCCGTGGTGCAGAAACGAGGGATTGTTTCACTTGGTCAAGGGAGGTGCAGAGGTGTGTTCCTGAGAGGAGATACTTGCTCAGATGGGTTAGAAGAGTGCTGTCAGTATCTCCAGGGAGTGTCCACACCGCCTCTGCAGACAAAGTTGCTGGCAGCCTGTTAAGACAAAAGCATCCAGTACAAGACAGCTTGTTGCTAAATCTTAGTGTTGATGAGTGAGAAGCTCTCTGAGCACCAAGTTCTGCTTCAGTTCTGAGCTGTAAACTTCAGTGGTTGTTTTTTTCTGCCTGCCTTACTCAGAGCCTATCCCAGGTAATCACAGAGTGGTAGGGGTTGGAAGGGACCTTTAGAGATCACCTAGTCCACCTCCCCTGCTAAAGCAGGACCACCTAATCTCTCTGCTTTGGGCAACAGTTGAGCTGCTGTGCTGCAGTTGTGAGGTGCAACAACCACATTGCTGCAGAGAAGCCTGGTCTTGCTGTTGGTTTTCTTTAGCAGGTGTCTTTTATCTAGTCCAGTTTGAGGCTTTTAATGTATTTTAGACTTAGTGTGAATACATCACTAAAGGTTAAAGGAAGTGAGTTTCATAGAATCACAGAATCTTAAAGGTTGGAAGGGACCAGAGCAGCACCACCTAGAGCAGGGCACACAGGGACTCATCCAGCTGAGTTGGAATGTCTCCAGAGAAGGAGCCTCCACAGCCCATCTGGGCAGCCCCTGCCAGGGCTCCCTCACCTCAACAAGAAGTGTGCTGTGATAGTGCAGGTTCACTGAATTCCACGCTGCTGCTCCAGTTCACACCAGTTCAGTGAAGAGGCTCAGCTAACCTTGTGTGTGTGTGTTTCCTAAAGTGATAGTTTGGTGTGAGCTTGAAAAAGGAGGTTTCCAGCCACGGTGATTTTGCTGAGGCTGGTGCTGAGCCGAGGAAGGCCAGTGCCGTGTGCTGAGCAGGCAGTGAGGTGCGTGTGTGGCTTTGAATGAAGTGCTTCTCTTCAGAAGTCACACTGCACTTTTCATCATTTTCCCCCTCCTATCTGTTCTGATCTGTAACACCTTTTTTTTCCTTCCCCCTGAAGATGCAGCTTTGATCTTTAAAGCAAAGCCACGGCACGCAAGCCACACAGAGGACAGATTTCCCTGCTGCTCAGCACCCTCAGCCGAGGCCCCGGTGAGCTCAGCACCCGGCAGCTCCCGTGGTCGCAAGCCAAGGGCTCACCAGGCTGAGCAGCTGCTTTGCCCTGGCTTTGATGCTGCTCTCAGCCCCTCAGGCAGCTGGTGCCGGGAGCTCTGTGGCAGCCCCTCCGCCTGCTCAATGAACTCCCGACCGGATTAAGGGGCAACATTCGCTCGTGTCAAAGCGCTTCCTATTCAGGGCTCCCTGTCTGGCAGGAGGTTGCTGTCATAGGCCACCGAGTGCAGCAGGGATAATAGGAAAAGCCAAGACCTAATGAGCAGAGCCTTTGAGCAGCCAGCACGTAGATGATTCCTTCACTTTCCTGCTCTCTGTGTTGCAGGTGATGTGAGATCCTGTGCTTTTTTCAGGCCTGCCCTGCCCTTCCTCCCCTCTCATTTGCTTCTGCCAGCAAGTGAGGAGAGGCCTTTGCTTTCCCAGGGCTGTTGCTTTTCACACAGAGTCTGTTTCAGTAAGCTACTCCAGGAAAACCTGGTGCATTTGAAACCCCATCATCTGTCCTCCTGTGTGAGCTGTCTGGAAGCCTGTGTGTTTTGATGGCTGCAGGGCAGCCTGTGCCTGTAGTGCCATGAGGGACATTGATACTACATTGACATGAGATTGTGAGCACAGGCAAAACAGATGTTTCCAGTTGTGTTACATCTCTTCTGGGCTAACAGGTTACTATGGTTTTACCTCTGTCTTTGCATGAAGAAAGACCTGGTTTCTTTCCCCTCTGAGTGCTCAGTAAGGAGAGTTTAAACTTTATCAAGCTTCACACTAAGGTTACTTATTAATGTCTTAAAATTACACACTGCCCTGTCTGAGGCAAAACCCTACCCTGTGCCAAATGGACGCTAACTTCTGCTTTCCTAATTCTTCCATGCTGAGCCAGCTTTGGGAGCTCATCCTGCTCTTCCACACAGAGAAACTTTAAATAATAACAGGATGGGCAAACACAGAGTCATAGAATGGTAGGGTTGGAAGGGACCTTTAGACATCATCTAGTCCAACCCTCCTGCTGAAGTTTTAAGGAAGCCTTAGCAAGTGCCCTCAGTTGTGTTAAACTGATGTGGCTGAGACAGTGTGACTGAAGAAAGCATCTGAAGAATGTTTTGTCAGTCAAGGCAGAATCCAAAGCCTGGTTTAGTCTTTAAAACACAACTCTTCCAATCTGCAGGTTGCAGAGGGTGAGTTTTTGTTTTCCCTTGCTGAAATAGCCATACTAATTAAAGTCCTTACTGTGGATGTAGCTGCATTAGCTTAGAGGTGATTTTAGATTGAGGTAGCTTATTTTTTGCTTTCCACAGCAGAGGTTTGGTCTCTGTTTGAGGAGTTTTGCCAACTTAGTTGTCTGTCCATGAATGTGAAGAAGTTGCTCTGCCCTCCACTGTAGCTGTGTCAGCAGAAGTGCTGGTAGAGATGCAGTTACCAGCAAAAAAACCCCAAGAACAACAAGAAATGCACACAAACAGCTCTTCTGTGAGGGAACTGGTTTGAGCTGTGCTGGCAGCCCGAGCTGGACAGGCACTCACCTTGCAGGCAGCTGTGCCAGCTGTGGAGGCAGCAGCAGCCCATAGTGTGATCACTGCTGCTGGGACAGCAGGGTGCTGGTACTCAGGGTATCCCAAATGTGCAGGAGAGCAGCTGATACCACAGAATCCCAGCATGGTGGGGGTGAGAGGGGCCCTGCAGAGCTCAAGCCCAACCCCCTGCTACAGCAGGTTCCCCTGGCTCAGGGGGCACAGGAACGTGTCCAGGTGGGGTTGGAAACCTCCTGAGCAGGAGCCTCCACACCCTCCCTGGGCAGCCTGGGCCAGGGCTCCCTCACCTCAGCACCAAAGGACTTGCTCCTGGTGTTCCAGTGGAACTGTTTGTGTTCTAGCCTGTGCCCATCACCCCTTGTCCTGGCACTGGCCACCACAGAAAAAGTGTCACCTCATCCTCTCAAGTCTCACCTTTCAGGTATTTATCAGCACTGATGAGCTCCCCCCTCAGTCTCTTCTCCAGACTGAACAGCCCCAGGTCCCACAGCCTTTCCTCACAAGGAAGATGCTCCAGTCCCCTCAGCATCTTGCTGGCCCTGCACTGGCCTCTCTCCAGCAGTTCCCTGTCCCTCTGGAGCTGGGGAGCCCAGCACTGGCCCCAGGACTCCAGATGAGGCCTCAGCAGGGTAGATCCAAAATGATTAGGGACACTAGTTTGGGGCCTTGTTCTTTGTCAGCTTGCCTGGTGTTTTGTGATTAGTCCCTTCCCTCCCTGAGGCCAGGGCAGTGTTTTACAGGTGGGAGGGGACAGCAGCAGCCACATCTCTCTTCCTTTTCCAATGTGCTGGTTTAGGATGCTCCCTGACACTTGGTAAAGTGCTTGGAGCAGGGCACAGCTGGTGCCAGTGGCCAAGTCACTGCCTCCTAGAAAAGGAGGAGGTGAAAAGGGAGTTATGTTTTGTGCAGGACTGTGAGAGGTTTAAGGAGTCTATCCAAGTGCTCCAACACACATCTTGCTGGAGATAATGACTCTTCTTGACTGTCGTGGAAGCCAAAGGTCAGCGCTGACAGGCTCACCCAGCTGTCTGTGTTTCAGGTGCATCAGGAGTGCTGGAGCCCATCCTCCCTCAGTGTGTGGGGCAGGCACATCCCATTGGTGATGGCTGGGGGCTGGCTGAAGCAATGAAATAAACCCAACAGGGAGTGCAAGAGTTTGCTGTAGCCCTAGTGGCTTCGTGTGGCTGCCCAGCGCTGGGAAATGCACATGAACCCAGTGTAAACTGCGCTGAGGAAAGTGCTTGATGCTGCTGTGGCTGTGTCTAAAGCAGAAAGGCTTTCCTGCTTTTAAGGAAAAATCTCTAGCCTAGGCACAGTATCAAGGCCATCCAGTGTATCCTCTTTTCAGTGGGAAATGTGCTCCCAAGAGGATTCCTGTTTCCTTAATGCCCAGCCTGGTTCCTGCCATCTGCCTCCAGAGCTGCTCCTTTCGCCCCAGTTTACCTTTTGGATTGTTTGGCTCCTTGCAGGAGCTGCTGTTCACCCAGCACTGCCTGACACAAGCTGCAGGCAGCTACTGAGCCAGGGGAGCTTCCACGCTGCTGGCTGAGCTGCTGGTGTGAGCAAGAGGCTGGCTTGGGGGTGGAGGTGTGCTCTGAAATACACAATCCATCCTTTTCGGTGTCCTGTCTCCTTCTCAAGGGAGAGCTCTCCGAGGCAGTGGTGAGCAGGGTCAGCTTAGGACAGAGAGACAGTGAGTGAGATGGACTGGTAAGGCAGAAAATTGAGATCCACTTGTGTTTGCATAAGGCTGCTCATCCTGCAGAGGCAGCACACGGGAGAGGGAGGAAACGTGCAGGTGGCGCAGCTGGGGAGGAGGTAACGCGGAGCGAGATAAGCAGGCTGACATGGATAGACACAAAGTGAAGCCTGGTAAGTGACTTATCCCATTTGCCACAGGGAAATGTAAAATTAGGCAAACAGAGATAAAAACAGTCCTAGTGATGATAGCTTCTTGGGTCAGCTGGGCCAGCACAGGACCCAGGAGGTGACTCCGAGCTCTCCGTGGCTGCAGCATTCACCAGCAACAGCAGAGAACTGAGGAACTGTGCAGGCTGGGGTGAGTGGAGATCACAGTGCTGCCCAAAGGCTATACAGGCCCATTTGGGCCAGGTGTTTGGAGGCCAAGTCTAGGATGCTGGTGATGCTGCAGAAAAACATGTCTGCTTGTGCTTGCTGTTGAAGAGGAAAATGCTGCTTATTGCTTCCAGGGTGAATCTGATGGCTGGAGCCATCCACGGAGCTGAAGGAGAGCACGAGCAGCTCTGTGGAGAGGGAACTGCAGTCTGGGTGTCTGAACTGAGATCTGCTGTGCTTTGGCCTTGGTGGTGCTAAGAGAAGTCTATGTGTTGTTCAGAGTGCTGCTTCAGATGCTTGATTCATTTTAGAACTCCAGTGTGGATGAGCACAGGGCTATTTTAGCATGTAAACTGGCCAAAGGGAACCCTGGTCTCCCCAGGACTGTTGGCCATGACCTGATGTGTTTGAGTACAGCCCTGAGTGCTCTGAAACATATCTCCCCTCCTTCTCCTTTGCCTTTTTAAGTCTGAGCTCCTGGATTCTTGACAGTCTCAGCTGCCTCCTTCCTCTCCAGTCACGCATCTCTAGTCCTTGCAGTTTCAGGGGAGGTTTTAATAGGTAATTTCTCCCCAAGGCTCAAAGCCAGAAAGCAAATTACCAAACGTTTTATCCAGCTTCCTTGGTAATTGGGGATGTTTCGTTCTGCTGACCCAGAGCAACCAGAAGCTCTAGCTGAATTCTCTCAGAAATCACTGTGTTGTTTTAAGAAGTGGGAAATTAAACATGTGCATGGTAAAAGACTTAGAAAGGATTAATGGGTTTCAAAATTACATGCTTCATCCAGCTGTTGATTTGGGAATTGAAAGGACACTCGCTGCAGTATCAGGAGGCAGTTCTTGGCATGTGATGTTCCCTTCATGTCCAAAGGCCTTTCACTTCAGAACCGTGTCCTACCTCCAGCCTGGCTCGAGTTTTTGATGCTGTGTCAGCTCAGCCCAGCTGGGCAGCAAAGCCATGTATATCTTCTTTTTCTTCCCTGTAGTTCAATTTGTCCTCTCTGGATTATCTCACTTCCTGGGGTGCTACCCGAGGCTGGCACTGAACTGAGGTTCATTCCCTGTGAGTTGTGCTTTAGGCTTCCCAGGAAGGTGCTGGAGGCTGGCAGTGCAGAGCAGCTCTCCTCCAAGTCCTGCCTTTGGCTGGGACAGACATTTCAATTACTACCCAATTATTTGGTGCTTCAAAATTGACCCTATCCCAGGCAAACCCAGCGCCCTGTGAATCACTGTCAAATCACTGGAGCAGGGTGGAAGGAGGATCTGGGGGCTTGGAGATCATCAGGACCTGCTCTGAATAGGAGATGGGCCTTTGAATTGTGTTTCTAGGACCTGAGAAATTAGGTTTTGGATGCAATTCTTCTGTCCAAGAGGGGCAGGTAGCAAATCTACACCCTATCAAATGTGGTTTTGTCAGTGTGAAGAAGAAAGTGTATCTGGGAGACCAAAGCATTAGCAGTCAGGCTAGGAGCTGGTGTCTGTGATTCCATCTGTACCCCGTTGCCTGCATGTTTAACATAAACCTCCAGACTCTGAGGATGTTGAGCAGGAGCCTAAATATTTTATTAATTGAGGGACATTATTAATATTTGATTAAATCAACACCCAGAGGCTTTGCAAAACCCCCACCACTGCTGCACTGGAAACAGAGACACTGTTTTTAACTGCAAACGTGTTTGTAATAGCTTTTGTCAAGCCTCTTCTAAACATTCAGGATCTCTGGCTTCCACACCTCAGAAGTGCCCTTGGTCATGGATTTGGGAGGGTATGTTGTAGGGTGCATGGTTTCAGATCTTTAATGCCTCCTTAATGTGCAAAGAGGGTTGTTTATAGCAGGTGTCCTACAAGGCCTGGAGGTGACATCTGGGGTACTTCATCTCTTTTTTTTGCCACGCTTTGAGGAGAAACAATGAGTGTTCCTTTAAAGGTGGCCTTCAGAGGAGATGGAATATTTACCCTTGCTGCAGTACAGGATCCTGTAGCTTTCAGAGCATGTGTGGAGAGGTGAGGTGAAGAGCGTGCTGGCTTTTAATCACCATCCCCCTGTACCAGGGAGACGCCATCAGTGAGCAAACAAACTGCTGCTGAGCACGTTTGCTGAAGATTTGTCTGCTTTGGCTTTTGAGAACTGACAGTGGGGAGAGGTGAGTGCAGCCTCCAGCTTGCATCGTGTGCCAAGGCCAGCGAGGGGGGATCATCTTCTGTCTTGGTTATTTCCACTTTGTTTTCCAGTCACTGCAAGTTGTATTTCTTACCTTTCTTTGTAGTAAGATTTATACCAGATGTCTCCTGTGCTCTCTGTGCCTAACTCCCAAATGTTTGGGACTTCTTTGTCTGTGTAAAGTGCTCTTTGTGCTGGTGTTGCAGTTACATTCTTGGGTTTGTAAGAGTTCAGCACCTCTCCATGCAGCTCTGTGTTAACAGCACATAGCTCTTTACCACTCATGTCCTAATGAAACTGATTGGTGTGATGTCTTCTCCAATCCACACCTCTAGACTAACGTGATGGAGACTGGTTCATAGGCACAATTCATCCTCTGTCCCTGTGTGAGAGCAGACTGTTACCTGCTGCTGTGGGTGCAAAGACTGGTGCTTGTGCAGCTACAAGATGCACAATCTATGGCTGTTGCTGCTGTTTGTCCTGGAAGTGGCTCGAGGCTGCTGTCAGGGCACAAAGATGCTCCTCACCCCCAGGCAGCATGTGGGCTCCGAGCCATCCCACAGGCATCCTGCCTGTCGAGGGGAAGGTCAGAGGTGATGAGGAACGAGGGTGATTTGTCAGGTCTGAGGCTTGGCTACTGCTAGGAAGTTCTACCAGCCAACTTGCCTTTCTTGGCCCGGCCTTTGTTCGCAGCCACGCTTCCAATGAATGGCAGAGACGGGAGCTTCTCCATTGGCTGCAGGAAACCACCTCCCCATGTGCTCCAGTGTCAGAGCTGTGCTGGCAGCTGCCAGCCCCTGGGCTCTTGCTTGTGGGGGGCTGGCTCCTGCCAAAACAGCCTCCAGCAATGGGGGAAAAACAACTGGGAGAGGGGATTTCCATGATTTGTCTCCAAAAGGCACCTGAGAGACATCTGGTGGCACATGGGGTTGAGCAGGCAGAGCCTCTGTGCTCAGGAGGAGGTGGCTCAGTCTCTCCCAGGAGAAGGGAGGTTTGATACAGCTCCCTCCAGCATGCTGGTGATCCAGCAGCAGGGTTGTGCCAGCAGCCTGCAGCCAGCACAGGCTCTGTCAGCAGAGCTGTACATCCTGTAGACGTGGCCAAGGAGCCGGTTGCAGGAAGGCCCCGTTGTCTCTGTCTGTTTACACACTGGATGCCCAGGGATATTCTAAATCCTTTAAATGACAAAAACTCCACAAGTGGAAGTTGGTGTGGAGCTGCCAAGGGCTGCTCCTGATGCAACAGAGGCTGCTGTTGGAAATGTAAATGGTGACAGGACCGTGGGCCCTGCGTGTGGTCCCCGTGAGTCAGGTTCTCTCAGTGTGCACTGGGATGATAATGCTGATGCAGTTGCTGATTGCTGCCAGAGCAAGGAGTCCACACAAGTTGATTAGACAACAGTTCTTTTCCCTGCTGGGTGCTCATTAACATTTTCTTGCTGATGTATTATTAATTAAAGTAATTTTTATTGCCCTGTAAGTATAGATGGTGCTCTGCAAGCACAGAACATAACCTGCTTGTCTCCCAGAGTTTCTGAAGTATGTGTTGTGCCCTGTGCAAAGTGAGAGCATTGGAAGAACTGACTGTGCTGAACTTCATTGAAGGAAGGTAAATCTCTGGGTTTTGTTTTCTGTGGCTTGTTTAGCAGATGCCAGCAGATGTCTGACTGGGGCTGGTGAATGTGGAGACACATGAGCAGAGAGCTAAGGCCCTGTAAATGCCCTGTGTGCAGAATTAGTGCAGACAGATAACAGGACTTAGGTACAAGGAGAGTTTGCAGCATTGATGGTTACATAGACTGGGGTATTACATTGAAAAGGATCTTGGGATCAGGTCCAAACTGACAGAGATGAAGGAGGGAGTTGCCAGGAGCCCCAGGGAGAGCAGACTGCTCACAGTGCCCCAGGCAATGGGGCAGGCACAAGAAGTTCAAGAAGTGTCCAAGCAAGGCTGATTGTTGAGTCTGAGGTGTGTGGGCCTGTATGGGTTGATTCTTGTAAGGTCTGTGGTGTGGCCTCTTTGTCATAACATGTCCCTCAGTCCCTTTTGTGCTGGTAGTTTCCCCAGGGATGAGCAGAGGCTCCCACTCTTGAATTGTCCTGGTTGAACATCATGGTTGGACACTGTGCTGCTTTTTCCCTGGGACAGGCTGGTTGGTGTTTTGCTACCTGTGATGCTTCTCCCATCTGTAAAACAGAGGTAGTAGTATTTAGAAGGCTTGACTGGGCGTTGGAAGCCTTTCAATGGAAGTGTTGTACAAATGAACAATGTTGTTTTTTCGATGTACAGGCTGTCCTCACTGGGTAGGAGATGGCAAGTTACAGAAGTCAAAGTGCTCACTCTTTTATATGCTCTGGCTTATGTGCTCTGGTTTCTGGCTTCATTCCTTGAGATCATGGGTAAGCCTGATGAAGAGAAATAGAAAACTCCTCTGGAATCACTCTGTAACATATAAACTATCTATTGTCCAAGCCTGTATGACTCCCAAACAGCCAGGACCTCTTCTCTGGGCTCTGATAGCAGCACTGAACTTTACCTTGTAATCTTTCACAATTAGGCCAATGTACCCTGTTCCAGTCTAGGCAATTAGCATCAAACCTGTGCAATTGTGGCATCTATTATATGGCCACTCTGTGCTTCTTGCTAGGAATAACATCCACTTTTAATAAACAAATGCACTTTGACAACCTTGCACTGGCTTTTCTAAAGCAAAACATTGGGTAGAAAAGTGTCACTTTGGTGACCTTCTCTTTAATTTTTTACATGGTTTTGCAAGAGCAAAGCAGTTGCAGCAGGAGGCTCAGGCCTAGTGTCACACTGCAGGTGAGTGGAGAACTTAAAGGGCTGGAGCCCCCCATCAGTATCCTCTGCCTCAGGCTGTGTTGTGGCCACACAGCCCAGGAACACGTGGCTTGGGTTCCTCCCAGCCACAGCCAGACCTTGCAGAAGCTCTGGGAGAAGCTCTTCTCTGCTGGTTGGTTCAGCTGGTTTATTTTCTTGAATGAGAAAAAAGCCATTAATAATTTGGGGCTGAATTGACAATGCTTTCTTTTCTTCTGTGTGTGGCCAGACTCTGGTTTTACAGGTTCTTGCTGGGCCTGGGTGGGATCTACTCCTTCCTGGGCTGCTGTCAGAAGTTCAAGGCATATCTTAAATCCTGCTTAAAACCTCACTCTAGCAGATCTGCTTTGTCTGGCTCTGGGCACAGGAGTGGGAAGGGATGGGATATGTTCAGTACTGTAAGTTAAATGGCATGGAAGGAAAATCAACCAGTATTGTTTTCTGTCTGTGTTATCAGAGCTTTGTGAAGGTTTGGCCAACACAGGCTACAGTTTCTTTACATCACCAGAGGAGTGAAGGCAGGAGGAAAGGGTTTCCTGCCTCTGCCAGGTGACACTACCTGTCCTTTGGCTTTTCAGCCACAGCAGATTGCTCTTTCAGCATGTTCAGGGGCTGACACAGGCCACCTCTGCAAATGAATTCCCCACAATGCAGTCGTCTCCCCATTTCTTTCTACAGCAGTACTGGAATCCAGATTGTTGTTGCTCTCCATCTGAGTTCAGGGGCTGTTTTCCCAAGCCTGGTTTTAAAGCTAATGTTCATGCAGGCACTGCCATTATCCTGGTGATGTGTCTCCTCCCCTTACTCACCAGCTGCACTGTGATACTGTCTCTCTTGACACCAGAATGTTGCCTCGTGTTGCTGGGACAAGTAGTTCTCCAGTTTTCCACTGGATCCTATGAGTTGCTAATAGGACAGCATCAGCTCCTTCAGGGATGTGGTGCCCAAAATCAGATGAAAGCTTTCCTCTGTCCTGACAGCCCCCCCTGGGTGTGCCAAATGATCTGCCTGTGGCATAGGTTAGTGACAGGAACACGACTGGATGTGGGATGAGCCCACGGTGCCTCTTGTGCCGCTACATTGCAGATCCGAATCGGACAGGAGCGCAGCTGTGTGCTGCTGAGTGCTCTGCTCTCATTACAGAGCTCTGCTGGACAGGGAGGGTTGGATCTTGCAGACATTTACACATGTGAGTGGTGCTAATATGCCATAGTGTTGGGTGTTGGAGGGAGGGCAGGTGACATCATGGCTCAGAGGCCGCATGTCTGAGCCCTAGATGTGTGGGCAGGCATGAGCTGTGCCTCCATCCAGGAATGCTTCCTTGGTAAGGCTACAGCATCCCAGCATGGTGGGGCTGGAAGGGCCCTGCAGAGCTGCTCCAGCTCCAGCCCCTGCTACAGCAGGTTCCCCTGGCTCAGGGGGCACAGGAACGTGTCCAGGTGGGGTTGGAAACCTCCTGAGCAGGAGCCTCCACACCCTCCCTGGGCAGCCTGGGCCAGGGCTCCCTCACCTCAGCACCAAAGGAGTCTCTCTTGGTGTTTAAGTGGAACCGTTTGTGTTTCATCTTGTGCCCATCACCCCTTGTCCTGGCACTGGAGACAACAGAAAAAAAGTGTCACCCCATGCTCCTGACACCCACCCTTTAGACAATTGTCAATATTAATGAGATCCCCCTGAGCTCAGGCTTCTCTTCTCCAGGCTGAACAGCCCCAGGTCCCACAGCCTTTTCTGCTCACACACATGTTCCATCCCCTCAGCATCCTGGTAGCCCTGTGCTGGCCTCTCTCCAGCAGTTCCCTATCACTCTTGGACTGGAGAGCCCAGCACTGGACACAACCTGTGCAGGTGTCTTGCACTGGCTGAGCGTGGGTGCAGTTTTACTGGTGAAATGAGCCCTCCTGAGCAAAGCAAGCTACTCCCTCTTGGCCAGGGGCTCCTGCAGAGGAGCATTCCTCACAGGCCTCCTCAGCAGAGCAGAGAAGCCAGGAAGCAGGAGGGGATGCTGGTGTGTTTTCAACAGCAGTTGCAGGTTTTCAGCCACGAGCTATTGGTTTAGTAGAAATAACCCCTGAGAGGCTGACCATGGCGGTTCCTTTGCATGTTGAGAGCTGTGACTCCTCATTAAGTGTGTACTGTGGGAGCTCGTTTACATCCAGCTCTCAGCATACACACACTGAACCTCTACAGATCCCCACTAAGCTAAAGTTAGCACTTCTGCATTGGCATAGCTAATTGGTGTGAGGACACAGGGCCTGGCCAGGCTGATACAAGCACTGTTATGCTGTGCTTCCCATCAGGTCAGCATGTGGGATGCCTTTGAATATGCTTTATGTCTCAACAGAGCTATCATGCCATAAAGGATGCCTGTAACAGGGCTAGCTAAAAGGGTGCAATAACTGAGGGTGGACCAGTAATAAGTCCTGTAGTTGTTGACTCTTTTTCACCTTCCACCCTTTCAGTGTTTGTTGCTCTGTGTGTTTGTTATTTCTCTGTGCTTGGGGTTTTTTTTAACGGGTCAAATGGGGAACTTTGGACAGGAACAAATGAAAATGTGGAAGGTGGCTGCCAGTTGAGGTGAGGCTGGAGCATGTCCCACTGCTCGTTGGCTTTGCATACTGTGTGAAAGGTACGCTGCTGTGCAAAACAGAGCAAGGCTCAGAGCCCGGAGGAGACAATGATTGTCCCAGAGCTGTGAGCAGGCACGCTAGGAGACATCTGGACATTGAGATGTGTGTGTTTTGGAAGGTGTCAGTCACAGTGTTGTGCTATTGGGGCCTTTGGACCAAGTCACAGCACAACCCTTCAGTTTCACTGAGGCCTGGACCCTCGAGGCTGCGTGTTCCAGCCTGCTGCGGAGCGTGGGGCTTGGCTCTGATCCCAGAGCAGGGCAGCCTCTCGGTGCTGTGGTCTTCAGCAGCTCATGTAACCTCCTCACCTTTGAATTTTAACCTGGGGAGTGGATAAATAATGCTCATGGGCTTTGCTGCTCGGTCTGTAACCTGCATGGGTGTTACAAGCTGGAGGAGAGGCCAGCTCAGAGCCAAGCTCCTTCCTTGAGGTGGCACTGCCCTTGCCAGCCATCATACTCATTTCCACGAGCCACCTGGAGAATTGTCTTTGTCAGCTTCACTAAACCATGTGCTTAAGCTTTGAAAAAAGACATGGGGGTTTTTGTTTTGGCTTTTGTACTTAAAACCAGATGCCTCCAGGACTTCCTCTCTGATACTTCCAGTTAGTTCGAGTGGTTTTTAATGCCATGCCAGTAGGAGGCAAATGTCTGTACAGCACAAACAACTACTTGCTTGCTTCTCCTGGCTGCCTCTAAGAGCCTTCTGGAAGTAGCTGGCAGACCAAGGGTTGAAAGCCACTGGTGTAGGCAATAGGAAGTCCAGGCTCGGAGGGACACCTTTTGCTAAATGAAATGACCTCCCTAAACACTCTTTATTTATCCTGAGAGACAAATCACACTTTGCAACCAGTGCAGGGCAAAATGTCTCCATGTGTGTGCAAACTACCAGGATCCTCCCAGAGTCCTCCAGTATTGAAACGTGCTGCAGGCACAAACCACCATGGAGTGATTTTGACAGTGAGTTGCAATCACACAGAAGCTGTTGTTTAGTGTCCTCTCCTTCCCCACACTCCAGTGGGTAATATTTGCAATTAGGGCACTGGACACATGTCTTTGGTGTAGTATCTCCATGCTGAAGGTCCTAGGAGGGACAAAAGAAAGTCTCTGAATCAGTCTGCTTTGAGGATTATTTTCCTAAGCATCCATATCCATTGCAACCACGTGGGTGAGCCCTGAAAGGTGTAGTGAGATCCCTTTAAGAGACTCATTTTGTCTGCCCTGTCCAGTGAACTTCAGGAATTTGACCTAAAGTGGGTTTGTCCAGTGAGAGGTACTCTGACCACATCTCCCTCTGCAAAGGCAATGTCCTAGACATGAAAGCAGGGATTTTCTTTGCTGTCCCCTGATTCCTGCCTCTCTTCACCAGAGTCAGCCATGAGGTCTCAGACTGCAATGGCATGTTCATGCTGGGTATGAAATAATAGATCAGGAAGAGGAGTAATGCCTTGCTCAGTCCTGGGGCTCCTGATGAGAAGCAGACATGGAGCTGAACTGCTGTGATTTCTACCGATGGTGAACTTGCTAAATTACCATTCTGCTCACCACAAGTACTGGAGCTGGCAGTTCCCTGCTCTGAGGGAGGTGTCTTGGTCCCATTTTCCATTCTTGCTCTCTCCTTGATAATGTCCTTGGTGGGGCCACGGAGCCCTTTTGTTCTCTGTGCTAGTTTCCAGCAGTTGTTGCTCTAGCAACACTTTGAGACCCAAAGCAGCGGGATCCTGGTGCTGACACAATGCGATGGTTTGAGAGAGGGAAGCAGAGCACAACAAGCAGTTGCCAGGTTTTGTGTGAAGTGGCCATGCCTTGAGATGGGAAGGATGGATGGCAGGTTGTGATATCTTACAACTGCCATTGTTTTGATTGTAAAAGATGAGAAATAGCCTTGTGCTACTGATGCATTGCTGTATTATTTTCCCCTTATGGAGTGTGACAATGCAGGTTAGACCAAGGCTGTGTATCCAGCAAAGCCAGGCCAAGAGCAGGCAGCAAGGCTGCTCTCCTTTGTGGGGAAATAAAGAACTATTTCAGTGGTCAGCAGCTTTGCAGGCTCCTCTTTAGAGTTGTACTGCCACTAGACTGTCCCTCCAGCCTGGGTGTGCATTGACCTGCCATTCATCTGTGCCTTTGGAGATGAGGGGAGAAAAGGGAACTGTGTTTTACACCAGAAAAATGCAGGTGGTGTGTGAAAAGAATTCTGGTAGGCTGCAAAACTCAGGAGCCTGCTGTTGCTCTGCAGCGTGGTTTGTGGGATCCTGTCAGCTGCTTTGGCATCTTGTGGCTTTACTATAAATGGTGATAGTGGTACAGTATTGTGCCTTAACACTTTTCTTTCTCCTGAGTGCTCTTCCATGCTTTGCCATGATGTTGCACACTAGACTGACAGTGTAAAAGCCACCTGTAGATACTCTGTGGGTAAGGAGAGGTTTTGGGCATACATTCCCACAGTTTCCTGCTGTCCCAGCAGAAATGAAGAAGCAAGTGCTTTGTGTGTAGCTAAAGGTGAAAACTTCCTCAAGTCTGACCCAGCTGGCAAGTACAAGTAATTCATTATCTACTGCCTTTCACCTGACCTTCCCTCCCAGACCTCTGCAGACTGAGGGGATGCAGAGCATGTCCTCAAGTGCCTCAATGTTTGTGGCAAACAGCATGTGAAGAGCGAGTAGCAGCCCTGGGCTGATGCTGCTCCCAGTGGGCCATCCCTTTCTGTTTAGCTGTCAGGCTCAAACTCTTGGGTTTTTTTCAAGCTAGGGTGATTGGAGATGCTCAGTCTGCAAGATTTGGTCGTCGTTGGAGAAATACATTCCTCCCTGAGACCAGTGGTCAAGCATAACAAGAAGCTTCCACGCTCTGTCCTTTGGGAGCTGCTGATAGGACATTCCCAGGTCTTGCTGCCTTCGTTTCTTACATGTCTGGTGTGTAGACCCCTCCCAGGTGGGATCACAGCTACACTGCAGTATGCTGCTGAAGCTGCCCCAAGCTTGATGAATGTGGAACATTTTTGCAGCAGAAAGCTTCCTTGGGCTCCAAGGGTCTTGAATGTACTGTGCTCATGCAGCTTGTTGGTACTGTTGTTGTTTACCTCCTTCTGTGCCAGTAGTTAATACCTGATGTGGAGCATACAGCATCCTGTAGCTATCTGCCTCCTCTAGCAGCAGCAGCAGAGTTGTTTATTATTGCTTGGTACTTTTGGGCTATTTCCATGACTTATACAAGAGTAAAGGCACAAAGTCTCTAGGTTCTGCAGTAGTAGATAGAAGGCTGCCATTGCACTACACTTACATTCCAGCAGCCTGGCCTCCTGCAAAGTATTTAGGCAGTTCTTACCTCTTTTCATAAAACTGAGTCTTTAAAGGGAGTCTGCATTGAGGCCATGAAATGCCTACAAGAATTTTTGGCAAGGCTAAGGGTTTTTTTCTCCATGGCACTGTGTTGGGTTTGACAGCATCTCCTCTGGGTCACACTGAAATGCTCAAGAGGAGCCTTTGGCTCGCTTCCTTGTATCAAGTTTAATCCATGAAAAAGTGAAGAAGTGCATTTCTTAGGATGAGAAGATTAATTGTGTAGCCAGGGTAGCAAGGTCAGGGGAGGGTTGTTAGAGAGGTGCCATCATTTGCTGTCATGCTGTTGTTAAACACGCATTCGTTGGTGTTTCTGAGGCTCCCAGTGAACAGTGAGATGGGTCAAAGGGAGTCTGCCAGGAGCAGTGAGTGTTTATGCTTAAGATTAGGGTCATAGAATCATTTCAGCTGGGAGCCCTTTGAGCCCATGGAGTGCAGCCTCTGTCCCAGCCCCATCAGCCACCAGCCCATTGCCCTCAGTGCAGCACCCACCCGGCTCTGAAACCCCTCCAGGGACGGTGACTCCAGCAGCTCCCTGGGCAGCCCCTTCCAATGCCTGACAGCCCTGGCACCAAAGCAATTCCTCCTCACATCCAGCCTGAACCTCCTCTGGTTGAGGAGCCTGTTTCCTCTTGTTCTATTGCTTGTTACTGGGGAGAACAGACCCACCCCCACCTGCCTCCTGCTTCCTTTCTGGTAGTTTAAGGAAGGCTGCCCTGCTCTTGCTTCTTCCCTGCAAGTAACTGTTTGAAGGAGAAGAGTTTTACTTCCTCCTCACTCTCTCATCATCTTCATCCAGCTGCAACTTTCATGCTACTCATGCCAAATGAGGAGTGCCAGAGGTGGGTTTCACCCCATCACATACCATCTCCTGTTTGGTAAGTTAGTAATAGGCCACCATGCTGCTCTGCAGGAGTCTCTCTGTCCTGGCTGGGTGGGATTTTCAGGGATGATATTTTAGAATAGCTTTGATTTATTGAGCTGCTGCCTCTCTGAATCGAGCTGTCTGGGCTGGCATCTGGAGATAAGAGCCTGTGGAGTAATTGCTTATTATTGACTGATTGCCAGCTTGGGCTGTTGGCTTGAAGAAGAATCAATAGCAGTCAATCTTCAAAGTCTGAACTCTCAGGGAGTATGACTGGTTTCCAAATTGGGAGTGACAGGTCAGGATAACTCCATATCTGATACCCCAACCTCATGTTTGGGTGTAATCCTGCAATGGAGGAGGAAGTGATCTTCCTGCATCAAGGCTTTCACATCTGCCTGCTCTGAAGCCTGGGATTTTTTCCTTTGCAGGGATTTTCAGGGACAGATCCCAGCCAGGCTCCCAACCTTCCTCTGAGAAGTTGGAGCAGCTTCAGCACCACCTGAGATGAGTGGGAGGTGAGGGGAGGACGAGTGCAGGCATCACTCATCGAGTCCCCAAAGGACAGAGCAGGGAGGGGTGGGTGAGCAGCCTGTGCTATGACACACATCCAAACCAACCAGTTTGGATGCTTTATAAATAAAACAAAGCGTCTATTTTAATGCATGGTAACAGAGATTTCCTTTCTGTGGGTGATTCTATTTAGGTGACAAGAGAACAAAATATCCAGTGTCACCATAGGTTGTATCATTCCTTACGGAGCTGTCGCTATGGTGAGCCTTCAGTTCAAAAAGCAGACGTAGCCCTTCTTTAACACTATCATGACATGGTGCCTCTTTTGTGGATTCCTCTGTAGGTCTTAAAGCATAAAAGAGGCTTCATGGCATCAAAGGCATTCAAGAGCGGTGGTTTTTTCCCCCTCCCCACTAAATAAGTGTTTAGGTCTTTGTGCTGGCCGGGGTGAAGTCTGGCATTTGAGAGGCAATCTCACACCTTTTGCTGGAGCCCACTCCAGATTTTCCCCAGGGCTCAGGGATTGCAGCCTGGTCTGTCCTAGACTGAGCAGGGTTTAAAACTTGAAATAAGAGCCTTTGGTGGGGGAGGGGGGAGGTTTGGATCTCTAACAGCTACAAAGAGCAATTAAGCAACCAGACATAAAATAGATAAATGGGAAGGGGCCGGGCAGGACCCTGGTCATGTGGGAAGATGAAAATGGAAGAATCTGTTTCTCAAGTAAAAAATATTTGTCTTTAATTTTAGAGCTTTATTTTCAGTAGGAAAGCTCTGATTCGAGGTGCACCAGTTGGGGTGAGGGAGAAACACCTCAAACACAGCAGTTTAATCTACGGCAGTCTAGGAGAGAATGGACAAGATTACTTCAACAGCCACGTTTAGATACTGGATTTGTTGTCTACTAGCAAATCCTCATTTGCATGGGTCCTTAATCTATGGAGTTAAATGTGTCTCAGGGTCTGTCACCCACCCTGATGCACACTTGAGGACGAGGTTTTTAAAGCTGTTCCTTTTTGTTCTCATTTGGACGTCGCCCCTCCCCCCACCCCAAAAGATCTTCCTGATTTTTTGTTCTAAAAAGCAAAGGTGAGCCACCAAGTGATACAAAAGGAAAATCAGCCAGTGAGAAGAAGCTGTTTCTGACCTAAGATTCGGTGGATGAACTGTCCACCAGCTTGTAGAGAGAAGCCAAGCTCAGACATTTACCCCGTGTGTCGCAGGGAAACCACCAGCCCCCCCCTTCCTGCAAGGGCACATGAATGTGCAATCTTTAAACCTCGTTGGAGGTAGAGAGTTGGGCAGAGATCCCTCCTAGAGCTCCAGGAAGGGCTCAGCCCTCGTTTTGGGGGCTGTTTGGCTTTGCCTGTAAGCCCTGAAATGGCATTTCCTCATGTCTGCAGCAGCCCTCACTTCATGAAATGGATGCAACTGCTGAAAAAAGATCTCGCGTGAGCATGCTCACTGGAAGATTAATCCTTTAGAGGGAGTTGGAGAGTTAAGCTACTGTAATTTCTCTGCAGTTGGCTGCAGTAAACAACTGCTCTAAAGACACGAGGAAAAAAATTGACGGAGGTATATGGGATTAATGTGCATATCTTTTTGTGTTTCTACTTACAGGTTGAGGGTTTGATAAAGGTTTTTGTCTTTAAGAGCTGGGGAAGAGGGAATCTGTGTAATGATTTTATGGGTGACCTTCATGTTGTGGTTTCTGTTTTTTCCTCCAGGCCAAAGTAATCCTGTTCCCGTGCAAGGCCATACTGAGGCACGGGCTGACTTTGTAGAGCTGGGGTAGAGCACCAGGGTGACTTGGCGTTGAGTTAAATGATTCTCTGCGGTGAGGCCTGCTGCACATTGAGCTGTGTTGGCAGCAGGGGAGCTGAAAACACCTAGTCCTGTTTAGCTATGATCAGAACCCAGTGGGACTGGATATATCATGCTTCTGTTGGAAAGAAAATGTGTAAGGGCTTAGCTTTGATTGTCTACAGAGTAACAGTTTTGGTGGTTTTTCTTTTTAACCTTGCTCCCCTTCCTCCCCATGCCTGAGGAGCTGCAAACCTGTGTCAGGTGGGGGAGGAAAAATAACTGTTGAGATATTTTGGCTTTGCTTTAAAGGCTGATGACTTTTCGCATGTTGAGGAGAGAGTGCCGTGCCTGCCAGGTAAGTGTTCAGGTACCTGGAGTGCAGCGAGGTGAAACCAACTCCTTCCTTCTGCCTTCCTTCTGCCTTCCTTCCCAGGAGCTGCTTCCCAGGGGCACCCTGCAGGAAGGAAAACCTCAGTTCTTAGCGCTTGAGCAGCTCTTTTATCTACTTGCCTTCATAAAGGATGGGTGGAGGAGGCTGGGATTTACCACCCTCGATGCTTTGTGTCAGCTTCCTCCACGTTCTCAGAGCAGAAGCGATGGAGGGCCGCTCTGGGGGCTCTCGGGGCATCCAGCAGAGATACCTGGGTGCCTTGGTTTTACTTCTCAGGCTGCTTCAGCTCAGGGTTTGAGCTGGGAGAGGCAGTGCTCACTAACCATGGCTTGCTCTTAAAAACATGTGGCTAATCATTGTGACTGATGAGGAAATGGAGGTGAACTGTCAGCAAAACCTGCCTGGCTCTGGGGGAGGGGGCATGGGGAAGGGCGTTGTTTTGAGTGCTGTGTACCTCGCTGGAATAAATCCCCCCTCTCCAGTCTGGGATGTTAGAGATTGCTCCTCAGCAAGTGTCCAGGACTGTGTATGAGTGGAAGAAGGGCACACCCTTCCTCCTTCGAGGAGTGAAGAATAATAATAGCTGTAACTCTGCCTGTGCCACTGAAAACTCCCGTGTTGCATGGCTGTGAGAGCAGCCCCGGCGGTCCCCGGGGTTAAGTTGATGTCCAAGGGCAGCAGGATCTGTTTGCAGGGTTGTGTGTTGCAAAATGGCTTCAGATTTCCTTGGAGTGGTGTGAAGAGGGAATAATAATTCAATAACCTTGCAAATGTCAGTGGCTCCCACTAGATTCATCCCGTGGTCGCCGTCAGCTCCTGTGCCACAGGCGGGTGGGTGCTGGTGCTGTGGAGGTCAGAAGGGCAGTTCCATCACAGACCTGACTGAGCTCAAGATGCTGCATTTGGGAAGAAAAGAGAAGTTTGCCACCCCAATGTTGAGGGGTTTTTTTTGCTTAGTCCTTCCTTTTCCCCTCCTTTCCAGAAGCTCTGGCTAGCACAGATTGTCTGTTCTGTGGATGGTTCTAGGGAACATTGATGGCTGTGTGCGTAGGGGGAATAATTAGCCACCAAATGCAAATAGATTGTTTCTTGCTGTTTCAGAATCATTGTAATTTCTGTTGAGTGTGGGTTAATTATATCTTGGTTTGGATGGGTGTAAGGAAAATGATAGAGATATAGCAAGATAAATCTATATAGGGAGGGACGTTGCTTTCAGAGTAGTGTTTTGGAAATGGTGAGAACAAAGAGTTGTTCCTCTTGGAGGACCATGGTTCTGTCAGGAGCCAGTGGTGTTGCATGTTTCTCAGTGGTGGATGAGCGTTTTCTATTTCAGACTTTCATCCTATGCCAGTGATGCATCTGTCACCACAACGAGGGGTTTTCAGTTCAGAGGAAAGCAATCCAATTCTGCTTAAAGTGCGTTTGGTTCAAGGGCTGGGAAACGGGGGGTTTGTTTTGAGAAGCAAAGGTGAAAGCAAGGAAGTTAAAGTGAACCTTAAAATTTATGATCAGGATGTAACACAAATACATCTTTAACCTGAAGTGTGGAGCTGCTTTACCAGGACAGGACCCAGGTCCTGTGGCACCAGGACTGGTCCCTACACTGAAATGAGGTGCTTGTCCCTGCCTCTCCCCCAGCGCAGGTCATCGCTGTCTTTCCCTTTGCAGTGGGTGATTTTAGGAAGCCTGGGGTCTGTCATCTCATCCATTACTGCAGCCTCACTTGGGAAAGGGAATTGAGTTAATCTGGTTTGGACCAGCTTTAAACTTTTCCTGTTGTCTCCACTCTCAGAGTGGGCATCTCTGGCACCAGAACATAAGGGAGCAGCAGCCCACAGGGAACTGACAGGGGGTGTCAGTGAGGGAGACAACAGCCAGTGCCCAGGCTGGAGTCATCTGGGCAGAGCAGAGGTGTCATCCCACCCCAAAACCACACCCCAGGTGTTTCACTGTTGTGTCCCATGGATGGGGCTGTGCAGGGCAGGCAGTGCAAGGCACTCCTGGATGCTTTTACTATAATGGGTAGCTTGGGCTTCTCAGGAAGCCAGAATTTACAGGCTCTCCTCTTTAGATTTCTGGGGAAAATGTCTGCCCCTGTGGCCAGTTTTGTCTCTTTCTCCATCATAGAATCACAGAATGGCAGAGGTTGGAAGGGACCTTTAGAGATTATCTAGTCCAACCCCTCTGCAGAAGCAAGGTCACCTAGATCAGGTCACACAGGAACGTGTCCAGGTGGGTCTTGAAGACCTCCAAGGAAGGAGCCTCCACAGCCCCTCTGGGCAGCCTGTGCCAGGGCTCCCTCACTGAAACAGGGAAAGAGCTTCTTCTTATGTTTAAGTGGAACTTTTTGTGTTCCAGCTTCATCCCATCACCCCTTGTCCTGTTGCTGGCTACTACAGAAAAAGGCCTAACTTTGTTCAGCGGAGGAACTGAAACCTGAGTTTGGGGCTTGCTCACCTCCTTGGCACCGTAGCAGCCAGGCACTGTGTCCAAAACAGAAAGAACAAAATGGAACTGAATCTTACAGGTGTATCTAAAGAAACCTTATTCAACCCTGGCAATCACAGGGAGGAGAAAGTTACTGTGCTGGGTAATACACTGCAGCAAAGTCCCAGTCTTTAATAATCAAATAATGACCACTTCAAAGCCTGATGTCTTTGCTTCTCTCTCTTGTAACTGCTTCAGCCAACCTTCAGTCAATTGGCAATGGCTTTAAAACCAGACATTATGGTATAAGCCTTGTAATTATTTGCTGTGATGAATCCTCTTTCAGCTGTGCAGTTGTGTGGAAAGGTTTTCTGTCATGTGCAGCATTTCTCCACCTTCCTGCCTTACCAGGATTCACTCTAGAGCAGGAGTTTTATCCCCTTCTCTCTGCCTTCTTGGCCATTTGAATTCTGGATTATGGCTGTATTTCAGTTTCTTAAGACCCTCAGCCTTGCTTTGTGCCCTTTCACAGTGCTCTCCCTCTGCTGTCAGCCCTCCTGCTGTGGCTTCTGCACATCCCAGGCCAAGCAGACAGACCTTGTGGCATCTCTCCAGCAGACCCCATGGGAGCCCTGTGCTGTGAGGGGATGAAGGAGCCCTGTGCTGTGCTGTGAGGGATGAAGGAGCCCTGTGCTGTGCTGTGAGGGATGAAGGAGCCCTGTGCTGTGAGGGCTGAAGGAGCCCTGTGCTGTGAGGGCTGAAGGAGCCCTGTGCTGTGCTGTGAGGGGATGAAGGAGCCCTGTACTGTGCTGTGAGGGATGAAGGAGCTCTGTGCTGTGAGGGATGAAGGAGCCCTGTGCTGTGAGGGCTGAAGGAGCCCTGTGCTGTCAGGGCTGAAGGAGCTCTGCTTTGAGGATGACAGGAGCGAGGCTGAAGGCAGTAGATGGCAAAGGGGGACACTCCTTCCCCCTGAAGATTACTAAGTGAAGTTGACCACACAGAGGAAGGAGCTGCATTTTATAACCTGTCTGTGAGATTAGTAGAGTGTCTACATTCCCATGGTGGATGAGGCTTAATGAGTTGCTCAGACTGGAGGACACAGGTTTGGGCTTCAGAGTGTTGGAGAAGCAATTCAATGAGGTGCATTGTGCTTGGGAAAATACTGCCTGTGATGAAAGGGAAGATGGAAAATAGATCCTGCTTTAAAGACCTGCATCCACCTGCAGGGGAATGGTGGGATGAAACAGCAGGGAGAGAGCTAGAAACACTGGAGATGGGGCTGTTGAGTGTGGCAGTTGGAGGAGGAGAGGACCGGGCTGCATCGATGGGTGGATGGGGCTGGGTGGTGAAATGACTTGGTGTCTCCTAAAAGACAAACATTACAAAGAGACAGAAGAAGAGATGAACTGCAGATGATTCTTCAAGCACTGTGTAGTCTGTGACCTACTTGCTGCCACAGTGATTTGCAGCTTGAGAAGCAAATGGAAGAAATGTCCGTTCCCTGTGCTGCGACGTGGCTGCAGCCGGGCACCCAGAGTCACTGCTGGGCAAAGCAAAGGGAGCAGCTTCCAGCCCTGCATTTCCCTCTGGTGTCACAGCAATGGAGGGACACAGTGTTGGACCCTGGAACCAGGCTCAGATCTATGAGCTGAGTTAAACACTCGAGTTTCTTGATGCACGAGTCAGCTCCTTCCCCGGGAGGGGTGTGTGGCTGGGGACACGGCTCGCCAGGACACGGGGTGAACAGCAGAAATTGTTCATCCCTAACCTCCTTAATCATGCACTGCAAACTAAAAGCCTGCTTCAGCTCCTTCAGCAGCCCCCACTAACCTGATCATTCTTAATCTTTATCTTATTTTCCAGATCATCAATTTGATTTCTCAGTGCTTTTACAGTCCTTAGTGTTCCCAGGAATCTCTGCCTCCATCAATTATCTCTTTTTCGGGGCTGTAGCGACCTTGAACCACAGTTACCATCCTATTTTTATAACTCACACTGCTTATTAGAGGAGTCCTTCAGAAATAACTGTACAGTTCCTGCCAAGATATCCCCACATTTTCTCAGTAAATAATAATCTCGTGGCCAATATCAACGGTGAGGCTCTCCTTTTCCTCTTGTTCACTGCTCCCACTGGGGTTTGGGTGTTAAATATCCTACCTTTCATTTAGTTCATGTGTGTGGGTATACAGGTGTGGCACAGTGTATGAGATACTCCAGTAACCATATTACTCATGGTGCTGAGCATCTTGTGCTACAGGCTGGTGTCAGTTGCATTGATTAACCAGTCGCTCTTCTTTGCACTCCTCAGCAACCCTTAGTGTATAACCTTCCTTTGCTTTGTTTTGAAACTGGTTCCAGTGTCTTCCACAGTGCCTGAAATCCAGCTCAATTTGTTAATCTCAACAGACTCAATGTGGATTTACTGGAGGCAGAGCCTTGGGTGGGGAGGAGGACTCTCAAAATCCTGCTGTTGTCCGTGCCCAGTGCCGTGGCTGTTCCGCCTCACCTGACACCTTTCCCACTTGGACTGGGCTGCTTCAGATTTACCTCTGTACAAAATAAGACTGGAAGTAGCCTTTGTATCTTTCTTGGGAGTGTTCTTTGGGGTGTTTCATTACATAAATGAGAAAAGTGGCTCTAAGAGTGTCTGAGATGACAGCCTTCCTCCCGCTGATGGCATATCGAGGGAGGCTTTTTGCCAGTTGGCAGTCCAAGGTTATTTAACTCCCAAACTTCTGCATTTGTCCTGCAAATTCCACCCAAGAAAGTATTTTCTTTGGAAAGAAAACATGAAAAAAAAGAAAGAAGTCTTCTGTTTTTCACAAGTTGTGAACTGTGCTCTTGTCTAAGCTGATTATTTTATTTATGCCAATAATCCTCTCTTCCAGAGTAAAGGAAAATTAATTGTCTTCCTATTTCCATAATGGTTTGCCCTTCAGACAGTTACCAGGCAAAGTGCTTAAAACCTGAAATGAAAAGATGGTGAATGTTTAAAGTCATCGAGCTGCTGTAGGAGCACGTTTGGATTTTAATAGAGTGGCATTCAAAAAGTCCCAGAGAGTGCTGTTTGCTCTGTGCTCTGCATTATGAGGGCTTGCTTATTTTCCCTTCTTTGCTTCTGCATGTGAAAATGGGGTCAAACCTGCAGTGGCAGATAGTGCAAGTCTTATGTAGGATTTTGCTAGCAGTGTGAACTGCCTGCAACTGAAGCCCTAAAATGATCTGACGTGACTAGGGAGCGTTGTCCTTGGGCTTCGATGTGTTTGCTTGCTGGGAAGGTGGCTTTGCTGTGTTCAGTGCCTGGAGGTGTGCAAGGGCTTCCTTACAGCTGGGATGGGACAAGATTTTCCCTGAAAAAATCACTGAAAAGTGACACCTGCCTGGTTTTTTTTGGTTATTTTTAACTTCATCTGGCTGAAAAACACCCCAACACTTACCTGGTTAATTTGGGAAGATGCTGGAATGCTTCCTTAAAAGGCTCAGAAGTGATGTAACATCCAGTGATGAATCCCAGAGCTAAATTAGAGCTTTTGTGGGTGTGCTGGTTGAGGAAGGGAGTTTCACATTTTATCAGCTAACACATTTATTTGGTATGCCAGGTTTCACACTCAGGGCTCCTGGCTAGCCAGGCACACTGGTGAAGCTCCAGAGCTGAACTACTTTGCTTTCCAGTTTTATTCCAGCAAGCTTTGAGGAACACAGCAAACCTTGGAGCTGGGGATGGCCAACGCTTCTGATGGGACCACACTGAGGGTGGGCCAAGAGAAAAAGCACAATGGGTTAAAAACAGGAGTCCTGTATAAGGAGAAAGGTTTGTTGCCCAGTCATTCACAGGAGCTTTGCACACCCAGGTGTGGGTTCCGAGGCCCAGGGCCAGTGGAGGTGGAGCTCATCTCCACTGTATTCAGGGAAAAGGTGCTGGCTCCGGAGCTGGATGTAGAACTGACTCTTTCCTCATCTCACAGCATGACTGGAGGCATTGGGGACAGTTTCAGTGCTGCATTTCAACACCAGAAACCACATGGCAATAAATTGCTCGTATCTGTTGTGTTTCACTTTCCCCTTGTGTGAAATTGCTTCAAAGGAGCAGAGTGTAATCCATCACAGAGGAGAGAAGGGTAGGAGTTAATTCATTTTCCTCATCTTTCCATAGCACTTAGTCCAGCTAATGGCAAATTGTCTTACTTGGCTGCTGCTATAATCCCATAAGGAACCCACTGGGAGAAGGCTGGGCACAAAGGACCTGTGGCCCCCAAGCATCTCCATTAGCTGGACAGCACGTGTGATCATCTGTTGTGTTTACAGCCAGAGTTTTGTGCTGCCATCTCAAGCAGAACAACAATGGAGGTATCTTAATCCCACCCAACTCTAGGAGTCTACCAACCAAACCCAGGTGAGATAGGGATTCATTGCTCAAGTGTCTTGTACAAGGGGAAGGAGGGAGACTCTCTCTTAGGGAGTGTAAACCCAGGTGTATGAATATCCTCCTCAGGTCTCACCTGCAATGTTGTGCATACAACCTTTTGTTTTCTGTTAAACATCATAAACCTGGCAGGGGAATTCATTAGCACAGGCCCCAACAGACTTTGACTTTGCCAAGGACTGATTTGGAATCCCTCTCCTGCTCTTAACAGGAGAGATCTCTCTCTCCGCGTTCAGAATTCCCAAAGGGGTGTAGGCTGCACCATAAAACCACCCAGTTTTATTCATTCTGGAGCTGCTATGCATTGCTATTTCTTGCTGTTGGTGCACTTGGCTCGTTCATAGCATAGAAAAAGTTATCCCAGACAGGAGAACACTCAGGTGGCCACCTCCTGTCTGTCGAAAGCCGCGTTGATTTTGGTATTTTGGGCTCAGTCTCTTAAATCACAGATGGAGCTTTATTTCCAGCTAGTACAAACCCATACAGTTCATTGAAGTATGAGAAAATACCCTAATTTACAGCAGTTATGGTCCTGATCCGTAGGTAGCATCAGCTACATATGCATGATGTGGAGGGAGAAGCTTGAATTTGTCAGTCACGCAGAGTCTGGTGTGAAACAGCTCCGTGCTCGCTGGTGTTGCCATTTCAAAAGCTCTTCGTGGTAGGGAACATCAGAGAAAGGGAACTGGGCTGGATGAGGGCACCTGCTCCTTCCCAGAGCACAGCAAGGACAGACTGGGTGCTATTGGCCACGTTTTGCAAGGCACCTTCCTCCTGCTCCAGGCTTTTCATGTGCTAGGCAGTGACCCACAGGCCTTTCTCAAATGAGAAGAGTTTGATAGATGCAGCCTCTTCCCTGTATGTTTTGGTGGCTCTTTGCAGGAGTAACAGTTTGTTACCTGGGGGCTGTGGCTGTTACCAGTCCTGTGACATGCTACTGCTTTTGGAAATTAACAGTTGCTCTTAGTTGCCATCAATATACTGATAATCTTATCACTAAAACCTTAAAGCTCATCCAGTTCCATCCCCCTGCCATGGGCAGGGACACCTTCCACCAGCACAGGTTGCTCCAAGCCCCATCCAACCTGCCCTTGGACACTTGAAGGGATGGGCAGCCACAGGCTCTCTGTGCAGCCTGTGCCAGGGCCTCAGCACCCTCACAGGGAACAGCTTCCTCCTTGATACCTCATCTGAATCTCCTCTTTCAGTTTGGAGCCATCACCCCTTGTCCTCTCACTGCAAGCTCTTGTATAAAGTCCCTTCTTCCCAGGTTTCTTGTTGGCCCCTTTAGGGACTGCAAGGCTTCTTTAAATTCTCCTTGGAACCTTCTCTGATTTCTCCTTGGAGCCTTCTCCAGGCTGAACACCCTCAGCTCTCTCAGCCTGTCCTCACAGGAGAGAGGCTCCAGCCCTTGGATCATTTTTCTGGCCTCCTCTGGCCTCACTCCAACAGCTCCATGTTCTTACATTGGGAGCCTCAGAGCTGGAGCCAGCACTGCAGGGGGGTCTCACCAGAGCAGAATCCTCTCCCTTGACCTGCTGCCCACGGTCCTCTGGCTGCAGCCCAGGCTACAGTTGGCCTTCTGGGCTGTGAGTGCACATTGCTGCCTCATGCCCAGCTTTTCATCCACCAGCACCCCCCAAGTCCCTCTCAGCAGGGCTGCCCTCAGTCTTGTCCTTTTGTCTCCTCTTCCCCAAGGGAGTTTTTGCTCTTCCTGGATCTCATCCTGATCCCTGCTTGCAAAAACCCATCCCGAGTTGCTGATGAAATCAGTTGTCTGATGCACTGCATCATCTATGGTTGTGCAGGGAGAGAAGAGCAGGGCATTCATGTTTTGCTTTGGCCAAGGATATCCAATGTTCCCTTCTCAGTATCCTGTGCCTAGCTGAAGTATTTTCTCTTGGCCTTGTGGTTAGGATTGATTATTGCATGGCATCAACAACCTTTCCTTCCTCTCCTCTCCAGCACATCAGGCTGTTTATTACCTCTGAGCAGGAGGTGGACTGAAGGGGGTAACAGATCTCCCTCGTTACCAATGAGCCTGTCAGTGAGTGTGTACTGCCAGCAGTAGCACTGCATGCTCTGGTCGTTCATCCTCCAGAGCTCACAGGCAAGGAAATTAGGAGGAGCGATGGTAGGTGCTGCTGCTCTGCTTGTCTGCCTGCTCTGCTCCTCCCGGTGAGCAACTTCCCCAGGAAACACCCCAGTCCTGCCTTTTGGTGGGAGCCACTTGTTTCCACTGTCCCTGCTGCGAGGTGGCCTGGGCTGACTGGTTTGTCTGGTGGGTACCTTCATGATGAGCTGGTGTTCCTGAGATGGAAGCTCCAAAGGCATCACTAGGTCCCGTGGGTGAACTTCGGGTGGAGGAGGAATTCACAGCGACCGCGTGCCTCGCAGCCTGTGTCTGTGTAAACAGATGTACCTTTTTTCTCTCACTTTTGTAAGATCAGCAGTATTGTCTGAGTGGTTTAGTTTGCCTCTGCATGGTTGTGCTTTTCTTTGTCTCCGTGCACCTTTAACATCCCAGCGCTGAGCACAAGGGTTAACCATAACATTAGAGCCATCTGTGAGGTCTGGGACTGGGGAGGAAGGGGAGGCCTGGCTTCCAAAAACCTGGTTAAAAATCAAACTGCTGGATTGTGAGTGAAGGCTCAGTCGTAGCTGCTTGTCTGTGTTTACTTTTCCTTGGGCTCTGGGAACTCCTGCAGGCCCAGCAGGCTGCAGCACTAGGTGACTTGTAAATTTGCTGGGGGGTTCACAAGCTGTTGTTCTGGGCTGGGGTACATCTGGAGGGCTCCTTTCTTTGTTGCTTTCCCCACAGAGCTATTGTCTGAAGAGACACCAATAGACGTTTGCTAGCGATTCTTTGTCTCCAGAGAGATCTGGGGTCATATATTTACATAGATTTCTGTGGGTATGTTTCTGTACATCACGTTGACTGAACAAACTTTCCTCTTTTGGTGTCACTGCTGCATTTTGAAGCAGGTGTAAGAGCTGTGACTGAGATGATGCTTATTGGGCCTTTTTGAGGTTTCTGGGGCTCAGGAAGAAAAAAGCTGATTTAGATTTGGGGGAACAACAGCACCAACCAAACCCCTCAAACAAACAAACCAACCAACCTTTATCACATGTCAAATCTTCCATCTCCCCCCACTTCGGATTGTGCTTTTTAAAGAGTTACAAATGCTTGTTGGCATAGAAACTACAGAATCTGAATGGAGCATGCAAATGTAAAAGGGGCCATTCTGCCAGAGCAACGTGGCCTGAGCCTCTGCAAAGCTGGCTAAAATCTTTTACGAGGCAAAAAAAATTGTCCAGATGTTGCTTGAGTTATAATGGCACTAAATATTTAGGGGTTTTTGTTTTCCACTTGCACTTTAATTGTAAAGCTTCAGATGTAGGGAATGCAGCTCCATCACCAGCGGGCTTTCTCTTCTTATGAAAGAACTTGTAGTCCAAAAATATTGCTAAAATCTGTTTGGCTCTGACTAGTGCCAAATCCTCATTAAAACATGTGGATATTTCTGTGGTTTAATCTGTTAGAAATGCATTCAGGACCCAGTTCTGTTAAATTAAGCAACAATATTGGCCTGGATGTTGTTTGAAATATTCAAAGTGGCAGTCGGAACACCAAGCGAAATGTTTGCACATTTTAATCGCTCCAGGAGAGAAAAAATTGGTCTTGGATTTCATTTTATTCCAAGGAATGATCGAGAGCTTTGTAAAACCATCCCCTACTCTGCCCAAATCACCTCCTTCCCTCCCGCCAGGCCCCGGCTCCTCACTGGTGGGGCCTTGGTGGGCCGGGGCCATGGTGGGCCAGGGCTGTGCTGGGCCGGGGCCGTGGTGGGCCAGGGTTGTGGTGGGCCTGGGCTGTGGTGGGCCAGGGCCGTGGTGGGCCAGGGCCGTGGTGGGCCGGGGCCATGGTGGGCCAGGGCTATGCTTGGCCAGGGCTGTGCTTGGCCAGGGCTGTGCTGGGCCAGGGCTGTGCTGGGCCAGGGCTGTTGCTTGGCCAGGGCTATGCTTGGCCAGGGCTGTGCTTGGCCAGGGCTGTGCTGGGCCTGGGCTGTGCTGGGCCTGGGCTGTTGCTTGGCCAGGGCTATGCTTGGCCAGGGCTGTGCTGGGCCAGGGCTGTGCTGGGCCAGGGCTGTGCTGGACCAGGGCTGTTGCTTGGCCAGGGCTGTGCTTGGCCAGGGCTGTGGTGGGCCTGGGCTGTGCTGGGCCAGGGCTGTGCTGGGCCAGGGCTGTGCTGGACCAGGGCTGTTGCTTGGCCAGGGCTGTGCTTGGCCAGGGCTGTGGTGGGCCTGGGCTGTGGTGGGCCTGGGCTGTGGTGGGTCTGGGCTGTGCTGGGCCAGGGCTGTGGTGGACCAGGGCTGTGCTGGGCCTGGGCTGTGCTGGGCCAGGGCTGTTGCTTGGCCAGGGCTGTGCTGGGCCAGGGCTGTGCTGGGCCTGGGCTGTGCTTGGCCAGGGCTGTGCTGGGCCAGGGCTGTGCTGGGCCTGGGCTGTGCTGGGCCTGGGCTGGGGCATGCCAGGAGGCTGCTCTCCCTTTGAGCACACTCCTCTCCAGCTCCCATGGTGTGGAGTGGACACGCTGCCGTAGGCCTCCAAAATCCTTGATGGCACTCTAAAAACGCCACCGCATCACGCCAGGCTTTCTTTAAGAGCTTTTATACAGCTGATCCTTCGCTCCTTTGGGGTTTCCTAAAGATTGCCTCGGACAAAGCTCTTGTAAAGTCCACGGGCTCAGCGGTGCGGAGCAGCGGGTGGCTGATCCCCGTCCGGCAGCGTGCAGCAGCTGCGCTCGGCGAGGGCCGTGCCCAGGGTGCTGCTCCCTCCGCACCTCCCCCTTCCCAGCAGGTAAGGCCACGGGATCGCAACGACTTGCCCCAGTAATCATGTATTAGTCTTATTTTCCTCCCTCCCCAGCTGTTAATTGTAAGGCAGGCAGGCCCCCTTCGCTCCTGCTCGAAACGCAGCCGTGCTGAGGAAGGGCTTCGCTGCTGCGCGGCGAGGGAAGCCATGGAACGCTGCTCGCAGCCTTCCGTGCCTTGGCACACACTGTGAGCTGTAGGATGTAGGAAATACCCCAGCTGGGGGGTGTGTGGGGGGGTTAATGTGGGACTCTTTGCTTTTAAACCTGACACATTGCAAAAATCCTCGTAGATGGGGGCTGGTTCGCTGCTGAAGGTTAGAAATGAAGGTAGCCGGGTAGATGAGCAATTTTCTCTCCAGCCTTTTGGTTTGGGGCCTTTTTAATTGCGTGGCAGCTTGTGTTGTATTCAAATGAGCACCTAGCTGGCAAGTGGTACAAAGCAGGATCGAGTTGCCAGTACCTGTGTGTGACTCGATAGCATTCACGCCTCTTTGTTGTCAGACATGAAACGGGCAGTGTGGAAGGTTGGTAGGCTCCAAATTCAACCATGCTTTCCTTTTCCTTTTCCTTTCTAGTATAAAGTGCAGAGTCTTCCATGGGAAAAGCTGGGTTTTTTTGGAAAACCCCTGAAGCTTGAGTGCAATTTGCTTTATTACTGTAATGTAAGGAATAACTACGTGGTGATAAATGGGCATTGTTAATGATTCATGATGGAAGAAAGCGCGTGAAAACATGAGGCATAATGGAATGGAGGTCATTGCTATAAATGTCCTCTGCAAAAGCTAATGGGCATGCTGGGGAGGGGAGGCAGAGGCCCAGGGTTAGGAGAGAAAGCAGCACCAGCCCTTCTTTGGATTGGTTTCTGTGGCTGTGACCATGAGGAAGGCCCAACAGCTCCGTCGTTGCTTGTTTGATGGCTCATCCCCGTGTCCCTCTCGTGGCTTTGTCAGCTTCGCTGGAGAGACCTTGTAGCTCAAACTCCCTTCAAGCAGGTGCTTGATTTATTTCAGCAGTATTCTTTTTATGCTTAAAATGTGTTCCTGACTCAGACCAAAGTGCCCTGAAGTGTGCAGAGCCCCCGAGGCACACTCACCCCTGGGTTTGCTGCTCCAGACCCGCTTTCCCAGGGTGACAGTGCCGACTGCTTTCTTCACCTGCAGAGTCCTCTCTCTTCAGAGGCAGCACGAGCTTTGGGAGGTTTGATTAAGCAGTAGAGCCTGGGCTACCTGCAGTTCTGACTGTTGTGTGAGAAGGGATATCTGGTGTAGCCTGAGCTAAGATCCAGGGATGTGCAAAGCTGCCGTGGGCTGCGAGGGGAGGCTTCGCTTCTGCAACTTGTTTCACCCATCAGTTTCGTTGGCAAAGGGATGTTTCTCCTCCTTATTAGACTGAGTTCACATTTTTGCTGTGCAAATGCTTGCTTAGCAGTTCACCTTAGAAGTGAGATGGGGGCAGCTGTTAAAAACCTGCATTTTCAGCCAGGATCCAATATGTGCTTCAATAGAGCAGCATCGTTACCTGGGCAGGACGAGGCAGGCCAAGCTCTTAGGAAAATCTTAAAGAAAGGACAGAGAAGCAAGAAAAGTCTTCTTTGTATTTCCCCATCTGTGGATGTGTGCACATGTGTGTTCAGTTATACACATTATCACTTTTCATTGGTCAGGCGTTAATGGAGAGGAGCATTTACATTCATCTGTGGGTCATATTACACACCAGACTATTCCTGCTGCAGCAGTACCTTCCTGTCTGCTGAGCCACTGAGTGGGGGCTGGGTATATATCTTTGGAGTGAATTTGGTGGGTTTTGAGACTAAAGGAGGGATCTTGTCAGGGATTTTTGTCAGTTTGGGCTGTTTTCATGTGCATTCGCTCACTCTCAGATTGTGCAGAATAAAGCAGTTAAGCCTCATTGCTGCCTGCACCTCCAGGTGAGCAGCAGCAGGGTCTTTGCTTTAAAACCTGCCCCAAGAGGATAGGAAGAAAGGATTAGAAAGACAGAAGTGGGATGGAGAGAATAAATTAGAAACAGAGGACAAAGAGAAGAGAGGAATTCAAGAATAGGGGAAGAGAGAAAATGGCGTGGATGGAGAAGCTTTGAATGAGGAGGGACTGGGCATCTGTGCGTGTGAACAACTGCAGACAGAAGCAGCTCTGGTCCCAAAGCAAGGTTAAAGGAAAGGCACCTGCATATGTAGGCAGAGAGGAAACAGGTGAGGATGGCAGACAAGAGGGATCAGGAGGCAAGATCTGGTCTTTGTCTCTGCAGCAGGCTGCAGAATATTTGCTTTAGTTGTCCTTTCTGCCACTGACTAAAAAGGGATACACAAAAGTTCTCCAAGCCCTAACTGTGGATGGAGTGATGAAGGGGAAGGACTCACCCTTCTGTTCTCCCTGGAGAGCATCTCAGAGGGCCTGCAGTTCCCATTGTTAGGCAAGGCCAGAGAAAGCAGAGCTCTACCAGGCTGAGAAATCTGCTGATTTTGAAGGTCTCCCACAAGAGCCATGAATGGTTTGAAGGGAGGGGAAATCAAGCACAACTGTGCCTGGCTAATGAATGGAGAACTTGTGTAAGTCAGGTTTCCCACGTGTTGTCTTCAGGCTGTGTCACAGCCCACAATGGCAAAAGCACCACGTCTGCATCGGGACAGGTGACTTTCAGCACTTTAGCCCAGTAAAGACAACAAATAGCTTTCTTTGACCTCTGTAGCTAGTTGATTTGCAATTTCCTAGGCATCCTTAGTAGCAGAGGCAAGGTAAAGTAATTTTAACCTTCATGTAACCTATCTTAGGTATAATACAGACGTGCATTGGGGGTTGCAGTGAAGATACATGCTCCATCTCATTATCAATTACATGGCAAGAGAGAAATTACTGTGTCACTGACAGACACTGCAAGCTTGAAAAGCATGAGCTCAGTGGAAGGTGGCTTCTTCCTGAGAAGTCTGGTGTTCACCTCCAGAAGTGTTAGATGTCCCTGACAAGATACTTGGTGCATTTGTATGCTGAGGTACTGGCTGAGTTGACTGTAATTCTGTGAGGAGCTGGTTGTAATGCAGCTGTGCAACCTGTGTGCAAATTGCAGCTTGCGTCCAGTGCTGGGCTCCCCAGCTCCAGAGGGACAGGGAAGTGCTGGAGAGAGGCCAGTGCAGGGCCAGCAAGATGCTGAGGGGACTGGAGCATCTTCCTTGTGAGGAAAGGCTGCGGGACCTGGGGCTGTTCAGCCTGGAGAAGAGAAGGCTGAGGGGAGAGCTCATTAATAGTTACAAATATCTCACTGGTGGGTGTCAGCAGCTTGGGGCAGCACTTTTTTTGATGGTATCTAGCAACAGGACAAGGGCTGATGGGATGAAGCTGGAACACAAACAGTTCCATTGAAACATGAGGAAAAACTGGAGGCTCCTTCCTTGGAGCTCTTCAAGACCCACCTGGACACGTTCCTGTGTGACCTGATCTAGGTGGGAGCTGCTTTTGCAGGGGGTTGGACTGGATGAGCTCTAAAGGTCCCTTCCAACCCCACCATGCTGTGATTCTGTGAAATCAGCACAGCTGGAGCCATTGGCATGGAGCTCTTGAAAACAAATTGATGGCAGCAAGCTTCCTTCTTCCCAAGGAGACTGACAGGCTACTGGAGGTGAGGTTAACTGAGCAGTGCAAGGCAGTGTTACAGGGATTAGAAATGAGGTAAAAAGAAATGAGGAATTAATTACTTGAGCAAGTCCTCAAATTACTGGGTTTGGTTGCTTGATATACTCCTTGGTGTCTTCCCTCCATCGCCAAGATGTGAACAGAAGGTGCCATTTACTCTCATCCCCCCTTGCAGGGTTAGTTGTGCTGTATAAACACGTGAGCCTGCCATTTCTTCAGACTGGTGTGCATGAACTACACTGTTGCAGGGAAATCTGTCTGGATGTGTGTTACTTATGAGCCACGTTTCTCTTCTCTTTGTTTGCTTGTGCTTTGTGGTGGGCGCAGCCTCTTCCTGCCCGTTTAAAGCCCAGCTATGATTGATGACATCCATTCATTCCCCTTGGGAATGGGGCACATTTACATTAGTAGTGGGATACAGGGATTTACAGGAACTTCTGCAATGCTCTTTTTTTGTTTCAATCTAGAGAGGAAGGAGAGTGTTAAATGCAGTTTGAAATGACAGGCATTTTGGATTGCTTTACAGCTGATCTTTAACTCTGTTCCTTCTGAAGACTTAAGGACAGAAAAAGAATATATTGGTGCTCCAGGCATGTCACAGCATATTGACCTGTAAATATCCACCCTTGCAGGTTTTCACACCAACATCTGAGGCATGTCAGAAAGGGGAATATCAAAAGTACTGCTGTGGTGATGGCAGTACCCAAGGGATATTCCCTTTAAAACCATCTGGGCTAGTGCCATTATTATCATGACTGGAGTGGGTCTTTCCCTCCCCCTTCCTTAAAGGAGGGAATAAAATGCCACTGAGCAGTCCTTCTTCTATGATGAGAATATTGTCTACCCACAGTCAAGGTGTAGAAGCATCTGTGTTTATATCAAGTGTCTGCTGATACTTTACACCTGATGTGGCAAGGAGAAGCCAGGCCAGCTGTCTCCAGGGTAGGCTGCAGACCAATGCTGCTCCAGACCCTCCCTTGCAGGCTGGGGACCTTGTCTGAAGTCTGTACTGATTGGGCTGTAATTATATTGTACACAGAATGCAGAAGATTGCAAAGGATTTTGCTTCACCTCAGGGTTTTTGCTTTGAGCTGATATATCCCTAGGCCTAAATAAGGCCACATTTGCATTGTAATGGGGAATGCTGTGGAGGTGCTTTGCCAGACCAGAGCTCCCACATCACCAGTGGTCTGTCACAAGAGCTGAATGCACCGAGGAGGCAAGAAAAAAAGGCAAGTGGTGTTTGCCAGGTGATGCAGCAGCTCTTTGCTTGACTCAGCCACCCGTCTGGGGAAGGATCATCCCGCAGACTGCGAGGCGTAATGACCCTGCCATGGTAACGCTGTGCAACACCCTCCCTCCATGACAGGGTCTGGCTGTGTATTGTCAGCTGCTGACTAGCAGGGAATCCTGGAAATCTCTCTTGGAGGGCCATATTTTGCCTGTCTGGCTGCTTTTCCTTGGCTTGTACATGAAAACAATGCTGAAATTCAGTTCCCTAAGTGCAGGAGGAATCATTAATCAAAGGCACGCAGGAATGAGCTGTCCTGGTGCAGTGCTCTGGTTCTGAGCTCTGCAGTCAGTGACAGGGATGATCCAGTCACTAATAAGTTTCATCTGAAACTCCAGAGCTTTCAGCTACCAAGCAAATGTCTTACAAAACTACTCAAGGAAACGAAGCTGACGTGTGCAGTCCTTGAGTTGGTTTAATTGCAGCCTGAGAGTGGATCCAGCAGCAGCTGAAGGGCAGCATTTGGCTTCCTGGCACAGAAGGCAAACACTCTGGATTCATTTTTTCCCTATTGCCTGTGCACTTTTATTTTATTTCAGTTTTTGGTACCATTACCAAACCAGAGCCAAGCACCTCTGCTTGCCTTGTCTCTGGGGTGAGGCTCTGAGAGAGCACAGAAGCTTCCAAAGTTCCGTGAGGCTTTGGATGCACATTTGAATTCAGGAGAGCAGCGCTGGGAGGGAGAGTCCGGGCTCTGTACACAGCACTGGAAGAGTAAAGCCTTTTCCTGTTACAGTCATAGAATGGCAGGGCTTGGAAGGGACTTTTAGAGATCATCTAGTCCAGCCTCCCTGCAGAAGCAGGTTCACCTACTTGTGCAATAAAAACAATGCAAATGGTCCTTTTTTTGTCAATGTGTACAACTCCTCCCCAGTAGACTCCTGCCTTCCCTTGCTTTACCTCCAAACTAGATTTTGGTTGCTGTGGCCAAGAGCAGGCAGGCAAGGAGAGGGGCTGCTGTGCTCCACTGCAGATGTTTCGCAGTGTTCATCCTTCCCCTGTCCTCTGGTTCGTGTCTCTCAGAGCTGGTTATGTTCTTGCAGCATTTTTCACAGTGTTCTGCTGTGTTTTGAGTCCTTCAGGTTAAAATGTGAACAAAACTAAGCTCTGTGCCTCCTTGAGAGGCAGGTAAGTGGGTATTGTACATGGGGGGAAGCTGGGGAATGTGAGGGGAGTGATTTTTTTATATAGTGGTTTAATTTTTTATGTGAGATCAGTGCTTAATCTTCAAGTGTACTGACCATTTGCTCCCTGCTGTAGTGTCTCTATATCTCTAGGAGATGCAGGCATTCAGCAGGTTTGAAAACCTCACTAAGCTGGCCACCCAAAATCAACAGCTGACTCCTCATTTGAAATCTGGGCCTATTTTTTCCACAGAGCTTTCATGTGGGAGAGAACGAGCTCGTCATCTTAGACTGGAGCTCTAAGTACCATCCTTGTGTTTGTCCTCTGTGAGACAGCAAGTCTTCAGCACTGTAGCTCTGGGAATCTAAGCAAGGGAGATGATTTAATGATTTGGGTATTCAAATAAACCCCATGGCTGTCACCCCTAACTTAAATCAGGTCTAGTGGGCCTTATGGCATCCATCGCCCCTTAGTTCTCTGATACCTGCAAGCAGCACACTGATGTGGCTGCTGGGCTGGAGGGGGAAGAGAAAGGGAAGGGAAGCAGTAGGTAAATTTGTTAGTAAGTGATGTAATCTCACTCTGTTCCCACATTTGCTTTTGTTTCCATACAATAGTTTCACCTGAGGGTTTGCCAGGTGTTTAATGCATCTGCATTAAAGAGCCGTGAGAAGCTCAGTGCCCTTGCCCCAGAGGCTTTGACTTGCAGCTCAGTTATCTGACAAGAAACTTCCAAGTAACTTCTCTGAGTTTATTGCTCTTTTTGCTTGAGTCAGATGTGACCAGCTTCTTGTGTGAGTCTGGACTGTGTCCTGGTGTCACACATTCACTCACGTGGCACCTACCTGCTCTCCAACTGGTGCTGGGTGTACGAAGTTGCTCAGGGATTGCAGCTTTACTGCTCTGCATTTGCATTCCCCTCCCTTCCAAAACCATGTTACTTAACAGGGAATATTATACAAAGGCAGAAAACACTCATCTCTTTATGTACACTCATGTTTGGAGGGGTTTTTGGTTGTTTTTAAATAAGGGAGGATGAGAGTTTTTTTTCAAGTTGAGCTTAAAAACTCAACTTAAGCTCAAACTTCACTGAGATTCAAAGTCAGGTCACTGTGCCATCAGTGAGCAGTAAGTACAGCATGACTTCACATCTGGGCCTCCTATATCATGTTCCTCTGCTCTCTATGTTTGTGAAGGACCACTCCAGGAAACTTTGGCAGTTGATTCTCCAACTCTAAAGTGGAGACATTAATGTTGCTTGTAATGCCCACCTCTTACAAATTGCTTGATAAAAAGACCTGAGTAGTTTTATTGTTGCAGTACACTGAAGCAAATCACCAAGTATCTATCTGTCCTTTTTACACAGGGTGATGTTCAGGTGCTTTTCCCAGTAAATGCTCTGCTTTTGAGCAGGAAGAATCAGATTGTTCCTCTCCTTCTTCCCCCAGAATTCATGGTGGCTACAACAGTCTCCAGAACTCCTTAAGACTGTGGAAGCAAACGATGCCAATAGTTGACAGAGGGTGCACACAGTTGCAGAGGGTGGGCTGAGGGATTTGCTTCCAGGCCAAGAGGAAGGCAGCAGGAATGGAAGCCTGTGTTAGTCCTGTTCCGTGCTCCTCAGCCACATGCCAAGAGACACAGTACTGGAAAGAGATGAATTTTTCAAGCTCTATGGTGGGATCCTCTGGCAGTTCTGCTGGACATCCACAGGGCTTGGAGGGGAGGGTTTGGTGCTTTTTGTGGGCAGTTTACTCTCCAGGTGACTGCATCATTCTACCATGAGCACACTGTAGAGAACACCAAGGCTGCTCTGTCAGTGAAGTGGCATTTGCAGCCTCTGGACCTCTTTGGGGTATCTGGTGCATTGCAGTCCAAGGCCTGACTCGCAGATGTGTGAAGCAAGCATCAAGGTTTCACATCAAGTTTAATGCTGGACACTGGCTCCAGCTGTGACCCTGGGCTTCTCCAGGGGCAGGGAATGGGCTTTGCCCTTTATGTGGAGGATGGAGGCTTTTCTTGCTCCTGTCAGCTTCTGTTTGTGCAGCTCCTTTAGCTTTTTCTAATGTGATGATGCTAATAGGAACAAGAGGGGTTTCAGGCTCTGCTCCCTTGGATGTGAAGGTAATCTTTTCAAGTAGGGATTGCAGCCTGGCCTCAGCCCAAGCACGTCGGGAAGTGAACTCTGTGCTGAGTCAGCCTCCGGTAGGGCATGTTTAAAGAGCCATCATTTTATTTGCTGTTCTCGTGTGTGTCCGTTTTCAGCCATATCTGACAGACTTTGAGTGGTGCTGAGCTATTGTAATTCCTGATGAAGGCTCTGGAGGGTGGAGGTCCTGCCTGCCTTTGCACATGAGGCTATGGATAACTCGGCTCTGACAGCCTCTGCCCTCCCTCCTCTTTCTTGCCCACACGGAGAGGTTGTGTGCAGGATTTACTGCCTTGGGCGTGAGGACCTTTGATGTGAGCAGGCTCCAGGAGACGAGTCACAGCTGCACAGAAAGGCTGCCTTCCCACTCCAGCCCTAGTGCATGCCCTCCATGGGAAAAACCTGGCCTAAAAATGGCAAAACTTACCTAGCAGATGTTATCACTTTCTTTGTTTTTCTGAAGCTTGTGTTGGCTCTTCAGTCTGTGCTGAAAGCAGGTGTGTTTTGAGCTGTACTAGTGTATCTTTTGGAGGGATGTGCTAGGAACAAGACAGGATTTCCCTCTTAGATTGTTCCTGCACTGGCCCCAGCACACCTAGCCTGGGGTAAGCAGATGACTCTGCCTTTGCTTATGGCTTTTCTCCACCTGTCCCCAAGGAAGCAATATAAATGCCATGCCTCCAGTGTGTATCTACTGGGGGAAAAAGGGATTGTTAAACAGTGGTGAACTGTGGTTTTCCCTTAGTGCAGCCAGCCAATTGTTCATTACTGAAGTATATTAGTAATTCTCTGATGAGCCTTGCTGGTGAGTGAATCTGCTTCAATTCCTTTGTAGCAACAAGAGCTGCAGGTACCCGTGTCTTCCTTACATTAATGACCAAAAAAAAAAGGGAAGAAAGCCATGCTTGCAGATTGGCCTTTGTTTCCAAGGAAACAAACCTGACATGCTTGAGCTGTGCTAGATGCAAACAGTGCTACACTCAGCAGACATGCCTGGGGATTAGATGGGCTGGATATTATTTTTAAACTACCTCCAATTTAAAGGCAGGGAAAAGGCTGAGAAGAGAATTTGTTGGCAGGGTTTACTAGTCTGTGCTGAGCAAAAGCCCCAAAGCGGTACCTTGGACCTGCCTGATGTGGTGCAGAGAGAATTGCATCCTGTGCTGGAAATGGAGATCCCTGATGAATTGGAGAAGCGGCAGCTCGGGGCCAAATGGCAACCGCAGGGCCAAAATCCTTCAGCAGGAACGGAGGTCTGAGGGGAGCGAAGCACAGGCTGCCTCTGCCAAAGCATTGTGCTTCCTCCTGGCTCACTGTCCCACACCTTCTGTGCTCTACAAGTCTTTCAGTGGAATGCAACCAGCCAGAGCTTGGTGTGAAAGGTGGGAAAGGTGTGAAAGGCTGCCTGGTGCCCAGAGCCAGGTGTAAACACCGTCCCAAGCCATGGGTTAAAATGCTGGGGCTTGCTGTTGAGGACTGGGCTGAATTTTATCAGGGAAGATGACATTCAGAGGATGACATTGTGGGTTGTTTGCATAGTGCATCTGACATGAATGTGCTGTGGACTGATGGCAATGTTGACTTTAACTTGGCTTATTGCATTGCACAGAAAGTCTCTTACTGTTTTTGCTGGGTTTGGGTGAAAGCTGGGGTTTGGCACTCACCTGCCACCCCGATCCTTCCCCTCGAAATGCTCTCTGGATAAAGTAACTTGATTGTTATTTTTTCACTCTTCCTTTGAAGAATCAAACCCTCAGCACTGAAGCAGACCCTGTAGCTCCATGGCAGGAGCATTAGCCATGCATGCAGGGAAACGAGCAGCACTCGGCAGAGTGCACACACAATTAACGGGTTCCAAGAGCCAGAGTTGTGTTTGGCTCGAGCCCAGCCTGAGGAACAGGCTATACATTAAAACCTCCTTGGGATTAAAGAAGCAATTTTTACCCTGGCCTGTGAAGCTTTAATTTTTGCAACAACTATCTTTGGTTTGGTGAGCTGGTAGGGACTTGACAGCGACACACAAAGGGAAAGAGAAGTTTTTAAGGAACAATCAAGTTTCCTGTGCAGATCCCTCGCAGGGCCGTCGTCCCCTGGCAGGGAAAACACCCGCTGCACTTCTAGTTGTGTGTCTTTTTTGTTTGGCAAACCAGAAAGGACAACAACAACAACAACAAATCCTCTATTAATTCTTCTTTGATGCATGGAGGAGACAAAGCAACGATGGAGGAATTTCAGGGCTGACTTAGTGAAAAACAAACCTGTCTTAAAATTGAGGTCCTTAAGGAAACAGGGCATGAAGTGTGTTGTGTGTCTTTTCCCCCCTCCTCTCTCATCCTGCTTTTTAATTTCCTTGCAAAAGGAGTTAAAATAACCTTCAAGGTGGTAAGAGGGTAGACTGGGGTGGGTTTAGCTTTAAGATGGATGGGAAGCACTATTTGCATTGTGAGTTAAAAGTCTTAGTTGAAGCCCATTGAGGGGGGGGAAATGATACTAATGGCGTTTCATGCCAATCCTGTAATTTGTGCAAGGCCCAGAGTGCAAAATCCGCTGGTTTGGGAGTCACTAAGAAATGCTCCTTTTTGCACAAGGCTTTCCTGAGACAGGATTTTCCTTGCTTTTGTTCTAAACCGAGATGCTTGCAGCCTAAAAACGCCTGCGATCCCCGCAGCGAGAGCTTCACCTCCTTGGCAGAGGGTGGGCACAGGAAGCTTTGGCTGGATTTGGATCAATCCTGCACCTTTGGCAGGTTTTTTTCTTCCTCTTCTTCATCTTCTTCTTCTATTTTTTTCCCCCCCTTTTTGCTAATGACACTTCCTTATGCTTACATTTCATTAAAGCTCTGAAATGGCTGAAGATCAGCCGGTACTGAGCATGCTCCGGGGTGGAGGCTGCACCCATCGAGTGAGATGGATTTGTGGCTGGAGGAGTGATAGGCCTGGAGTCAGGATCTGGAAGGACCCAGCAGCTCCCCGCAGACGGGATGGAGGTAGGGACAAATCCGGCCGCTTCCTTCCCGTGCCCCCGGGGCCAGGGGAGCGAGGAGGCCGGATGGAGTGCAAAAGCTGTTGGAATTGATTCAAGAGCAGCATAGTTAACCACTGACACGAGATGGCTTCAAACCGCTTCCTGCCGATCGGCCGGGAGGGCTCTGACAATACTGACCTTTTACTGCCTGGCGGGCCTGTCTCAAGAAGGGACCTGTCTGACGTTAGGGTGGTGACATGAGGTGACAGCAGGCAGGGGGCTGGCAGCGAGGGGCGCGCTGGGCTGTGCCTCCATCCTGGAAGCACACATGTGAGCGCGGCTCAGGCGTGGGCTGCGCGCCTCGCTCGCTAATTGTTATTAATGGGAAGCGTCGCAGGGCTCAGACCTGGCTCTGTGGTTTCAATCCAGATCCCTCTGTGGTGGTGGGAGGGAGAAAGAATTTAAAACTCAAAACTCCCTTTTTTAGGGCTTATTTTGCATTCCAAGGATTGCAAACAAGCTTTGCCACATCAGGTCCTCCAAACTGGCACGGAGGGATACAGATATGTTTGCTCCTTTGGCTGAGAGATTTCCCTGTGCGTCTTGCAGGGCTTTGACACGTTGGCGAGTGGGTTTGGGGGGAAGGAAGGGAACTGTGCGAGCTCTGCCGGGTTGGGCTTCTGGATTTTGTCTGTAAGTTGCCAGCTTTTTAGAAGGAGTGTGTAAGCACCAGCAGGTATGTGCTGCGTGAGCCGATTGACTCCAGTTGTTGTACAAGCAAAGCTGCGTGGGGAAGTGCCAATAAAACATTTCCATTGGCTCAGGGTGTTTGTGTTGAGTGAGGTGTAGGGAAGCTCTGACTTGGTGTGGAGCAGGGGGAGGCGTCGGCCGCGAGCCTCAGCCCTCGCAGACCCCCTCTGGGACGTGTGCTATTGGGTGTCCACGCTTCTTTCAGCCTGGCTCTAGGGAAAGGTAAGGCAAGAGGTTTCCTCTACTCAGGGCAATGTGAATACTTTGGTGTGACAAAGTTACTCTGCTTGTTAAGAGAAATCTCTGCCATGGTGGTTGATCTTCAGCCTGGGTGCAGTAAGGTGGCTCTTTCCTCAGGACAACTCTGGCTGCTCTCCACGGGGCAGCTCAGGGGGTGACTGCTGCAGAGCAAAACACAGGTTTTTGGTTTTGTTGCTGTGTCCCACGTGATGGTCTCATGCAGTTGGGTCAATCTGCATGATGAGTCACTTCATTACCTTAAGTAACTCGCCTGTTTATTGTCTGCTTCTGCATTTCTTGAGTACCCAACGCTGCCTTGGAATTTTCAGACCCTGTTTGATGTGTCAGCCCTGCACCAAGTTGGTGACCAGCTTGCTTACTGGTGTTGTTTTTATGGTCCCTGCATAAAGTCTGCTGGAGCCCCAGCTTGCTGGCCATGCACAACTTCTTGCTCTTTAATGGACGCTGGCTTGTTTATGGTGGGATGAATGCACAAAGGAAAGCGTTTATGTAAAACAAAGGGCATTGTGATCGAACACTGAAAGGAAAAGGGTTGGATTTTCTTGGGCTCAGAAGGGGGCTGCATTTACAGCTTTTTAGAATTGATCCTGGTGGCTTTTTCTCCTTGTGTGACTCTGACGTTGAGGTGATCTCTGCTCCAAGTTTTCTTGTATGGTCTGGCTCCCTCGATGAGGAAATTTCACTTAAACAGTTTCAGATGCTGGAAAACCACTCGTGTGATAATTTCCTATTGTGCTTGTGTGAAAGGTGTGAGGTAGCCTTAAAGACCCACTGCCACCTTATGGCAGTTGCTGAAAAGCAGCCTCTTCAGAGCCAATTCCGTGTACACATTATGCTTGCTTGATTTCTCTGCTCTTCTCAACTAGTGATATCTGCATGAAGGCAGGAGCTTTGTTTTTAACAGAGTTCATCTGCTCCTTCTGCTCCTCGCACAAATGTTGTGTCAGTGGGAGAGCCGGCAAGCGCCGTGTTTCACAGGCAAGTTCATGCTTTGGGGACAGACCCGAAAGCATCGTGAAGCACCGATTCTCCCGCAGGGAAGACCTTGCTTATTTTCACGTGAATGGCCTAATCCTTAAACCCAGGTGTGAGGTCGAAGCCCAGGGACACGGTGAAGGTGTGAGGCTGGTGGGCAGAACCCACACCCGAGCTCCAGCGTTTGTTTGGGTGAAGTGTTGCAGCAGGAGGCAGGTTGAATGCAAGCAGCCATTTTTACAGCCGACTCTGCTGGCAGAAGACTACTCATAAGCAGGATGGCTTTGCACTGCCAGGGCTCTGATTCCCATCCCATCTCCCATCCCCTACATAAACCAATCAAACCTTTGCCTGTGGAGCAGACGGTGAGTGTGGTGAAAGCAACGAGCTGGGACTGCGACGGGCTGGACAAGGGATGCTGTATTTAGGGCCCTCCTCGGGCAAGGGCTGTGTTTGTACAGTCCAAGCTCTCGACAGGCAACAGCTGAATGAAGGGGAGAAATGGTGGTTTGAGATTTTCAAAATAGAAGGAGCTGTGGTTACTGTAAGTTAAAGCTGACGGGAGTTTCTAATTGGGAACTGTTAGGAATACAGTATGTTCTAAATTACAGCTGTCTGGCCAATATGCTTCTAAATAAAGTTCTAGGATTGCCCTGTAAATGAAATACTCAACACATATTCTTATCAAAACATAGCAGCATCTCCCAGGGAGCTTTCAGCTCAACATCTGTTGCAATGCAATCTATTCTTTTTTGTTCATTTTCTATTTTTTCCTTCTTTTTGGGGTGTGTGATGGACTCAGTGACACGTCCCAGGGAACCTTTCATGCTTCCTATGAAGTAAAAGCAGCTTTCAGTTTTGCTGGGGAAGGAAGGGGAGGAAGGGAGATGACTTGGAAACTTGGGAGGGGAGAAAAACCCTCCAGGTTTTGTAAGGTGGAGAAAGCTATGATTCCCAAAGTGTGCATTAACGACTGCCTGCTCCTTCAAAGCTGTTCCTGAGCTTGGAGGCAGACATTTGTGCTCCCTTGTAGGATGCTGAGGATATTCTGGTTAAGAAATGGCTGAGGAGGGCAAGGAGGCGTTTTAACAGCTTGTGGTGGGGCTGGGGAGCGGTTCATGGCAGCGCAGAAGCAAACCAGGATTGCAGCAGAAATGCTCGTCTTGCATGGAAAGTCCCTTCGGTTTGTTGTGCTTGTGGAGGCTGAAAGGCAGCTCCAGGTTTGAACAACTGGAGGGTCTGCAATAAGGGAAGCCTGATGGAAATAAGGAAACCCACCTGTATTTTGCAGAGCTGAATATTGTTCTTCCTAAAGAAAGAAAAATCTCCCCTTGCCTCCCACTTGTGCTTCCTCTGCAAGGGAGCTGTGAAAACGCCATATGTGGTGGTGTAATTAAGCAAAAGCCCCGAGGAACCCCGTGTCCTTTGTGAAGGGAGGTTGTTGTGCTGCTGCTTTCCTCCTGAAAATGTGAGATTTCTGAAGGGGATTTTCAAGCCATGAATCAGGTAATGGAGGCCAGGGAGCCCCAGAGTAAAAATACGTTGTAGTTATGGTGTGTGGTAGATGATGTTTTGGAACGGGGGGTGCTGTAGTGTACTGGCTTGGTGAGGAGACTGATGGGAATACTTGGGTTAAATACAGGAGAAAGCTTGATGGGGGATGGGCTTGTTTGTGTGTTACATCAGTGGAAAAGCCACGTCCTTGGCCAACCTGCTGATAGGTCTCTAACCAGCTGGTTAGAAAAGAGTCTGTGTAGCACCCAACCTCTGCAAAGCAGGGGAGAGCTGGGGGTCCCTGTGCAGGAGGCACATCTCTGGGCACTGCCTGGGCACAGGGGTGGCAGTGCCAGGCCCAGCAATGGGCTGTGAGCTTCTTCCTCTTTTTTTTGGGTGGCATAAATTTAACATCTTATTAACCAACAGAGAAGCATTCCCTGTGAACATGGTGCTGTGCAGAGATGCTGGTGCGACGCCGATCGATCGCTTTGCTCCAGCTGGTTGGTGAAGCACCTGCAATACCACAATCAGCTTTGGGTTTTTTTGTGAAGCAGTGGTTAGTGCTTTCAGGGATCACCACGAGATGTGAAAGGCATCTCTGGTAGCTTCTGCTCTCACTGTATATTTAACCTGGGCAGTAAAAACACGTCCAGTGTTGAGATGCAGTGGGGAGTGCTGCCCTTCTGCATGTGCGAGAAGGCCGGGGCTGCGACGTGGTTCTTTGTCATTATTTTATCTCTGAAAGGGCACGTTGACTGTGGTAGTTTATTGACACTGCCTTTGTTAATATCTCTGTTTGTGTTTCTGGGGGTTTGGGGAAAGCTTGGTAAGTTCATGCTGCAAGGAAGGGCAATGTATTTCAGAGCCATCTTCAGTTTGAACGCCGCTGACCTTTGATGCGGTGGATAAGGCAACTTCTGCCTGGTGGGGTTTGGCTGCTTTTGTTTAAGGATTTTTTCCAATTTGTCTTAAATGAGTTACCTCTGCACCTCTCCACATCTGATAAGGAAGGCCGGGAAAATCTCATTTTGTGTATATTAAAACTTGAGATTTACATCAAACAAAAACCCAGTGGGTGAGAGAGAGAGCCTCGCTTTATACTGTCACCTCAAATGTTCCTCCTCTGTTTCAGTCATCTCCATTTAGCCGTGTGTGTTTAACTGTTTAGTGAAACTTGTCCAGAGTGGAGAGAGAAAAATACCATCCTCATAGCAGAGCAGATCCCTAGCAGGCTGTCTGCTGCTTTAGTATCACCTCGTTGCAAATGTGCCTGGACACAGTGGTGAATTAGCTGCTTGGGCTGGGGAAAACCTGGCTTGTTGATGTTTCCAGCCTGCACTAAGGCAATGGGAGGACACAGCGGAGGAGAGGAGGGGTTGAGTAGAGCAGAGCAGAAGATGAAGTGCTGAAGGCTTGAATTTGCATGTCTGCTTTTGGTACAAGGTGTAAGGCAAACAAAGCCGTTGGGCTCCTCAAAACCTCACTATGGATTAAGATGGCTTTTTTCCTCCCTCCAGCGCAGGCTGCTCCCTGCCCCCCGCAGCTCACTCTGACACATTACACTCAACTTGTCTTCATTTTCATTTCTGTTCTTGAAGACTACTGCCTTCTGTGCTCTTAATTTTTGGGGGAAAGCCGTTTTTCCTTTGGCCAAGAACAGGCGGGTGGTGCCACAGGCCCTTTCTGAGTTTCCTCTTCCTTCTGGCCCCTTCTCCGGGGCATCCGGCCGCCTCCCCCTGCTCGGGTGGGAGGTTCTCGGGCCTGGCACCCAGCTCCAGCAGCCTCCTGCTCCTGCCTCTGATAAATGCCACTCTTGTGCTTGAATCCCTTCCAGCTGATCTCTGCTTACAGATGTTCCCGAGAGTTGCTCCGTCAGTTTTACTGGGAGCTTGTGCAATATGAAGATTGCCAAGAGTTTGTGCTTCATTGTTAAGTGGAACAGAGACAAACTACTAGTATTTTGAAGCTAAAATTTCTTCTTTTGTCTTGCTGGCTGGGCCAGCTGTATCATATGGTTTGACATAGGCTGAGCTCAGAGCTCGTGCACCCAGTAGTGCACTATCACTTCATTATGGATTTCCCTCCTTTTTAACGACCCTTGCTGTGATAGCCTTTTGAGGTTGGTTGTACCAGGTCAGGCTGCCTCGTTAATCCCTAAAATGAAAAGTAGCTCCCCTTCAGCTCAGCAGATCAGATCTCGACTGCACTTGCACTTGGACGCTGCACACTGAACCAGTTTAACCCATGTGCCTTCAGAGCACTCAGAGGTCAGGTGCTTCATTAAGCAGAACAAAACGATCCCAGGAGCATCCCCAAGCCCCGCAGCATCTCCCCCTGTCCCTCCTGCCTCTCCTTTTCCTCTGGGCAAGGGCTACTCTTGAAGGCCACTGAATCAGAGCACCTCGCTCTATGGTTTAAAAGGTGCTTTTTTTTCCCAGGCAAGTGATCAGTTTTGAGGCCTGGCACCCTGTCAGGAAGTTGACAGATGATGTGCATTCCCGGTGTGTCCCGGGGCCGCCCGGGATAATCGCGCTCCAATGGACGCCCTGGAGCCGGCAGGTTCTCTGTGAAATGGCTGCAGCTTGGAGGGAGCAGTGAAATGGTCTCCTCTGGGCATGCTCACTCTGTAGAGGGAGCTTTTATCACATGAGCAGAAACTGAATCACTGCTCATGAGGATCTGGAATATGGAACTCTTTGAGTCTTCACCAGAAGAAGACAACAGATGTGTGCAGGTACCGCAGGGCCCACCTCCCATGCCTCGCTCAGGGCAGCTGCCCGCCGGCCTGGGCCACAGGCAGGCTGCGTCCTGCTCAGGAAGGAGAAGCCTCAGAGAGGAGGAGGAGGAGGAAGGCAGCTCAGGGAATCATGGCTGGGAGTTAGTTATTTATGTGTTAGTTTCTGTAGCCATTCCTTTCCTGCCCCGTGCTCGGCAGTAGGTGGGCAGGCGGGCTGTGCAGGGGCTGGCTGCAGGAGGCTGGCCAGGCTCTGGCCGTGCCGGGGTGGTTGTTGCCTTGTGCTGTGCCATGGGCTCGCGGGTACTTGGGCATCCGACGTCGTCTGGCTCCGGGAAAGCTCGAGTGTTATTTCCTTGCACCGGAGGGGGGGCTTTTATTTGTCTTCTGGGGTGGGGAGGCTTGTTTGAGGTCGGGGCTTTTTTGGTTTCTTTGTGTATGTGTGTGTGCTTTAAAAAGTATTTTTTTCCAAGTGTGACGTTTCTGGAAACTTCTCCCAGGAGCCCTCCCTGTTTGCAGCTCTTGTAAAGCAAGAAGTGCAAACCCTGGGGTGTCCCAGCTGCTTGAAGACTGAATTTCCAAGGGAGAGGAGAGGGCCTGTGGCCACATGGTGCCTCTTTGTTAGCTCTCCTTTGACAGCCTCTGCTTGCATTAAGCAAGCCTACAGCTGACTTACTTGGGTGGAGGCAAGAGTGAACATTACCAGGAGTGAACAATCCTGTTTATTTTGGGGTGACTTCCTCCTCCTTTAATTTTTTGTTATTAATACTAACTTGCAATCCAAGGCAACAGCTGATTGAAACAACACATTTGTCGCTGATTTCATGGCAGGAGGCTGATGTCTGCAGCTTATTGTAAAAGTTGCTTAAACTTCAGACCCCTGGCCCTGCCATGTGCTTGGGTTGGGAGTTTTTTGCTGTCATTTGTGTTACATGCAGACAGCTCTATCGACTGCCACAGACCTCGGTGGGACTTGGAGTGGACACGGAAGGTCCCAGAGCTGTGGGGAATCCAGGCTGCCCTGCCAGCAGGCAGAACACCAGCCTGAGCTTGCTGCATTCAAGAGAGACCCCTGAAGCCGTCCCTGCAGACACAATATTGAATTTTCAATTGAGGAGTGAGATGTGAAGATGGCATTTAACAGATTACAGGCCAATCTGTGATACCACGTCTCGATATTTGTTGTGTCTTCACCAGACGATAAATGCACTCACTATTCATCATCTGCAAGATGTGTGCTACAAGGAAAGGCATCAGAAGAAGTCCCAAGGAGAGAAAAGAGATTTCTTTTTAACAGGGAAGAGCAGAGGCCTTGACATGCTGCCTGATGAGCTCCCATCCAGGGGAAAATGATGAAGGGTTTGATGAAGGCCGAGGCAAAAAGCGACCGACAAACTGCTGAGGTGTGCGGTGTGTGGTGGTGAGGTGGTGGCCACGGTGACACCGGTGTGACAGCCGGTCTCAAACACCCAGTGCTCCATCCCTGCTGCCTGATGCTCTTTGAAAGCATCTGCAGAGAGACTCTGAAAAGCCTGACCTACTTTGGAGGGAAGAGAGAAACCTAAGGTCTGGACTTGATACTGCTTCTCGGCAAGGGTTAAGAGCACCACAATGGGGCCTTGTTTTTTTTCCCCATCATGTATTTGAGCTTTAAATGCCAGCATGAGCTCTTCCTCTCTTCCTAAGGATGTATTTGGACAGAGCTGGGCACTGCAGCACATACAGGGCACATTTTTTGCTGACCAGCCCCTGTTAGACAAACCTTGGCCCTGGCAGCAGGGTGCAGGGTGAGTCCCCCAACCTGGGGCCTCAGGCTGCAGTCTCTGTCCTAGAGCTTTGCCACTGCAGGAGCCCCCAGCTTCCCTCACCTCTCCCATGTACTGCCATCTCCTAACAAAAGAGGACTATGTGCATCTTGTTCATCTACAGGGAGCTATTTTACTCAGGTAAAAAAGGATTTTTGAGGAGCTTCACCCTCCTGGCCAGCTGGTTTGGGGAAGGGTGGGTTTGATTCCTGCTGCTCCTCTTTGTTGTCTTTTTGCTGCTTTCCCCTGAGGTTTTTCTGTCTCCCATTCCTGCTCCTGGAGCTGAGAGAGGTCAAGGAATTGCTGCAGTGGGAGAGCTACCTCGGTTTTGGTTCAGCCAAAAGGCTGGGAGCTCCGACAGTGCACGCTCCCTGCTCACACAGCTCAGAGGACCATATGTTCCTGCAGTGACATGGAATGTCAGCGATGTGGAAATGAATCTTGGATTTATAACCCTTAACTACCATTTTCAGCCAGTTATTTGGGACTCCAGCCCTTCTTTGTAGAAGAGACCCTTGTGTCCCCTCACATTGCCCTTGGGTGTGATGGGATCTGTTCTGCCCCGTGCATATGTGAGCTCCTTGGTCCCCTGGGTGAAGGAGGAACTCTCTGGCTTTGCTGTACAGTGCCATTAGTCCTGGAGAGGAGCAGAGGAGAGGAGGATGGGCAACTTGCAGCACTGCCTGCCAGGATTTACAGTAGTCATGAAGGCAGCAGGAGCAAAGCTCCAACTGTATGAGCTAATTGGAAAGTATCCTTAAGAAAGCAAGAAAAGAATAGAGGGGGGGAAAACTATAGAGCAAGCTTTTTTTAATTAAAGAACACGATTCTGGTCTCCCAACACAACAGTTTGCTTCTTCCAAAGCAGTCTGTCCCTTCAGTCCCCATTGGGAGGAGGCAGGCTGCTGGACATGGTGGAGAAGGATCGAAGCACTGCGGGTTAAGAAGATCTGCTGTGCAAGCGTCTTCCCTGCAACGCTGCCATACTGTGTCAGAGCTGCACAGTGCCTCTTGCAAAGGAAGCTTTTCGCAACTTGTCCTTGTTCCAAGGATGAGGAAACCTCCGGCTCTTCTGGCATTTTCTCTCCCTCATAAGTCTGGGCTGCTTTCACCTGTAAAATATCATCAGCACGGGCAGAGAGAGGACTGGAAGGGAGCGGGGCTCAGAGCAACCTTGCAAGGCTTTTCATGGAGCTCTTGGTGTTAAATGAGAAGCTTTTCCCCTCCTCCTCTCCTCATTCTCCTCTGTGCCTGCAAAAATACTCTGGTTTGCATTTAAAGGAGAAAACTGTATGTGCTGGGACTAAGCCAACCTGTTTATTCAAGGGAAATACCATCTTCCCAACCCTTTCTCTCACAGACGAAGGCTTGATGGAGGATGGCAGACTGGGCTGAGGATTGTATTTTTAGGTGACATCAAAGCACAGTTGTGATTTGAAGAAGCTAAAAATCATGGTTTTGCATTGAGTTCTGTGCAAGACCTGTCCTGCCCACACCTCCCCAGCTCTCAAACAGGTGAACATCTTCTAAAACAGGTGCATTTTGACCTAAATGAAGAAAAGGACAAAAAACAACAACAAAACAACCAAAAAAAAAAAGGGGGCAAGGAAACCACCACCACAGCCTGCTGATTTGCCACTGCCTGCTTGCAGTTTCCCTTCTCCAGGGTGGATTTTTGTTGTGAGGGGCCGTGGGGGCCCGGGAGGGGCCGGGAGGCAGACGCCCCGCTCCTCTCCTCCTGTCAAAAAATGGCAGGTCAGCGTGTGCCTGTAAACAATGCCGTTATGAAATGGCAGCGCCAGGCCGAGCTGAGCATGCTCGGGGAGCTGCCTGTAGGGGGAGGTGAGCCGAGAAAGATGATCTAATTCAGTGCAATTCTTGGGATTGAAGGAAAAGACCAGGCTCCACTCTTAATGACAGAGCAGAAAAAAAAGGCCCCACGCCGGGGACGAAGCCCGTAGGCCATGGAGGAGAGGGTGTGAGGATCTCCCACCTCTAGGACTTCGGGTGCTGGGCAGCGCTCGTGTCGCTTTCTCACCCTCCAGGAGAGTAAAGCCTTGGTGAGGTTTTGCTGTAGCTATTAGAGGGACAGGCCCCAGGCTGCAAGTTTTGTTCTTATTTATTTTTTGTCTCTTTTTTTTTTGTTTGGTTGGTTGGGTTTTTTTTCCCCTTTTCCCTGTATGCTTTTCTGGCTCACAGGTGTTGCTGTCTTGCTGCTGGAGGTGACCCAAGACAGAGGTGGTGTGGGCAGCTGAGCGAGGTCCTCCAGGCCCCAAGGGAAGCCTACGCAGGGCTGTCCCTCCTCTGAGGCCCGATGAGCCCTTCCAGCGGGCGCTGTCGGGATGGGCACGAGCAGAGGGAGCTGCTCCGCTGGCTGCGGCGGTTTGGGGGTGGGAGGAAGAGGAGTGTGATGGCTGAAGAGGTGCCTGAGCCTCGTTGATGGGGGTGAGCTGCCTTCCAGCTCCCCTCTCCAGGCTGCTGCTACTTGCTGGCTCCAGGCTCCTCTTGGAGTTTTATGTTGGCTTCCTGGGGACTGGGTGTTTCTGAAGTAGCTGGTTTGCTTTTGCTAGAGATAGTGATGAATCTTGATGTCCGTTTTAGGGTTTTCTTTCCCTTCTCCCCTCATGGGTCCTGTATTCCTTGCTGTCCTTGGCCTGTGGAAGGAGGAGATGCCTTTGTCTGCTCTGGATTTACACTTGCCTGCACATACAAGTTGCACTGGCTTTAACTCTCCTGGGACACAGCTAGCTGGGCACGACGCTTCCCAGCCTGGAAGCTTTGCAGAGGCATAAATCAGTGTTCCGTTTCCAGGAGGGCACGGGCCCTAAGGACCCCCCTTGCCCGAGGCCTGCACACCACTGTGGACAGCTTTGCCTTATGAGAAGTCACTTTACGCCCTGTCGTGTTTCACGCACTTGTGTCCTTGTTCCTGGCTGCTGCATGCAGGGACTTGCGCCTCATTCCTACCCTTCCCCTTGCTTCGGGAGTTGGTTTGTGTGGCTGGAATAGGAGGGAGAACGTGGGGGCAGAGAAAGAAGTGTTTCTTTTCTTTGAGGAAGAGCCTGGTTGAAAGGAATCCAGGAGACAAAAGAATTGCAAAGAATTTGATTTGGGGACAAACTTCAGGCTGAGGGCAGCGCTCCTTGTGAGCTGGAGATAAAATTCCACGTTCACATGATTGCGTGAGGCTTATAAGGAAGTGGCCGACTGGTGACTGCTTTGTAGGCCAGGTATGCTGGCAACACTCCCTTCCTTCTCCAGATCAACTGCTCCTGCTGCTTCTAATGACAGGCCCGTGGTCAGCGAGTGTCCCCAGGAGCAGTGGTCCCAGGCCTTGCCCGTGAGCAGCCTTCACGTGCCTACAAAAGAAACACTCTCTTCTACAAGGGTTTTCTTAATCAGTGCTTCCTATGTAATTAAGTACAAAATGTTTGTCTTCTCTGTGAGGCAAAGGTTATGATGAGCTAGTTGGTTTGGGCTGTGGTTTCGTTTCGTTTTGGTTGTTTTAGGAGACAAAGGGAGGAGGAAAAGGAGCTGAGTGGGAATGTGCTGCTGCTGCTGGGGTTGCATCAGATCCCCAGGGCTTTGCCTCTGCCTGGCTCCAGTGTGCCTCGCAAACCTGGAGGTGAATTCCTGCCCCAGGGCTGCCCGAGGGGTGTGTGGCCTGAGCCGTGTCACCTCTGTGGGGCTGGTGTCCACCTCTGGGCTGGGCAGGATCCACCCCACGGGCACGTGGCCCACGTGGGAGCAGGGCAGTGTTTCAGAGGGGCCCTCTTGCTCCCAGCCCTCTTTCAGATCGACCTGCTTTAGCTGCATGGCTCTGCTCAGAATGTGGCTGCTGCACAGCCTCAGCTGTCCAGACAGATGATTTTAAGATCAAAAAACAAGAGACCCATGTGAAGGTAGACATCTAAACACATCCCTGCAGCTCCTTCCTGCTCTGCCTGCGAGCTCTGGGTCACGATGCAACCCATTGCTCTCTTGGGCTTGGTAAGCTGCAGCGTGTTGGGAGCTTTGCTGTGCATGTATTGTCTTTGCCTGTAAAGCCTGGGTGGACCTTTGTGAAGGACACCCGGATGGCTGATGCAACTGCCAAGGAGGAGGCTGAGAAAGCTCTTTCTGTCTTTCCCAGCTTTATTCTTTTTCTCTTCTCTCTTTTTTTGGCGGGTGGGGTGGGCTTTTGTTTGTTTGTTTGTTTTAAAGGCACCACTGTAGTTTCTAGTCATTGTCTATTTGGAAATGCTGCAGAGCCTTTCCTTGGCTGGTCTGACCCATCTTCCATCCCCTCCAAAGACCTCACAGAGCAGAGGAAGCCTATTTTTGTTGTAAAAAAGAGGTGGGGAGGAAAAAACCTAAACCAGCACTCACACCTCTGCTTGGATCCTCGTGGCTTTTAAAGCCCTTGCAAAGACCTAATCAGTCTTTCTTAAGGTGCAAGACTTTCTTTTTCTTGCTCTTGAAACCTAAAAAGGAAAGGTTTGGGAGAGCCCAATGCTTCCTTGCTGGTGCTGTGGCTCTTTCTGGAGGCTCCCCAGCCAGGCAAGGTTAATGATCAGGCTGGGGACGGCGAGGGAATGGAGGCAGCTGGGAAAGGGGGGAAGGAGGAAAAAAAATAAATAAATGGAGAGAGTGAGACTTTTATTGTGAAGCAGCCTGTGCTTGGCAGTTGGCTTTTGTTGGGACTGCTGCAAGAGCAGACATTTCTCGGCGGGGAGGGTGGGTATAGGATTTCCCTGCCAATCCGGGAGCTGATGGATTGGGGTATGGGGAGTGGGAGCACAGAGGGAAGTTTGCTCTGGATGTAAGGGAGAGGGGAGGGGGGGGAAAAAAAAGAACCCAAAACCCAACACACACACACACACACAAAAATGGAGGTATTGACAGTGAAGTTGGTGCTAAGTTGTCTGGGTGGAGCCGTGGGCTGGTGGGAATGAATGGGCAGAGCTGGGGGGGCCTGGTGGGTGCCCCGGGGATGGAGGAGGGGAGAGCGCTGGCCTGGGGGAAGAGGCTTCCAGCTCTTTGCAGGGGTTTCCTGGAGCTTGCTGCTTTTTTTTTTTTTGATCAGAATGCTTCAAGATTCACAGTTGGCTTTTCTTCCCTCTCCATTCTGACTGGATTTCGTGGCTGAGTTTCCGTTTGTTTCAGAGCAAGGCGCGGAAGTTGTGAAGCTGCGGCTGCTGCTCACGAGGGATGTGTCTGTGGGGCAGGGACCAGGAGAGCCTGGACGGTGCCACCTCCATTAGCTCTGCCTTAGCACTCAGCTTTTTACTCTCTTTGACCTCTCTTGATGTTGGAAATTCTCCCACTGCTGGCCAGGACCTGGGGCAGCCCCCAGCTCGTGGTGATTGCAAGGAGGAAAGAGGGTGGTGGAGAGAGGGCGGTGGTTGACTGCTGAGGACTGATTGACTCCAGGGTTCCTGCAGTGGCTTTTCTTCAGGCATCATGGGCTGAGTGGCAGCAGTGCCTCTGTGGAAGGGAGAGTGTGGATGATTTGTGGAGTGAGGGTACTGCTTGTAAAGGAAAGCTTAGTATCAGATGGCTGCTGGAAATCCTGGGGCTTCCAGTTTAATAGCAGGAATATCAAGACCTTCCCTTGTTGCAGCAAAGGTTGGGAAGACAAACTGGCCCCTGTTAGATAGACTGAGGCTCTTTATTTGTTGCTGGTGTTGTGGGGAAGGCCTGAGTGCCTCTTCCCATGGGTGGGAGCTGTGGGGCTGCTCTTGAGCCCTGCTCTCTGCTGTTGTCTTTGCGTCAAGTCCATGAGAAAAATGAAGTTACTCCCCGTTTGTGAGCAGCCTGGCTGGAGGAGAGGTGGGGTTTACAGGCAGATGTGTGCAGCAAGGATGGAAATTGTTGTCTTAGCAAATGCATTTTTAAAAGAGCTGCTCTATGTTGAAACTTTGGGCTGTGTTTTTGTGATCATTCTTGATGGAAGCTGTTGGCCAGCACCTGCTGGTGCTGTTTCAGGCCGTTTTCATCGGTTGGCTGAACTGACACTGAATGTGTACCACTTGCCTTTTGGTCTGTGTCTGAAAATCAGGGGTGCTTGGGACACAAGTTCCCTCTGACTGAGGGCATCCAGATGTGGCTGTGTTTGCTGTTTGCTTGAGCTCAGGGGCAGGCAGCCACCTACAGCCACCTTCCTCACCGGAGGAGCGATCCTTGGAGGTGCCCTTAGCTCCATGAGGGCCTGGCCCGTGGTGGAGGCTTTTCCTGAGAACCTGTGCCCAGTAACAGGAGTTGCCTTGTCCCTCGAGGTTCCTCCTTCCCACCAGCTGCATGTTGCTGTGCAGATGGGGTGCAGGGCAGGGTGGTCCTGCAGGCACCAAGGGGTGAGGGGCTGCTGAAATCAGGGTAAAGAAAGAGCCCTCACTGCAGAACCTGCTGGCACCTGGCACTGCAGCTGGGTTCACGTGTAAACAAAACTTGCAGGCTGGCTGGTGATAGCAACACCAAAGCTCAGCTGCCCTGCTGGCTTTGGACAGAAAGGCACGTGGGGAAGGGCGAGCTGCTGCTGGGAATTGTTCTGGAGCCGATTCACTGGGCTCCCAGTGTGCTGCATCTTATCTTGCTTGCTTTATGGGAGATGGGCAAGTTGTTTTTCTTCTTCCTTTATCACTCAGCCTGCTTTAAACCTTTCGATTCACGTGGCTGCAGGCACCATCTGCTCTCTGTGCTGGCCTACAACAGTTGGCTTGACCTCAGCTTATTCTCCTCTGGCAAGACCTCGGCCTGGCCCGGCCCGAAGGCAGAGAGCACACAGCAGCTCTGCCAGGCAGCCACCATCTTCACCTTTCAGACCAAAGAGCTGTGTTGAAGGATCCCTTCTCTCTGTGTGTGCTTGCTTTGTTTTGTCTTGCCACTTCAGAAAACCCCAGAGGAGGTATGAGAGGTGCACAGGCAGTGGCTCTGGGGGGACAGGCAGCGGGGACGAGCAGCTGTTCCCTTCTGACAAAGAGGGGGAAGAAAGACAAATTACAGGATTAAAAATAGAGCTCATTAACGTTAATAAACAAGGGTGTTAGGAATGATGGGTTAGCTGTAGCTGACTGATGGTTTGTGTTTTGTAAGTTGGATGAGAAGCCCAGCAGAGTGCCAGTGGCAGTCAGGGATGTGTGAGGAGAGGTTGGAGAGATCTGCCTTCCCACACCCAAACACCAAGCATTGCTGAGTAAGAGTCACCTCCTTGAGAAGCCTGTCATGACCATCTTAATCCATGCCTATAGAGACATACTCTTGCTTCCCAAGCAGGTTACCCTCAGAAAATCTGTCTGGCTGCATCTTAACCAAAGAGCTGTGAGGTCTCAGCCCTGGCTGCAGCTCCAAGCCCCTCGGCTCTGGGGCGAGTCGGGCTGTCAGCTGGGACAAGCTTTGCTGGGTTTTATCTTTGGACCTGTGCCTTGGTGGCAGTTTCCTGGCAGTGTTATTTTGCAGAATGAGGTTTGCCCATGATGTAAACAGGATGTGTCCATGATTGTCTCTTCTTTGAAGTGCAGGTCTGTATGCACATGGAGCTGAACACTGATGTTTCTCTCTTTCCCTTCTCTCCCCACCCCTAGCGAGCAGTGCTGAGTAAGGGTGAGACAAGGAAAGACGCCTGCATGAAGACTGAGCTGCTGAAAGATATCACCAACAACAAAGAGGAAGGTGAGCACCTGCCTTGGTTGAGGGCCAGACCTGGCTCAAGTGATGGGAACAAACGTGGGACTTGGAGATGTGCTGTGTCCCCGGGCGCCTCGGGTGTGTGCCCACCAGCACAGCAGCTCCCTTCTCTGTGTTTATTCTGAGCAGGGCTCTTCCCCAGAAGATGGAAATTTGCTTTTCAGTCCATCCATCACCACCCACCTAAAGAATGAGATCTAATTTTCACTTCTGCTTTGGTGTGGCTGTGAAGCACACAGGAGTTACTTTGAACCTCCTCGGTGTGACTGGTTTTAACTGAACTCTGATCCCCGCCACATGATGACCTAGCCCTTTCCCTCCCACTGTTAAAGGGAACTTTCTGTTCTCCTGGAGTTTCTCTGTTGCTCCAGAACAGGCACTGCTGTCTGGCCAGTGGGGTTACACACTCCACACCTCGTGCTGCTGTGGGATGCTTTGTGTCTCCTGCCTTGTTTCTCTCTGCTGTTGCTTTGCAGGATGCAGCACACGTGTTGATCTGATGAAGTCTTTCCTGCCTGCTTGGCTGAGCTGCATGCACACAAATCTGAGGGCTTAATAAATGTGTCAGTGGGATTAGGAACAAAAAAAAAATGCACTGCCCTTCATCTCTCCCCCCACCCTTTCTTTCCATGGCTTCATTATTCCTTGACTAGTTACTCCTCAGAGCTCTGCAGGGATTTGGTGTATTTTTGTTCTCCTTTCCATAATGCAGCATTAGAAAAAGCACTGAACTGGCCCCATCAAAATACCCAGTCTTAGCTAGAAGCAAAATTTTGGCCTTAATTCAGCTGTGTGTGAGTATAGGAGTACTTTTTCTTTCTCTTTTGACCAGCGTGATGTTTTGTTAAGCTGGTCTAGTTAGAAAGTCGAGCTCAGAGCAGGAGAAATATTGAATGCTGTGTCAGATGTGGCCATGGGAATTGCATATTAACTGGGAGCATGTGAGTGTTGCTGCTGCTGGTGTGGGGACCTCTGGTCTGGGCAGGCCAGAGAGGAAGGCTGGGGTGTCAGTGGAAGGTAGTGTGCCCTGGGAGGAGACTCGCAGTTTGATCCCTTGGACCATAAAACGACTTTATTTAGCTCTTGGTTGATCTTAAGGTAAGTGTCAAGAGTCTTAGAAGGTAAAAATCCAGGAGGAAGGTGGAAAGAGAGACATTTCTGCACTTTATATGTCTTGATTGTTCTTGTCCTAAAGCAAATGTGTGTCACAGCTGAGAACCCTCCCTGTGCAGAGACAGTGTCGAGGCTTCACGGGGTGCTCAAAGTCCAACGGCTTGAGCTTGTCCAGTGCTGTTACTGAGGAAAGAAGGGTCTTAAAATGTGAAGTACATAGTCTCCATTCTTGTGGTGATGTTCAGATTGTATCCTTCCTCTGCCCAAGCATACCAGGTGTGAGAGACAATGGTTTGCTCAGTCATTGTGCTGCACTGGCTGTTCCTCACTGCCCTTCGTGGCCCAGCTGTGCTGTCGCAGGAGTTCAGCTCGTTCCTGTCCCTGAAGTCTGTTAATAACAGTGTTTAGTGTTGGCAAAGAATTCACATTTCTGAGTGTTGTGTGGATGTGAAATCCTGACAGCAGACTTGCAAGACTGCAGGAAATGGTTTCCTTGAGCAGGGATGGGAGGCAATGTGTGGAGCTGGGATGTGTGGAGTGGAGAAGCCCCCTGAAGTCTCTCTCTTTCACTTTGCTTCAACAGTCATTTTGCTTTAGCAAGCAGGATGAGACCAGTACTGTGTAATCAGGACCTATATCACTTGCTCAGTGATACAGACAGCAGGATGCAGGGTACCCCCAGCGAGCTGGGTGTGGTGTGACGTGCCTGAGGGGTGGGATGGCATCCAAAGGGACATGGACAAACGACAGAAGTGGGCCCATGTGAACCTCACAAAAGGTTCAACAATGCCAAGTGCACAGCCCTGTCACTTGAGTCAGGCCAGGGCCTGGTGTAAATCCAGGCTGGAGGATGAGTGGATTGAGGGCAGCCCTGCTGAGAGGGACTTGGGGAGTGCTGGTGGATGAAAAGCTGGGCATGAGACAGCAATGTGCACTCACAGCCCAGAAGGCCAACTGTAGCCTGGGCTGCAGCCAGAGCAGCGTGGGCAGCAGGTCAAGGGAGGGGATTCTGCTCCTCTGCTCTGCTCTCATGAAACCTCATCTGCAGTTTTGCATCCAGCTCTGGGGCCACCAGCAAAAGAAGGACATGGAGCTGCTGGAGCGGGTCCAGAGGAGGCCACAAAGATGATCCAAGGGCTGGAGCCCCTCTCCTATGGGACAGGCTGAGAGTTGGGGTGTTCAGCCTGGAGAAGAGAAGGCTCTGAGGAGACCTTACAGCAGCCTGCAGTGCCTGAAGGAGGCATGTAAGAATGTGGACACACTTGTTAGCAGGGCCTGTAGTGCTGGGGCAAGGGGTGGTGATTTTAAACTAAAAGAAGGCAAATTCAGACTAGACATACAAGAACTGGGGTTTTTTACAGTGAGGGTGATTCTACAGGTTGCCTAGAGAGGTGAGAGGTGCCACATCCCTTCAAACATTCAGGGTGAGGCTGGGCAGGGCTCTGAGCAACCTGATGTAGTTGAAGCTGTCCCTGCTCAGTGCAGAGGATTGGACTAGCTGATCTTTAAAGGTCCCTTCCAACCCCAACTATTCCATGAGTGTGGTGCATGGGAAGGGGAATCTGCACAAGTCTGCTGATGCTTCTGGGTTTTAGTTCAGGCTGAGCTGCTGCAGCAGCCTGATGCTGTGTTTGATGTGAGCCATGGCCTGCAGTGTGAGACCAGATCTGTTCTGGATTGTGTTCCCTTTGGGAAACTCCTCCTGGCAGGTTATTTGTCAATATTCGACCTGGGATCTAAAACTTTCAGAAGCTTGAACTTGCAGCTCCCAGGACTGAGTAAAGGTGCTGTTTGGGCTGAAGACCTGGTGTGAATTACTGTGGGTTCCCCTGTCTTGACTCAGGAGGGTACTGACACCTATTGATGCCCATTTGAGCTGTTAGCATGTACCAGAGCTCTGCTGCTGCCTTTCTGGCCTTCTACAAGTTACACCCCTATGTACAAACTTGTGCTTTCTCCCTGTCCAAGAGAAGCCAGGAAATTCAGGGAGCTCTCAGCCTTGAATGAGTTAGAGGTCTGTCCCCTGAGCAAGGTCCATAGGCTGCTCCTTGGCTCCACCAGTGACAGAGACCATCACGTTGGAGGTGTCCATGAAGGTCTCCTGTTGCAGGGAAAGCTCACACTTGTGGAGTAATATCTAAGCTGCTGTTTATAACCTGTTTGAGGCAGTGCACACTCTTTCCTAGTTGTCCTCAGCATGCCAGCCTGCTGTGCCAGCTCTGTAGCTGCTGGCCTAGGGGATGAGTTGCTGAGGCAGGAGCTGGGTGGGTGCTCTCAGGGAGCAGCCTGGAGGCAGAGGGTCCTTGGGTGGGCAGGCATGGAGTTTTCTTCTTTGTTTTTCAAGTGGAAGGTATGGCAGAAGCACACTGTTGTTACCAGCTGGGATGTTCTCTCCTGCCTTCATCCTGGCACTGATAAAGAGAGAGAACTGAACTATAAAATCAACCTACATCTATAGGAACAAGATGTTTGTGTGTTGCACTTTCATTTCCAGTTCTGGGGCTGAGTCCCAGCCTGCAGAAAGCCCAGTGTAAGCTGCTCACCAGCCTCAGTGTCCCTTTCAGTGTAACATTGCACAATACAGACAGAAAAAAATCTGTGGATGAGACTTGTGTTTTGTGGCCTGAGGGAAACGTTCCAGTTCAGTTCTACGTGTGGGTGTGAGTTTAGGGCCATCTTTCCCTTTGCCAGGGAGGGGAAAGGGGCAGGGAAATGGAAGAAATGAGTGGAAAAACAGTTGCTCTGATGTTTTATTAGGCCATATTGTCTTTAGTCTGACTCAGAAACTCATTAAAACCTGGTTTCTTTGCAAGAATTGCAAGAGATTGTACTTCTCCTCCTCATGCACATAGCTCCTACCTCTGTGTGCATCTTCCTTGACCTTTCAAGGCAAACCCCTCCTTTTCTGTCTCCCCAGCCTCAGAGATGGAAAGTTCCACAGAAGCAGTGGCAGGAAGGAGCAGGAAGGGGAGTTGGTAACAACATTCTCCATTAGCCTCCTTGTTGGTGAGGCTCCACCCGAGGCAGCTGTTTCAGCAGAGCCACAGTGCTGGATGGGACCTGCACTGTCACTTGGCTCTCAGATAAACTTTGAACAGCTCTTAGAGAGTGTCAGGGTTTAACATTCCTGGGGGGATCTTTTTCCCTGGTGGTTTTTTTGTCTTGTTTGTCTCTTTTCCTGCCTCTTCTCAAGCTGGGGAGCTGCAGGGAGTGAGGAATGAGCAGCTTTGCACCTCTGCACTGCCAGGGGCACAGAGGACTGCTGGAAAAGGAGAGGAAGAATAATCTCCCCTCCTCAAGGTATTTAGCACTGAGATTCCCTGTTGAGACTGACAGCCAGGAGACCAGACAGAGCAAAATGATGCTTAGGTATTCTGACTCCTCACCCAGATGTGCACCCAGGTGCTCCCCATGTTGCAGACCCCTGCTCTGGGGAGGCTGTGCCCACAGCCTGGCAGTCCCTGAGCTGCAACAACTCATGGCCAGGGTTGGGCTTGAGGCCTTCCTGGTGAGCAGTGTAACACATGGGCCCCATCCAAAGCAAAGGAGTGAAATCATTTCATTCAGGCTGTTAAACTGCTCTGAGTCCCCACCAGTATTCCCAGGCAGCCCACTGGCGAGAGGCTGAATCCCACGTCTCCTTCCTTCCTTCCTTCCTTCCTTCCTTCCTTCCTTCCTTCCTTCCTTCCTTCCTTCCTTCCTTCTTTCTTTCCTTCCTCCTTCCCTCCCTCCTTCTGTTCCTGTTGTGACTCTGGACGTGTCTGATGGGAGATGGGAAGCTGTGACATTGCCCAGGGTGAGAGTTCTCCAGAGCACTGGGAGAAGTGGCATTTGCATTTGGAAATAGAGGGCAGGCTCCTGGATGAGTGTTACCCACCTTCACAGGTGTGAAAGGGGGTGAGGGGAAGAAGAGACTGTGAAGAACTCACCCTAGAACAGGCTTTGCTCTCAAACACTTCATTCTCTTCATTTTTTGGCTTCCAGGTTCTCCTCTCTCTGGCTTCACTGGCAGAGATGGTGCTTCCCTTTCCACTGGACACTGGCTCTGCAGCCACCAGTGCCACCTAGTCCATGGTTTCAGCCCCATCCATGTCAGCTGGGCTTCTCTCTGCTTTCCAGCTTGCTTTTGTCCAGGTGCATTTCTCACTCCTCTAAGTTCCTCCAGCAGCACAGCTGGGCATTGAATAAATCACTCTGGGACCTGTGGTGATTTAAAGATCATCTGCAAAGTGTGCTCACCTAGAAATGGCTGCAGTGCTGGTGCTGCACTCAGAACTGAGAGCTTTTCAGTTAAGCTGTGTCTTTGCTGGGTTCAGAGTGTGCTGTTTCTCTTGCAGCAGCTGGAGCTTTGTGCCTCAGCTGAGCTGCCCTGTGCTGGGGACCCTGGAACTATGTGTGAGATACCACGGAAGACATGGCCAGTGGTGTCTCACCTCTGCCAGTGCCCAGCACCAAGTGCAGATCAGATAATGGCACAGTCACTTGCATTTTTGTATAGGATATCTTTTTAATTCCTTTTATTCACCCAGACCTCGTGCTGATTGTGGCTTGGCCTGGAGTATGAGGCCTCCTAACACTTGCATATGTCTCTTATTGTCTTCCACTGAGCACTGAGGTCTGAACTGAACAAACATCTTCAAGATGTGATCTTTTTTTCAGAGCATTCTGAAACTAATACCAAGCTTTGAGCTGCTATCTGACTGTCTGCAGGTGGATCTGCCTCTCTTCTGGTGGCCACTCGTCCCCTTTGGTGTGCACAGAGGCGATCTGGTTCCTTCTGTCTGTGGCCAGGGTGGCTGGTGGGGACTGTAGCACATCTGTTACACTGGCTCAGCCTGTGGGCAGGTTTTGGCAGGCTGAACTGAGCTCCAGGGCAGGACTGGAGCCAGGTCTGGCTCTGGTGGGAGGGCTGGCAGCCCAACAGGCAAAGGCAGTGGAAAGGAACCAGCTTTGCATGAGTCTGGGCTGGCAGAGCAGAGATGGGTTTCGTTTTGCTTCATTCCGAGGTTGGTTTTGAAGTTGCCATTCTAAGTGTGAGCTAGTCCAGCTCATTTCTGCTCACATGTGGTAGACATGGCCAGGCACTCATTACTTTATCCAAAGACACGTGTCTCAAGTCAGACTGTGCTTTCTGAGCTGCCATCTTCTTCCTGTTGGTTGCAGCCATGGTTTGGGGGCACCCTGCAGCTTGAGATACCTTTTAGTGCCCTCACCCTGTGTCACTTGGCTTCTGTCCTGCTCCCTTTGGAATAACTGGTTAGTGTTGAGAAGACTTAGGGCTAAAACTGCTGCAGAGGCTCTGCTTGATGCTGGGGAGAGGTGGGATCTCTTCATTACCCTCAATGAATTGTTGATGCAGGAAAGTGATTTGAATTCATTACTGATGATTCTTTACCACGTAGAGTTGCAGGGGTGATGGCTTAAAGTCCTTGTTTTACTAACCTGTAGCCAGCTCCTAGAAGATAAGCTTTTACTCAAGTTTCTTTCAACTTGGTGTTGACTTCAGATGCCATCCTGGGAAAATGGGCACCAATCTCTTGGGCAAGTTACCTGTCCTGCACGGTGCTGCATTTTAAGCTGTGCTTGGATCAAGATGCAGGCAGCACGTGGTCAGTGTGATGAGCTTTTACTGCTGCATGTGTCACAGGGGATGCTTAAGGGAGCTGTGAAAATCCCAGGGTGCTGCCAGGAGATGAGGTTACACTTCATGGACATAGGTTGTATCTTTCTACCTTCTTTTTCATTGCAGAAATATCATCTGCAGAGTAAGGAACAGGGAAGGAGAAAACAATGACTGTGGAGGAAAGCATCGCTTTGCTCTGTTCTCAAGGACTGAACACTGATTTTAGGCCTTTAGCCAGTTGCAGCACAAGAGCAGAAAAGCTGTTGAACAGCATTTTTGAGAACTTGTTGCCATGAGGTGTGTTTGAAATCAAGATTTTAGTGGGTTTGCTGTGAAGCTTTTTGTTGATAATGAAAAAGAGGAGATGAAAAGGTCATGTCAGGAACAAGTGTTTCTTTAGCTGTCTGGTGCTGTCAAAGAGCTTCTGTAGGCTGTTTTATGCAGTATTTCTGGCTCCTTCTGTCTCTGGTTTGTGTTCCCATCCCCATCTGTAAACTGTATTACAGAACAAGGGAAAATACCTGTTGAATTGTGTCTGCTCAGCAGTGTTTGTGCAGCACTGTCAGCGTGCACCTCAGGCTCACTGAACGTGGTCAGACTCGGACGTGCCCTGTGACAGGAGCATGGAGCACGGGGCTGGAGGCAGCAGCCTGGCAGCTGGGGCTGAGGCCTGGCCTGGGATGGCAGCTCTTGGTTCTTGTACCTCACCAAGTACTTTGGTTATGAAAACCAGACCAGCTTACTTGGATTACCTCATCTTAATAAGCAATGTCACTCTTAACACGAACTAGTTCTTCGTGGGTGTATCTGGAAGGACTGGCTGATTCACTGGAAGACTGTGCTGCCAGTCAGTGAGATCTTGACTGGCCTGACAGGTGAAACCTCATCAGATTCAGCAAGGACAAGGGCAGAGTCCTGCAGCTGGGGAGGAACAAACCGCTGCCCCAGCACAGGCTGGAGAGACCTGGCAGTGCTGGCTGATAATAAACTGCCCATGAGCAGCAACGTGCCCTCGTGGGCAAGAAGCCAATGGCAGCCTGGGGGCAGCAAGAGAGTGTGGGCAGCAGGGCCAGGGAGGTTGTGCTGCCCCTCTGCTCTGCCCTGCTGAGGCCTCATCTGGAGTCCTGGGGCCAGTGCTGGGCTCCCCAGCTCCAGAGGGACAGGGAACTGCTGGAGAGAGGCCAGTGCAGGGCCAGCAAGATGCTTAGGGGACTGGAGCATCTTCCTTGTGAGGAAAGGCTGCGGGACCTGGGGCTGTTCAGCCTGGAGAAGACTGAGGGGGGGGAATCTCATTAACACTTACAAATACCTAAAGGGTGGGTGTCAGGAGGATGGGGTGACACTTTTTTTCTGTAGTGTCCAGTGCCAGGACAAGGGGTGATGGGCACAAGCTGGAACACAAGATGTTCCCCTTAAACACAAGGAGCAAGTCCTTTGGTGCTGAGGTGAGGGAGCCCTGGCCCAGGCTGCCCAGGGAGGGTGTGGAGGCTCCTGCTCAGGAGGTTTCCAACCCCACCTGGACACGTTCCTGTGCCCCTGAGCCAGGGGAACCTGCTGTAGCAGGGGCTGGGGCTGCAGCAGCTCTGCAGGGCCCTTCCAGCCCCCACCATGCTGGGATTCTATGACCTGGAACTTCAGACAGGCCGTGGGATGACGAGCTGCTTTTGCTGACGGGTGTGTGGGGCTCTGCTGGAGCTCTGCACTGCACGGGAGCTCAGCTGTAGGAGCCGCTGCTGTCTCAGCCTTTCCGAAGGCGGTTCAGGAACCGCGCTGGCTGCGGTGCCGGTTGTGCTGAGGCCTCGCACAGCCCCGCGCCGCCGGGCGCTCAGCACCGCCTGGACCCGCGGCCGCCGTGCCAGTTGCCTGGGCAGAGCGGGGCGGCACGGCCGGGCCTGCCGAGCGGTGGCAGCACCCACGCTGCAAGGCCCTTGCCCTGCCGAGCCATCCCCAGCCCCTTCCCCAGCCCCTTCCCCTGCGGAGCCATCCCCAGCCCCTTCTTCTGCTGAGCCATCCCCAGCTCCTTGCCCTGCCGAGCCATCCCCAGCCCCTTCCCCTGCTGAGCCATCCCCAGCCCCTTCTTCTGCTGAGCCATCCCCAGCTCCTTGCCCTGCCGAGCCATCCCCAGCCCCTTCCCCTGCTGAGCCATCCCCAGCCCCTTCCCTGCTGAGCCATCCCCAGCCCCTTCTTCTGCTGAGCCATCCCCAGCTCCTTGCCCTGCAGAGCCATCCCCAGCCCCTTCCCCTGCTGAGCCATCCCCAGCTCCTTCCCCTGCTGAGCCATCCCCAGCCCCTCCTGCAGAGCCATCCCCAGCCCCTTCCGAGCCATCCCCAGCCCCTTCCCCTGCTGAGCCATCCCCAGCCCCTTCCCCTGCTGAGCCATCCCCAACCCCTTCTTCTGCTGAGCCATCCCCAGCCCCTTCCCCTGCTGAGCCATCCCCAACCCCTTCTTCTGCTGAGCCATCCCCAGCCCCTTCCCCTGCTGAGCCATCCCCAGCCCCTTCCGAGCCATCCCCAGCCCCTTCCCCTGCTGAGCCATCCCCAGCCCCTCCTGCAGAGCTGCCCTCTGGGTTGCCTTGGCCTTTCTGGATTCTGTAAGTGAACGTTGCTGGTTGCACAATCAGCCCTACCTGGTTTGGCAGCCTGCTTGGACAGAGCTCTTTGCTGGTACTTCTTGTGATGCTTTTCCTGTCTGGCCTCTGGAAGGAAAACAACACAAGGAATCCCTAAGAGCAGGCTGATTTAATCATTTTACTGATGATGCCAGTGAACTCTTATCACTCCGAGTTCCCTGGGGAGCTGATGGTTTGTCATGTCAGAAACCACAAGTACATGGTGATCATACTTGGGTTTGTTTCTGCTCTGGTTTGAAATGTCTGATAGGAAAAATGTATTGATGGGAGAGCATGGAAATGTTTGAAAGGGAGTTGAAAATGAAAGACTTGCCACTCCTGTCCATGCCTGAGCTCTAGTCACTCTGCAGAAATCTTGCTGCACTCGAATCATGTAATTACTTTAGTCTAGAGTTACATTTAACCTGCTTCACTCCTGCGTTTACTCCTGCTGTTGCCTCTCAAATGACACTGTGAGTCCTGCTCCTGTGCTGCTTCATCCTGGCCAAAGAGCCATTCTCCACTGAACAACACTGCCAGGAAAGCTGTGACTGTCAGAGGCTTGTTCCTTGGCATGTTCCCTGTGACTTGTAGACAGCTGCTGAGCCGTGTCAGTGCCACAACAGCTCACCTGCACAGTCCTACCAGCAAGCTCTCCATGTGTCAGCCTGCTGTTGGGAAGGGCTTTGTCAGAGATCTGGATGCAACATTGGGCAGAGTTTTGTTTGTCATGTGAGGTGTTGACATATGGTCCAATAAATTTAGTTATTGGGAAAGATAAAGATAATATTTACCTTGAAAAATCCATATTTGGGATAAATGGCCACATCTGCAGCTGAGGCAACTGAGAAGGAGGGCACTGCTTGCAGCTGAGCCACCCACCCCACTTGTTACCACCTGAGGATCCAGGCAAGCTGGTCAGGTAGGTGAGTGAGCAACCTAAATGGAGATAGATATATTGCAGAGAGCTTTCTGGAGGAGAGCTTTGCTCTTCATTAGCCATTGTAAGTAGCAATATCTCCTCTCTGGAGTTTTGATACTGCTGGTGACTCCTTTCTCCTCTCTTCCTCCTTATTCTCCTTCTTTCTCCAGGGTTTAATGCCATGGCTGCAGATGAAAGTGCTACAGAAAAGCAAACGGGGGAACCAAAAATGGCAGTAGATGGTGAAACCAACGGTTCCTGTGAGCTCAGCGAAGCTGGTAACCACCCAACCCCAGCTAAAAACACTCAGGACAATACGAAAGTGAGCCAGCAGGACTCGAGCACTAAATTAAATAGGATAGCAGAAAATGGCATTTCTGAACGAGATGGTGACACTGGGAAGCAAAACCATCTGAAAGCTAATGACTTCACACAGACTTCTGTAACAGGGAGCAATGGATATATTCTAACCAAGCAGGTGGCACAGGAGCAACCTCTAAGGACTACCAGCACTTTTGCTTCTCTCACCGGCCATGCTGCAAAAACCCTTCCAGGAGGAGCAAGCAAAGGGAGAACTGTGGGCTCCTTTTCCCAGATGCAAGGCACCATGCCAACCAAGCTTGGGGAGGGCAGTAAGGACATGGATGCTAAAAAAGCCACCGCTGCTAACACTGAAGTCAAGGTCCACAGAGCACGGAAGACAATGCCTAAACCCACCCCCAGCCTGGTAATGTATATCCCCAGCAGTCAGTGCTGCTGAGGCTGCTCTTGGCTTTCTTTGAGTGCATGAGGGGGATGCCTTGCTGCATGAGAACACGTGGGATTTGGAGGTGAATGTATTCACTGATCTATGTGTAGTGGCCAGGGACAGCACAAGGGGTGATGGGATGGAGCTGCAGCACAAAAAGTTGCATTGAAACATAAGTGAATTGAATCATTGTGATGGGGAGAGGCTTCCCTGGCCCAGGCTGCCCAGGGAGGGTGTGGAGGCTCCTTCTCAGGAGGTTCCCAAACCCCCCTGGACACGTTCCTGTGCCCCCTGAGCCAGGGGAACCTGCTTTAGCAGGGGCTGGGCTGGATGAGCTCTGCAGGGCCCTTCCAGCCTCCACAATGCTGGGATTCTGTGATATATACATTTACTTTTTTCTCTTCCCACAGAGAGACAGAGGTGTTAAAATAAGTCACCATCAGCTCTCTTCCCCAATATGTCTCTAAATATATAATTGATCAATTACCTTCTCCAACAGATCTGTGAGAGACACTGAATGGCCTTTCTGCCCTGGCTGTGTTGCTCATCAGCTGTCTGCTCAAAGCCAGAGCTGCTTGTGAAACAAATTAGACTTCTTATAAGTTCGACCCAAAGGAAATTAAGCATAACATGTTATCTTGAGGCTTCTGTTAAGCTTGGAAGCTGTCAAGGAGCTGATATGTTAGGCAACTTGATTGCATTGCTCTGTCATTATAGTAGTAAAGCAGAGAACATCCTGTCTCTGTTGCCTGCAGTAATGCAGCTTGTTTGGAGATCTTCACTGCAAAATCCTCAGGGGTGGATTTACCAGTAAAGCAGAGCTCTGCCTTTCTTCTAGGAATGAAAAGGAGATGTAAGGACATCTGGTGTGTTCATGTTACAGTGAGGTGAACAGAAAGGGACCTTTCTTTGTCACTGGCCAGCTTTGGTTCTTCTGGTTATTTTATTGGTTCCTTTGCCAAAGGCAGGGAACAGATACTGGAACAGGCAGATCTCTACAAGCACTTGTTCTCCAGCCCTCTGATGCTTTAGCTGCCATGAGCTACATCCTCTCATTGTGCTGTGTCTAATGATGGAGGTCAAGGGAAGGACTGAGCCTTGCTTGGCTGTGTGAGTCACACCCAGACACAAAGGGGAAGCTGCAGCAGCCTGGGCAGGGCTGGGGCAGTGCATTGCCGTCAGCTACCAGCGTATCACAGACCAGCTAATGCCAAGGGATCCTCAGGTGTCACACACATGCTGCAGTATAATGGCAAGGTCTCAAAGCTGTGGATGGCTGTGGTCTGGAGGAGCACAACCAAAGGTGTGTGGCTGCCAGGCAGCCACAGATGGGAGAGGCAGCCTGGGCTGTGGCAGCACCTGCGCCTCCGGAGGCAGCTGGGAGTGCAAAGGGCACATGTAGATCACAAAGCCCGTGGGCACCCAGCCTCAGTGGTAGGGCAGGAACCACAAGTGCCACCATGTCCCAACCACTCTCCCAAACCACTCATTTCCCCTCTGTTTTCCCCTGACTGTGTTTAAATTCTCTCCCCAGGCTGCTGTGTCTCTGGCTGCGAGCAGAGAAGCCCAGACACAGTCTGTGCAGCTTGATGACAATCTCCACAGGGCTGTCTCTTACCTGAACAAGGCTTTGCAACCCAAACTGCCTCACAGCTTTCCTCCAGCAGCCTGGTGGGCACTTCAGTTGGGCCAAAGCAAGCCCAGACCCGTGTGGAATGTGACAGGGAGAGATCCTTTGGGGCTGAGCAATTGAAAGAGGCAATTCCCTTCTAAAAGATGACTTCTAGGGGTTAGGGGGGAGTGTTTTCCTCTTTTATATTTCATGATATATCAAAAGAATGCTTTGATGCAGCCCTTGGGGCCTCCAGGTCTGTCTCCAGAGAGCTGTGTGCAGCATTTGTGAGTGGCCACGGCGTCTGGGGTTGCTGTGGTTGTGCTGCTGAGCGTTACTTGCACAGGAACAGTGGCTTCCAAAAGCAAAGGCTGCAGTCCTTGGGCCACTCTGGAGAGTGCTGAACCTGTCCTCAGCACCTCTGGCCATTTCTCTTGGGCTTAAAACAGGGAGAGAAACCCAATTCACATGAAGGATGGTCAGAGAGGCCGTTCACACGCTCTGGCTCAAGCCACCACATCTGAGTGTGAGCCCAACACTTGATCTCATTTCTGCAAGACAATAAAACACCTGTTCTCTGCAGCTCTTCTGATGAGTGCCACTTAATTTTTTCCCCATTGTCTTTTGAATTGTTTTCTTCTGAGTAGCAGAGTCCTTGCTAGTTACCATTCTTCTGCCCTGACGGCTCCTCTTGCTGAGCTGCTTATGAGATGCTCACCAGCCCAGCCCCACGGCTGCTTTCCATGCACCAGCCTCCACGTTCACACCTTTGCCCCTTCCCAAACACCATGGCAGCAGGTGCTGTATTCCAGGAGAGAAAGCATGGAAATCACCCAGAAGTTGGTATTACAGGACACAGTAGTTTGCTGATACTTTCTAGAGCTTTGTTTTCTTGGTGGCCTGTTCTCGCAGGTGTGTACTGCCTGGGAGGAGGGGAGGAAGGTGTTTTATTGCCTGTATAGACATTTGTTCCCCCTCCTGGCTCATGCAGAAACCCACTGGGGCAAAAGAAAATGATTTTGTGTAATGCAACAGCTGTCAGGGGACCTTGGGAGCCTTTTCCTGCACGTGCCATTAATTTTCTCCCAAATGTAACCAGGTTTTTCTCTGTTTAGGAGTTTCTTCCTGAATTCGGATCGAAGCTGAATCTGAAACAGGTGACAATTTTAGTTGATGTTGTTGCATGTTAAGGTGGTTTTTTGAACAGAGGCCTCACAAGCATTATTGACAGCATTTTTCCTCTCCCTCCTGAGTGGTACAGTAACACAAGTGTTGGACCTTTTGGAACAATCTTTCCTTCCTTCCTAATCCATTTACAACCCTATTAACACAAAAGTTTCCAGGGCCAGGCAGCAGACTGAAAGGCAAGTGTGTCTGTGTGTGTGCTGTGCTTGGAGAAGGCCCCTCCTGCTCAGAAACTCCATTTCCTGAGCTAAGCCATGTCTGGAAGGGATGAAGGGTAACAAGGGCACTGAAAGCATCCCATTGTTATCTCTTGGGAGGAGCAGGGGGCTGAGCTGGGCATCCCAAGTCATATGTCTCTTTGTTACTTGGTGACCACAAAGCTGCAGTTTGAGATGTGTGTGTCTGGGGGCTTAGGACTCAGTCAGGGGAACTGAACTGTCAGAAGGAATAGTGCAAAAATTGTGAAATCAGCATCTCAGCCTGACTGACAGTGCCCAGGTACCAGGTGAACTTGGGTGACAAAGCCTGGGCAGGACAGCTTGGAGCTGGAGATGCTTTGCTTGTGTTGGTGTTTCTACCTGTGTTCATCAAACTGTCCCTTCAAGCAGTGATGCCCCTGAGTAGCTGATCCCAGGACTGGTGAGCTGCTTTCTGGGTGCACACAGGGGTTGCTGTTGCTGTAAAGTGTTGTTTGCTGTGTCAGTGCCCAGCAGTGCTGCTGTGGTGTGTGGGTTACTCTGCAGGAGCTCCTGGCCTGAGAACATCTTGTGTTGGTCTCTTGGGGCCAGGCAGGTGGCAGTTGGTGGTTTGCAGATGTCTGGGCTTGCTCAGCAGGCTCAAACCCTCTAACAGGCAGAGAAAGCAAAGGTCAGGTCCTGATGGGGATGGTGATGGGGACATTGTCTCCATGGGAGAAAAATAATAAGTAAGAGTGCAGGGTGTAGTGGAGCTGCCCCTCTGATTGCAGGGGCTGCTGTCAGCTTGTCTGAACCTAGAAGGTGCACCCATTGAGGACCCTCTCCAGATGGGTCCCCACATGTGCACAGGGAGCCTGGAACATGTGAATTCCATGTGTGTGAGCTGGGCTGCAGTTAAACATGTCCTGTGGGAAATCTCCTCGAGGAGTAACAAGGCCATAGACTGGACCACTGGACCTCTTACACAGAGAATTTAGTGCAGAGGGAGGTAGACAGTGACTGTGTACTGGGCAGTGCTTTTAATTAGCTGTTGCACTGGTGGTGCTGGTGCTGCTGAGCAGCCCATGCTGCTGAAGGTGCTGCCCCAGCTGCCCAGCACAGCCCTCAGAAAGAGCCAGTCCCAGGTCCCCAGTGGACTGATTTCTGTCAGGAGGTTTGCTGTTGGAACTGGCTTGAGCTGCCCTGTTTTGTTCTGAGTGCTGTGTGGTGCTCCCTTCCCCTGGAGCTGCTCAGTGGAGGAGGGGACAGGGATGAGGAGGGGAGTCTCTGCCCCTGACCTGGCAGAGTCCACACCTCTAAGGATGCTGGTTCAGAAATGCATTCAAAGGTTTGCAGCTTGGTTTAGGAACATGTGCAGTGAAGGACAGGCTGCCTGGCAGCCTAAACTGCTGTAGTGACTGCACGCAAATGGGTGCAACTGATACTGAGTCCCTCTTGTAATGGGCACACGTTAATCTGCAGATAAAAGGATGTCAGTAGGTGTATCAACCTTGCTGCTGCTGATCTAGATGAAGTCAAAGCCATGCAGGCCTCTCTTTGTTGCTCCAAGGAAAGGCTTAGGCAGTGGTCAGGATCCCCTAGCAGCTGTGCAGAGGTTTGGTAGGGAAAAGGCTAATTGTGCAGCAGCAGAGGAGAGGGAAAGGGGCACCACTATGGCTCCTACAGCCACTGTCATCTGCTTGTCATAAATCCTTTATAGCATGCTGCTGTTTCGTGCCTGAGCACCATTCAGCAGTGGCTGGAGGCAGTTACCCCTGGGAGCTGCTGCTTTGTGCTGTTCAAAGGCAGTGTCTTGGTACAAATCTTGTTACCCCTCTGCATGATGGATGCACAGAGGAGAGCTGCTGTGTGACAGCTGCCGTGTTGCCCGGTGGCAGAAGCGGTTACTTTAGTCCTTCTGGCTAAGGTGGCTTTGCTTTCAGGCCTGTATTGGAGATGAAAGTCCTTACAAGAAGAGAAATAAAACAGCTCATGTGTCTGAAACTGGGGATGGTTTCAGGTGTCACAAGCAAACAGCAGCCCTGCAGTGTTTGTCAAAGCTGCCCTGCTGCAAAGCAGGACCTGCAGCACCTCTCCCTGCATCCTCGCACCAGCACACGGATGGAGTCCTGCCCTGGTGTCTCTGGTTGTTGCTGACTTGCTTGCTTTGGAAGAGCATTTAGTTGCTGGGCTGTGTGGGATCTGTGCAGCCAGGGCAGGGTTTTGTTAGGAAGGTTTATGTGGTCTGTAGCTTTGCTTTTGGGGGAAGAAAAAGGGTATTCTGTCCTTGCCATTTTCAGTGACTTGTCCGTGCTGCTGTAGAGGGCTCTGTGTCAGCACTGGCAACTGTTGTTCCCATTAAGGTATATGCAAGCACTTTAATTTTCATAAACACAAAATACAGTGGTCTTGTCCCAATCTAAGCTGCTTTCTTGACCAGTTTTCTCTAAATAGACATAGTTCTGGTCCCATCTTTGCTCTTTCCAGACACAAGCATCCCTGAGCCTTGGAAGAGCTGTCTTCAGCTTCTTGACTGTTCCTTGTGGTGAACATGACACAGTGACTTGGCAGCCTGTTGCATGGCATGAGCTGATGGCACATGAGAAGCTGCAAGAAATGAAGCTATTACAGACACAGTTTCTTTCTTTACCCTTTTTGAGCCTTTCTTGGCCTCCACTTGCCCACGTGTGGTAGTCAGGACAATGTGCTAATACAGGGAGCTCACACTGCAGCCTTTGCATGGGATTCTCCTTATTGTACTTCTCTGAAAGTGTTAAGGACAGTGGTGCTTGGCTGTTAAATACAATAGAGGAGGAAAGAAAACCCTCTGTGTGTTTTGGACAAGGGTAGCACGTGACAGTGAGTATATTTAGGGTCAGGAGTGGTGTTTCTTGCCTGTAGTTTGCTGTTTGCACTGGAGCCCATGTAGGTATTTGATAGAAGCACCTCTGCTCCCTTGAATATTTGTTGGTTTAAGTGAAGGAGGATGATCTTCATCCAATTCCTGAGTGTGAAAGTCTACTTAGTTAAAACTATGGGCAACCCCACATGCCCTCATTGGTCTGCTCAGCAGATCAGCCCAACAGGTCACTGAGTGCCCAACATGCCACAGATATGCCCAGCAGGTCACTGAAGCTGCTCATGGCTTTCCCATTGTGGTTGCTCCTGGTGCAGGCTCCAGAACTGCTGCTGAGGCATTTTCCACCTTCAGCAGAGGACTCTGGATCTTCAGGAGGGGAGGCAGGAACTTGTTAGGATTTGCCACAGCAAGTTGGATGAGTTGATGTTGATGAGCACTCAGCTCCACAGGGCTCATTGAAGCTCTTGCTGTTTGCAATCCCCTTTGTGCTTTGGCAGCACAAATCTGTTCTGCTAGAAAAGGTCAGAGAGGCTGTAAGCCAGGAAGCCAGAGTCTGCCTGGATGGGTAGGGAGCTGCAGGCAGTGTCAGAGATACCTGCTTGATGCTGTGCCTTGTGCTAGGAACAGGGAGGGCAGGAGGAACCCATCCATCATGAAACTGGAGGAAGGTGGCTGTGCCAGTGAGCATATAGCCCACAGAGGGGGCTCAGAGCTGGGTGCTACCCACCCTGGGCTGGGGCAGGGGGTGGCAGGGCTGGAGGGAGCTGCTCTGCCTGCACTGGCTGTTCTGCAGGAGAAACCTTTGGCTGAGGTTGGCCTTGGACAGCCTTTTCCCCAGCAGGAAACTCTGGATGGGCAGCATTTTGATAAGTACCCTGATGGTGCTGGGGGCTTTGCAGGTGCATCTGTGAGCTTTGTGTTTAAATGGATGACAGTTATCTTTTGTTTCTGTTTTGCTTTGATAGGAGCATTGTGCCCCAAATAGCTGAGCACACACTTGCCCCAATCCCAAGCCCCAGCCCCTCTGTGGCCTTTGCTGCTTTGCTTTGAACCTGCCCCTGTGCTGGCTGCAAGCTGGGCAGGGAGGCATGCAGGACACATTGTGAGACAGGGCCTAGGTGTGCTTGAACCAGCAAGATGGGATTCTGAGGAGGAAGAATCCAGCAGAACAGTGTACTAGATTGGTAAAGCCTGTTCTCTGGGAGTGTTTAATTGGAGCTGATAGAGCAGAGTGCAGCTGAGTGCAGGAGACCAGCAGGGGCTGTACACACAGGCTGCAGCTGAGGACGTGGCATAGTTCAGAGATGTCAGAGGTGGGCGAAGGAAACCTTTCATCCACCAAACACTCTACTGGAAGAGTAAAATGGAATAGCAGCAAAGATGTAACTGGCTGGGAATGAAGATGGTGAAAAAAATGAGTATACATGTACCTTCAAATCTGTGCTGATCCTTTTAATTGCAGTCTGTAGATGTAGTATTCTACATAGCTGCATAGATGTGAGACAGAGATGTTTTCCTGCTCAGCTGCCCAGGCCATCAGGCTTCCTGAGAGATCTGCTCACCTCTGTGGGAATTCTTGCCCTTTAACATTGTTGCATGTGCCTCCAGGTCATAATCCAGACCTCACAAGGCTTGCTTTAAACCACTTTTAGTGGAATTGCCATGAAGAAGTGCCACTGACCAGTTGTGCTGCAGCACTGGTGAAGATTCCACGTTGTGATCACAGGGGGAAAGAAAACTCCCCAAGCTAATAACACAGCACTTGCCCATTTAAAATTAGGTGATGTTCTCTCCAGACACTCTGCCATGGTCTGAATGTGGGTTCTTGATGGGGAGTCACAGCGTGTTTTGTCAGAGAGCACTTGCAGGAGCCTGCACTTGAAGGGCAGAAACGCAGCTCTGAGGTACACTTGTTGCAGACAGCTCTGGGTCACATCTGCCTCTCCCAAGCTCATTTTTCTAATTTTAAGTTAAAAATGGAAAGCAGTGGATGTTCCAGGGCACTTGGGAATGCTCAGAATAGTCCTGTGGCCAAGAGTTGCTGTTAACCTTTAGATCTATAAAGTAGGGCCATTGAAGGGGTATAAATAGTATTGTTGAGACTGTTCTTGGCACACCGTGCCTGGCTCTCCTGAGGTAGAACAACTGGGAGCAGTCTCAGGAGTGATCCAGCGTCCAGAAAATGATCCTGTGGACACTGGATTTGTTCATTTTGTTGAAGTTATTGAAGAAAAAGTTGAGGAAAGAAAAGAAAGGTCTGTGAGAGTCCGTCAGTGTGCACTTGGGAGCCAGAGCTTGTGATGACAGACGGCTTTTAAATGTAGTTGAAACAGCATAATGCATTTAGTTATTTGACAGTGAGAGCAATTAAGCACTGGAACAGCATCTCAAAGGGTATGGTAGATGTGTTGTCTTTGCAATTGTTAATCCAAGCTTAGATGCCTTTGAAGGAATGGTGTGGCAGCTGAGGCAGACGCCACGGGCTCGATGCAGGAGGCGCTGGCAGCTCCGTGGGCTTGTTCTGCGGGTCAGTTCTGATCATCAGTGCAGCTGTTCTGTCTGTGACCCAGTCCCTGCTCTCTGCCAGCAGCCTGCACGTGGCAGAGCTGTAATGAGGAGAGTCATTTGCTTCCTCATTCCTTCCCAAGGTCACATTTCTTGAGAGCAATGTCTAAGGGTGCCTATCTGAACTTAGACTTGTGTTTTATTGCCTGATGCTTTTTATTCCCTCCTTTCTTTTGCCTGGGTTCCTCTTTCTGCTTTGCTGTTTCAGCTGTTGCTTCAGAAGTCCCATAAGAAGTATTTTCTTGCAAGTAGAGCAGCACTAAAATATTGCCCCTCCAGAGTTTGTAATGAGCTAACTGTGCTCTTGGTTTTGCAGAGCATCTCTGCCAAACCTGCCTCCTGCTTGACAGTTGAGTGGACAGATGTACAGAGAGCTGTGGATGCAGCTGGCTCGTGTGTCAAACACACAAGGGGGCAGGTGCAGTGTAAGATGTAGAACTGGAGTGGCAGCATTTACCCCACTCTCTGTTAACATAGTGCTTGGCACAGAAGGTGCATCACTGTGGGATGTTGGGCAACAAAGGTGGGGAAGGGGCTGGAGCACAAGGGTGCTGGGGAGGGGCTGAGGGAATAGGGGTGTTGAGCCTGGAGAAGAGGAGGCTGAGGGCAGCCAGGAGCCCTCTCTGACACTCCCTGACAGGAGGCTGCAGGGAGCTGGGGGTCGGGCTCTGCTCCCCAGCAGTGAATGACAGGACAAGGGGAAACGGCCTCAAGTTGCCCCAGGGGAGGTTGAGGCTGGAGCTGAGGCAGAACTGTTTCCCTGAGAGGGGTGTCAGCCCCTGTGCCAGGCTGCCCAGGGAGCTGGGGCAGTGCCCAGCCCTGGAGGGATCCCAAAGCCGTGGGGCTGAGGTGCTGAGGCCGTGGGTCAGTGCTGGGCTGGGCAGGGTGAGGGCAGGGCTGGCACTGCAGCAGCTTCAGGGGCTTTGCCAACCACAATGATTCTGTGGAGCTGTAGGAAGCTGCTGTTATGAACAAAGAGGCTGGAGGAGACTTTGTGCTGAGTGTAAGTGCAACTTGGGAGTGGAGGTGGCTGTCTTGGTGCCTGGGAGCCCTCAGCAACAGGGACTGCAGAGGCAGCTACAGCATTCTCCTGGTTGCCAGCAGGAGCTTGTAGCCTGACTTGTGCTTGGGGCTGCAGCAGTTGATCTGGAGTGTGTGTGCTCAGCTTGGACAGCCCCAGTGCTGGAGAGGAACCTGCAATGTCAAGTAGATCCCTTCTGTGCCTGTGTTTTGGTGTGTGCCAGGTTAGAGTGAGGCAGGAGCTAAGACTTGATTGTTCCAAATGCTGTCCCAGAGGAAGGATCCCATCCCATTGCTGCTCTCCTGAACTGTCTCTGCAGGGCTGTTCTTGTGTGCTGGCTGTGACAGCCACACTCCAGGCCTGTTCCAGGCAATAGGTGCATCTGATGCACTAGTTTGTATTCCCCAGAGCTTGTGCAAACAGTGTCTGATCCTTTTCATTATCTGCAGTTGCTCTGGATCTGCCACCCTGCCTCTGTGAGGTGGCCATTCATCTTGCAAGGCAGGGAAGGAGCAGCAGGCTGGGAGTTTCTTGGAGTCTTCTGGCAAAGTGACATTCTGTGCTAGAGGAGCCTGTGTGCTTTTGCCTGTGTGCTTTTGCTCTGAAAGTGTGCTGTTGTCTTCAGGTGAGAGTGATGATGCTTGAGGGAAAGCAATTACATTCCTTTTCTCATTTTTTACTATTGTTTTTAATGCAGAAGCTCAATTTCACTGCATTTTGTTTTCCAGCATGCAAGTAAAGACCCCAAAGATGGGAGAGACAGCAGAGATCAAAAAGAATCCAAGGAGGAAGGCAACAAAAGTATCCTGGAGTTTGGGAAGCCGTTGCCGTTGCCCTCTCTCCCGGCCCTTCACCAGTCACTACCTCAGAACCAGAGCTATGTGGCCACCACAAAGGCACAGACAGGTAAGAGAGATGCTGTGAAAATCCTCACAGTACCCACCTCCCTCTGTGTGTGTGTGGCTGAGTGAGAGGTGAGGCAGGTTAACAGGGGCTGAGACCTCTACTGGGACCATCAGTTTCCTTTCCTGCTGCTTTGGCAGATGTTTTGTGTAGCCACTGCTCTGTGAGTGACAGTTGTGCTCTGGACTGCCTTGTGGCCACCTCTGGATGTTGTACAGGGTACATTCTTGCTGTCTCCTCTTAAAATAGCCCCCCAAGTGCAGCCCACTGAGTCTCTGCTCTGAGGGCAGCCCCTGCCACACCATCCTTCCCACGCCACCGTGTTCCTCAGGGTGCAGCTCCCTGTCCGAGCTCTGCTCCCTCAGGCACCATCACAGCAGCCAGCACCCTTCTGAAAGATGCTGTTAGAGAAGACACTTCTATCTCCTCTTCCTGTGTGATACTCTGAAGATGTTGCTATCATCTCTAAAGGGTCTGTCACCACCACAGCTGCTTTCCGTGAGCCTTATAAATAAAACTAACTGGGTGAACTGAGTTTCTCTGACAGGTCTCTTCATAGATTTTGGATGAGATTTCATCAGGGCAGGTGAAGTGCTTTCAAGGAACAGGCTGTACAACTGCAAATAATAATACTGGTGCTGAAGCTGGCTGTTCCCTGCTGCATGCTGTTCTTAGAAGAGCCTGCAGTAAGCATCCTTCTGATGTGTATTCACCAAAGGCAGCATCAGGCAGTGAGGTGTGATGACTGATTTGATTAGAAGGCCAGGAGGGAGACTTAACAAATTAAGACCCAATCAAAGTAGTGAAAGGAATCAAAGGAGCTTCCATTGTAGGTGTGAAATCAGGGGAAATGGCCAGTGGCTCTTTACTTACCTTTTCCCTGTATGTTCTTCATTACTGTACAATCCCTTTCATGGTAAGTTGGTATTATTGGCCTTGCAGTGTCTATTTGAGCAGGCTGGATTCCATTCAGCTTCCTACAGCATCAGCAGTAGTGCCAAACATGGGCTGATCTAAAGAGCTGATATTGTGCATGTTGCTGTAGGAGCCAGGAGGAGTGTAGAGAGGATACTCAGAGGTTGGGTGAGTTTGCAGCACTGGCAGAAAGCTCTTTGTGTATTTGCACGTGTGTGTGTATCTGTGTGTGTGATCTTCTGGTTGACTTGTAACTTCTGTTGCAGTGGGAAGCCTTTTTCTCAGATCATGCCCTCAAATGTGATTGAGGGCCCAGCACAGCCTCCGCTCTCTAGCTCTCCTTTGCATTCCTGAGCAAACTTTGGGTTTCTTTTCCTTCTCTTTTGCAGCTGCTGCAGTATCTCGGAAGAAAAAACGGAGAATGGGAACCTATAGCCTGGTTCCCAAGAAAAAGACCAAAGTGTTAAAACAGAGAACAATGATTGAGATGTTTAAGACCATAACTCATTCCTCTGTGGGTGCCAAGGTGAGGAGAGGGGAGTGCTGAGCATGATTGTTGTCACTGTACATGGCCCTTGTCCTGGCACACCAGCCTCGTGTATAGGTGCAGGAATGTGTTGGCTTCTTGCAGTCAGCAGCTTCCCTTCTGAGTCTACATCTCCTGTCTGGTGACAGCATTCTGTCCCTGGCAGCCCTCCTGCTTTGAAAAATGCCTTTTTGAGAGTGGACATTCAGAGAAGCCCAGCATGATGGAGGTTGGAAGGGCCCTGCAGAGCTGCTCCAGCCCCAGCCCCTGTAAAGCAGGTTCCCCTGGCTCAGGGGGCACAGGAACGTGTCCAGGTGGGGTTGGAAACCTCCTGAGCAGGAGCCTCCACACCCTCCCTGGGCAGCCTGGGCCAGGGCTCCCTCAGCTCAGCACTAAAGGACTTGCTCCTGGTGTTTAAGTGGAGCTGTTTGTGTTCCAGCTTGTGCCCATTGCTCCTTGTTCTGTCACTGGACACTACAGAAAACAGTGTCACCCCATCCTCCTGACACCCACCAGTGAGATATTTGTAACTATTAATGAGATCCCCCCTCAGCCTTCTCTTGTCCAGGCTGAACAGCCCCAGGTCCCACAGCCTTTCCCCACAAGGAAGATGCTCCATTCCCTCAGCATCTTGCTGGCCCTGCACTGGCCTCTCTCCAGAGTCAGATACTGGCTCTCAAATAAACACTTTCCAGTGAATGTTCCCCTTCTCTCCTGTGGGTCCTGTGGAACTGCAGAGATTTCAGACATACCCCATGTGGTGCAGCCTTTTAGTTCTGGTGTCTCAAGCTAGCTGTCTGGTGCTGCTGCTTGAGGCTGTATGGCAGAGAACTGAGGTTCAGACAGGGACTCACTCCTGGTCAGATTCTGCTTTTGCTGCAACTCATCCTGAGGTTTTGGTCTTTGGATTCAAGGGTTCAGTGCCAGGCTTTGATGGAGTAGAATGAAATCCCTTCCATGATTTAACTTGCCTTTCCATTCCCTAGAAACCTTCTTGCACCCTTGGTGGAGCTGCCCTTCCATGTTTGATTTAGACTGTAGGGCCCTGTCTTAAGGCCCAGCAGCCCTCCTCCCCTTAATGCCTTGTACAGCCACGTGGGTCTGAAATGACTCCTGTGACTCCTCGGTCCCCAGATCGACAGGGTTAGGTGACACATGGCAGGCTCTCAGGCTGGCTTTGCTGGCAGCCTGGAAGAGCTCTGGAGGGACACAGAGCCAGCTTTTCCCTGGCAGCTTTAAGGCTCTTGGCACAGAGGTGGTCTGGGATAGATTCAGCTGCTGTGTCCTGTGAATCGATGCCTTTGTGGCTCATGTGCTTGGCCGACTTGCAGAGTGAAAAGGACCTGGGTGATGCCAGCCCTCACATGAACGGGGAAAGCATGGATGTAGACTCTGAAGAGGAAGACTCTGATGAGATGGATGAAGAGGATGATCATGGAGCAGAGCAGGCAGCTGTGTTTCCTGCAGATGATAACAGGACCTCTAAGGACAGCGCATCCGACGCAGACAACGCCAGAAAGGTATTCACATGCCCTGTGCAGGGCTGGAAGGAGTGAGATCAGACACTGCTTGTACACATGGGATAGGAGTGGCACGAGCTGAGGCAGTTTCTAGGTGTTCTTAGCCTGAAGGGAGGCAGAAAGCACAGGAATGACACAGGCTTTTTGATGACCGTTTCCCATTGCACTCATGAGAGTTTCAGCCTTGCTACCAAAGTCTGTGGTGCACTGTAGATGGCAGAACCCTCCCCCACATTTAGTGATGGGGTTCACTGAACCAGCCCTGCTTTGAGAGACCTGACCTCACTGACTTTTTCTCTTCTTGGGCAAATGGTGGCTGCAGATTGATGATGGTGAGTCTGAGGAGGAACAAGAGTCTGGAGAGTCTGGGGAGGAGGAGGAAGACGGAGATGAGTCTGACTTGGTAAGCCTGCTGCTAAATGTGTCTTTCAGCCTTTGTCCTGTTGATAATGATTTCCCCTCTGCACTGCTGCCAGAAAGAGAGAGCAGGAGAGAGCAAAGCACTGGTAGTTTCATGTCTCTAACAGAACTCACCCTCTGAAACCACCCACACACAGGGTATTGTTTTCCACAGTGTGCTGAACCCTGATGTGTGATACAATTAATTGCTTTCTGATGCTAATTAATGGGCTTTGGATTGATTTTTAGGCAAGGTGCTGACTGCTTTTAATCATTTGGAGGTTAGTAGGAACGTTTAAGTTCTTTAGATGCAGCCTTGGCAAGTGCTGGGAGGCAGCAATGTTCTCCTTAGCACCTGCAGCTCTGCTCAGCTTTGGGGAGCTCAGGAGGAGTTCTGCACAAATCCATTGGCCCAGCCCACAGCCTAAATTCCTGTTGGCCTGACATGCCACCCCCTGTGCCAGCTGAGCAGCTTTCATCAGGGAGACATCCAAACAGCACACAGACAGACACAGGCTCTCCCTAGGAGGTTGTGTAGTGCCAGGGCAAGACTTTGACCAGCTGCTGGGGACTTTTGCTTGTTGCTCGAAGGCTGGTGAAGAGAACCTGAGTTTTGAGTTTAAATTGTTGTTCACTGATATGTCTCTGTCCCCCACTCTCCCCTTTACTTAAACATTTTGCTCCATTTCCACAGCATCTCAAGTTGAGGAGCCAGCATTTAAGGCACCCCAACTCTTCAGCCACCTTGAGAAAACTCTTTGCTTCAGTTTCTTGATGTTTTGAGCTGGGCTAGAAATGACTATACCAAGTGAATAGTTGAAGCTTTTTAGGGTCTTGTTCTCTGTGCTGTGACACTGCAGAAGCCAGTGAGGACCAAGCAGCAGGGACTGTGTAGCTTAACCCTTTATTTGGGTAGCTGAGGCCAGTCTGTACCATTAGCTCAAACCAAGGGTTGAGCTTGCAGTCAAGTCCAAACTCCCAAGTCATATCTTCACATCCTAGACAGTGGTTTCTGCTCTGCTCCGTTCTGGTGAGTCAGTCAGTTCCCCAGAGGGGACTGTCTCAAACACAAACCTCTCCCCCACAAGCCTTGTGATGCAATTGGTGAGCCACGTGGCAGGGGCACAGGGGAGCCCGGGCTCAGGGACAGCGTGGGGAGCTCTGGCAGAGCCAGGCATGGCACAGCGGCGGCTTCCTCCGAAGGTAGGGCCCGATCCAGCTGCTGTGGATGGTGGCAGGAGCTTTCCATAGGCTTTGGTGGGAGATGGATGAGCATCAGGAGCTGGCAGTTGGAGCTGGGCCGTGGATGTGAGGATTGATGCGTTGAAGATGCGCTGCCAGGGCTGGGCTGCCTCCTTCCCTTTTATGATGTTGATTTTAAAAGCCCACCCCAGGCAGCTGTATGTATTTGTTTCTAACCCAAACCCTGTTTAGATTCTTGTGTCTGAATACTTGCTGCACAGTGAGTCCATGTACCCCGTGCCTCGCTTGGGGAGAGCTCTGGTCTGTTACCACAGACGTCAGTTGCCCCAGGCCCGTCCCAGCCCTCCGAGGGGGCTCTTCAGGGACAGGTTTTTGTTGGCATTTTCTCTCCCAGCAGTGGAGCAACGTGCCAGGCTCAGTGTGAGATAAACACAGCTCTTTTTCTGGGGAGAAGCTGCAAGTGTGCATGTGCCTGCAGACTTGCACTGCTGCACCGGGGTGCTCAGCTGCTGCTGCCATGAGTGTAGCCTTAAGAGCCCACGTGGAAGAGAAAGTGAAGGCGGCACTGTTGAAATGGCAGGAAATCCACCCACACGTGTGCTCCTCTTTCCTTTTTGGGCCAGGAAAGACATCTTAGCACCACTTGATTTCAACCCCCACCCTTCCCCTCCTCCCAACCCCGGTGCTTAAGGCCTTTACACACAACTCAGGCTGTGAGAAGGCTCTTTCCCATGGGTGCAAAGGACTGCTGGGATGCTGATGCCAACATGCCTTACATGCACGTGGCCTCTCTGGTTATTCAGAGCTCGGGGTCCAGCATCAAGAAGAAGCTGCTGAAGAGGAAAGGGAAGACAGACAGTCCGTGGCTGAAACCCACCCGCAAGAGGAGACGGAGGAATAAAAAGAAACAAGCCAGTGTACTAGGTAACTGCTTGTGTGTTGTTCCTGTGCTGCACAGAAATGAGCCTTCCCCAGGGAGGGCTGAGGACACAGGGCCCGTGAGGCTGTCAGCAGAGCTCGCTCTTCCTTCACAAGGATGGGCTGTGTGATAGACCAGGGTGTGAAGTGGCAGCTCACTGGCAGTAGCTGCTGCTGTGCACACTTCAACAGCAGAATAAGTATGAAGGGGCTTTACCCTTGGCATGCTGGAGGAGTGTGTTTTTTGTTCATGAGCTGCCTTTATTTTAAAGAGCATCCAAAAAAAGACCTCATGGACTCATGTCCACCTCCCATTGGACTCATGTCCCCTGAGATCAGGTGCAGAAAGGAAGAATGACCCCAAAGTGATGCTCAGTTGCTTGTGCATGGATGTTTGTCCAACTGAATGGAACGTGCAGGTTGTCTTTCCTTACTCTGAAAGCACCACAGCATTTGTAACCTGCTGTCTCTGGCCCAGCTCACGGTGTGAGCGTTGTCCAGGTGCTCACTCTGGTTTGACCTGAGTTACACAGCACTCAAAAGAAGGTTTCAGTGGCCTTTGTCTTCTGAAAGCTGTGTGGTGGGAAGAGCCAGGAGTGCAGGCTGGGTGTCTCCTTTAGGAAAGGCAACAACATGGGTAAGAAAAAGCAGTTAGTCTCTGAAGTAGAGCAGTGCCTCCAGCTTGGTTATTAAGGTTTCACACATGTGTTGCATTCAAAGGGTTTATTCCTCTGTGCTGGCTCATTCTTTGCAAACAGCCCACTGGTGGTGATTTTAATCAGATTTGTGGCTACTTCTGAGCTAAATGACCACATTTCAGGCTCTGGTCTGTACCTGGGGTTTGTCAGTCATCTGACTTGCCCCTCTTCCTCTAAAGGCAGCCCCTTTGTCAAGATGAAATAGGGGCTGTTGATCCCCTTCAGAGCAAGCAGCTGACTCTTCAGCTCAGATGCAGACTGGTTTTCTGCCCCTTCAGTAAAGGTGACAGACAGTCTTCCAGGCTAATGAAGATTCTCTTGGCCAAGCTGGAGTGAGAGAAGCAAACTAAGAGAGAAAGTGAATCCAAGGGAGTGTGAAGGGATTGACAGATCCTACGAAGGGCTCTGAGGGATCTTCCCAGCGAGGGATCCTCCTGCAGTCTCTTCCCAGCAGCAGCTTTGTTCCCTTAGAGCCAGAACCCGGCTTCTATGTTCTTCCCTTCCCATTAAGCTGGAGGTCACTTGTCTCACCCTCCTCACCACATCCCCAATGAGCTGGTTTGCTCTGCCCGGCTGGAATGTACCTGGAGCCCTTTGCAGCAGGTCAGAGACAGGAGGCTGTGCTGAGCCCTGGTTTCATCCCTTCCTCAGGCCATCAGAGCTCCTGCTGCCGATGCAGTGCAGCAGCAGGCAGATGTGTCTTTCACAGGCACAACTTGGCCTGCTCTTTGGGGTTTTTTGTTGTTGCCTACCTAAGTGGAAGTGGAAAGATCTGCCAGATCACACAGGGAAGGACATAGAGAGCTCCATTGTGCCATTTATGCCCAGATGTTGCATTTTCCTGGTTCTCTGTGCATCTGGTGGCCTCTCTGAGGAGCCTGCCCACAGCTTCACCACAGCCCTCACACCTCACACTGGCCTTGTGCTGATGGGGCTTTAGCTGTGTAAACACACGAGTGCTTCCATGTAGGTGCCGAAGCCTATAAAGCATCTCTGGGAGGCAGAGAGGGCCCTGGCCAGGAGAACAGCATGGAGTACATGGAGGTGTCCCTGGACTCCCTGGACCTGCGGGTGAAGGGAATCCTCTCCTCGCCGGCCGGAGGTGAGTGTGGCACTGAGCGTGGCGGGGTGTGACTGTGTGTGTGACTGACGGTGTGACTGTGTGTGTGTGTGACTGTGTGTGTGTGTGTGAGACTCTGGGTGTGACTCTGGGTGTGACTCTGGGTGTTTGGGTGTGACTGTGGGGGTGTGACTTGCCAGCCGGAGGTGAGTGTGGCACTGAGCGTGGCGGGGTGTAACTGTGTGTGTGACTGACGGTGTGACTGTGTGTGTGTGTGTGACTCTGGGTGTGTGTGAGACTCTGGGTGTGACTCTGTGTGTGACTCTGGGTGTTAGGGTGTGACTGTGGGGGTGTAACTGTGGAGGGTGTATGTGTAAGACTCTGGGCGTGTGTGTGTGACTGTGAGGGGGTGACGGGGTGTGTGTGTGTGCATGACTGTGTGTGACTTACTATGCATGTGTGACTGTGTGACTGACTGTGTGTTGTGTGACTGTATCTAGTTCTGTGGGTGTGACTGTGTGTGACTGTCTGGGTCTGTGGGGGGGTGTGTGTGAGTGTGTGTGTGTGACTGTCTCTGGGGATGTGTGTGTGTGGGGGGGTGTGTATGTGTATGTTGGGGGGTGTGTGGGTGTACGTGTGTGTGTGGGTCTGTATGTGAGCGTATGTGTGTGTACGTGTGGGGGAGGTGTGTGTGTGTATGTGTGTCTTTGTGTGGGTCTGTGTGCGGGTCTCTGTATGTGTGGGTCTGCGTGTGTGTCTCTGGGTCTCTGTGTGTGGGGTGTGTGTATGTGTGTGTGTCTAGGGGGGTGTGTGTGTCTGTGTGTGTGGGTGTGGGTCTGTGTGTGTGTCTAGGGGGGTATGTGTGTCTGTGTGTGTGTGTGGGTCTGTGTGTGTGTCTCTGGGTGTGTGTGTGTGCGGATCTCTGTGTGTCTGTGTCTCTGGGTGTGTGTCTCTCTGTGTGTCTCTGGGGGTGTGTGTATCTGTGTGTGTGTGTCTCTGGGGGTGTGTATCTGTGTGTGTGTGTCTGTGTGTGTGTGTCTGTGTGTGTCTCTGAGGGGGTGTGTGTGTGTGTGTGTGTCTGTGTGTGTGTCTGTGTGTGTGTGTCTGTGTGTGTCTCTGGGGGTGTGTGTCTGTGTGTGTGTGTCTCTGGGGGGGTGTGTGTGTGTGTGTCTCTGGGTGTGTGTATCTGTGTGTGTGTGTCTCTGGGGGTGTGTATCTGTGTGTGTGTGTCTGTGTGTGTGTGTCTGTGTCTCTGGGTGTGTGTGTCTGTGTGTGGGTCTCGGGGTGTGGGTGTGTGTGTGCGGGTGTTTCTGTGCGGGTGTCTCTGTGTGTGTCTATGGGGGGTGTGTGTGTGTATGTCTCTGGGTGTATGTGGGGGGGTGTGTGTGTGTCTCTATGTGTCTGTGTGTGTGTGTGTCTGGCTGTGTGTGTGTGTCTGGGTGTGTCTCTGGGTGTGTGTGCGCGTCTGGGTGTGTCTCTGGGTGTATGTGGGGGGGTGTGTGTGTGTGTCTCTGTGTGTGTGTGTCTGGGTGTATGTGGGGGTGTGTGTCTGTGTGTGTGTGTGTCTGGGTGTGTGTCTGGGTGTATGTGGGGGTGTGTGTGTGTGTGGGTGTGTGTCTGTGTGTGTGTCTGTGTGTGTGTGTGTGTCTGTGTGTGTGTGTCTGGGTGTATGTGGGGGGGTGTGTGTGGGTGTGTGTCTGTGTGTGTGTGTGTGTGTGTGCGCGGGGCCGGGCCCGGGTCGGGCCTTTGTTCTCCTGGCGGCTCGCGGGGTCCCGGCTGCCCCCTGGCGGCTGCGGGAGCGTCCGGCCGCGCCGGGCCCTGCCATGGGGCTGGGGCTGGGATGAGGCCTGGGAGCCCAGCAGAGGGAGAGCAGCGTGGTGGGGATGACCCCCACAGGGGATCCAAGGTGCTGCCTCAGCCCTGCCATCCCACTCAGCTGCTGCAGCATCTCCCCAAGCCTCTGCCCATCCCACTCAGCTGCTGCAGCATCTCCCCAAGCCTCTGCCCGTCCCACTCAGCTGCTGCAGCATCTCCCCAAGCCTCTGCCCATCCCACTCAGCTGCTGCAGCATCTCCCCAAGCCTCTGCCCATCCCACTCAGCTGCTGCAGCATCTCCCCAAGCCTCTGCCCGTCCCACTCAGCTGCTGCAGCATCTCCCCAAGCCTCTGCCCGTCCCACTCAGCTGCTGCAGCATCTCCCCAAGCCTCTGCCCGTCCCACTCAGCTGCTGCAGCATCTCCCCAAGCCTCTGCCCATCCCACTCAGCTGCTGTAGCATCTCCCCAAGCCTCTGCCCATCCCACTCAGCTGCTGCAGCATCTCCCCAAGCCTCTGCCCGTCCCACTCAGCTGCTGCAGCATCTCCCCAAGCCTCTGCCCATCCCACTCAGCTGCTGCAGCATCTCCCCAGGCCGGGACAGGAGGGGCTGGGCTGGTTCCCGGGTGCTGTTCCCAGTGCTGAACTCGCCTCTCATCCAGCTGCTGCCTGACCTGCAGCTGTCCATGTCCCCCTTCCCTCCTGCCCTTTCAAAGGCTGGCTGGCTCTCTTGATAGAGCCACATCAAAGAACAGATGGGAGTGTTCACCACCAAGGGAGGGTCAGGATTGAGGAGGGATGCTCTCACCAGAGCCTCTGTGTGTCAAAAACATGATGAAAATGAGAGCTGGGAAAGCGAGGGATGAGATTTGTGGTTCTAGAAGAAGCTCTTAAACCTTGACAGGATTTTACATGAAAACTGCAAGGACCTTCCCCCTGTTTGTATGACTTGTAATACCCCACTGCTCTAGGCTTGGTCTGGCCACTCATTGGCTAAAGGAAACTCTTTATAAGATGAAAGGGGCTTGTGCTCAGCTGCCAGGGTGGCAGCCATGGGCAGGATGCTGCAGAGGGAGGGCTGCCATTGCCAGGGCAGCTAAAGGCAAAGCTCCCTCAGGAATGAACTTCATCTTTGAAACTTTGCAGCAGAACAACTCTCCTTTGAAAAGCTCATAAACAGTGGTTGTGCATCTGGGACTCAATCCCATAGCAGGCTTGGGTAGGGAAGGCTGGGGATGCTCCAGGGTGAACCAATCCAAAGGCAAACGTTTGAGTGTTTGCTCTGTAATGAAAATATGGCAAAGAAATGTTACAACTGTGTAGGATTAGAATAGGAGTGTGGGACTAAAAACAACCTCTTTGTTGTCAGGCCAGTGTTTTGCAATCGTGGGTAATGTAGTGATTGAGTTGAATCCAGTGGAGCCACGAGAACATTCATGCTGTGCCCCCTTACCTGGCAGTAAGCCCCCTCAAAAGCCATTCCCCACCTTTAAATGGGTTTGGAAAGGTTGAAAATCTGAGAGAATGAGATGAGGAGAAGGCAGAAACATCTGAGCATCCTGCTGCTTTCTTTACCCTGGTTTGTTCTTCCAAAGTAAATAATTCTTGGTTGGCTGAGACCAGACAGTCCCAGGAATTTGGCTTTCCCATCTGTACAATAAGCCTCTGCAAACAGAGGTTTGTGCTTTCCTGATCTTCTCTATTTATCACTTCACTGACTATTCAGATGTTCAGCTCCAGGTGGTTTCATACAGATTGTCTGGTGCCAGAGCACAGTACTTTGGGGCAGGTTGGGAGGGGAGACAGGCTGATAAAAACCTGGAGCTCACTGTGGCTTTTTCCTTGTTGAGATTTCCTCACAATAAACTGTCCTTAACTTCCTATTCTTGATTTCAGCACAGTCATCTGTAGTGTTGCTGGGCTTTGCAAGAGCATCCTGTACTTTGCTAAGGAGGGCTTTTTGACAGTGTTTAGGTAATGCCTTGAGAGCGTTTCAGGGCGTGGAGTGGGAAGGTGCCACAGGACACGGGTGGTGTCAATGGGCTGCATCCTTTCTCCTGGGAGAGAATTTCAGAGTTGATTTATTGCTCTTCTGTACTCCAGGTCTTTCCAATGGTCCTGAAGCAATGGAAGTAGATGGTCTCCATGAAGTTCCCCTCTGCAGCTGTCGAATGGAAACCCCCAAAAGCAGAGAGATCACCACGTTAGCCAACAACCAGTGCATGGCCACGGAGAGTGTGGATAACGAGGTAGGAGCCTGTCTTTCAGCTTCTCACAGGCTTTGCTGCTGAGGGCAAAGACATAAAGAATAAAAAGCTGTGCCAGGAACATGTGTTGGGTCAGGCAGGAGGCTCTGCAGCCTGGGAACCCACTGGAGTGTGGGAATGGCAGGGCACATGTCTCTCTGGCTGGGCTGTGAGGGCTCCAGCGCTGTGTGTGTGTGTCACTGGGGGTGAGGCTGCTCCAAGGGCTGAGGTGGTGCCTGTGAAGTTGGAGAGGTGCCAGGTGCATCTCCACAGCTTGTCCTGGCCTGTGTGGCTGGAAGGGTTGATGTAACACACACACTCGAGGCCAAGTGGGCTAAAATACATCAGCATGCATCAAAGTGAGAAGATCCCATCAGTGGAAGCTTGGAGCTGGTTTCTCCTGACTCCCAAGGAGCTGATGCAAACCTTTCTGTGGTCAGCTCTTGAGCTTGGCCCACCCTCCACTGGCCCTGGCTGCCCCAGCCTGCCCCTCTCCTCCTTCCCCAAGAGCTTCTGGCTGACTGAAAGTGATTGCACCTGATGCCTTCCAGTCAATCCCAGCTGGGCTGGTTGGGCTTGACTGGTTCCAGAAGTGCAGAATTCCATGGCAGAGGTGACACCCTCCCAGAGGCTGGGAAGTGAGACTGCAGCACAGGAGCACACTCAGCAGCACACCCTGTGAAGCTGAGCTACAGTCACACTGCAGCAATCTGATACTTGCTGGGAGTAGGACAAAGAGTGAGAATACCCTGAGTTCTCCTGTAGGATCCCAGGAGAAGGGTGGAGGGAGGGAGAAAGGGATGGTCAGATTTGCAGCCCAGCTCTGCTTCTGTAAAGATGTGCTGATAGAGAAAGGAATTTCCAAAGCATGGCAGGATTGGTTCATTAAAGAGAGAAGGCACTGGAGACTTCTAGGGGAGTGGGTTCCTAAAGAAACAGAAGGTGTTTGAAAGAGTTCCTTCTCGTGTTCATGGTGGTTTGACAGTTCTGCCCCTGGATAAATCAGGAATAGCAGAGGTCAGAGTTATGCTGCTTCATGTCAGATTCTTTTTCATAATGGCATAAGTGACTCATAGATGTTGGAAGAATATTACATGTGTGGTAGTGGGTTCTCCAGACTGTCATGTCCTTGGAGAATGGTATAAATAGTTCTGAGCACCCTGCTGCACTCTCTAATGGTTGGAAAATAGCAATTAATCATTTTGTACCTGTTTTTTTTGGAGTTTCTCACAAATAATGCAGTGTGACATCATAATGTAGGGACTCCCTCACTCCCCCAGTGCAGCTTTTCATGTGTTAACCAAATTCCCTCAGCTCATAAGTGAAAATCCACTCAATGGTCCTCTCCTGCCACCCCTGCAGCCCCTGGGGTGTGTGTGGTGACGGTGCTCAGCCCAGCCAGGGTGGCACAGCCACAGGGAGACTTTGCAGCTGGAGCTGTGAGGGGTGACTGATGAGCCTAGGTTAAAATCCGTTCTCTTTCTCTGTAGAGGTGTTGCTTCTGCAGGAGAAGTGGAGTTTAAAAGAAGAATTACAGGGAAAATCTAGTTTTGCTGAGAAAAAGCAGCAAATGAAGCCTCAGCTGCAGCAGAGTGTTGGTGGGGAGCAGGCAGCAGGGCCCTGGCTGCCCCCTCTGCTCGTGGTGGCATTGTGCATGGATTTCTCTAGGGGTGGTTCCTGGGAGCAGCCTTTCACAGTTGATCATAGAATCATAGAATGATGGGGTTGGAAGGGAGCTTTAGAGCTCATCCAGTGCAACCCCCCTGCAGAGGCAGCTCCCACCTAGATCAAGGGGCACAGGAACGTGTCCAGGTGGGTCTCGGAGCCCTCCAAGGAAGGAGCCTCCACAGCCTCTCTGGGCAGCCTGGGCCAGAGCTCCCTCACCTCAGCAGGGAAAGAGTTTTTCCTTATGTTTAAAGTTGTACTTCTAGTTTAGAAATGTCCTTTGCCAAGCATTTGGGGAAAGCAAGGTTGTTGTTGTCAAGAGGAGCTCAGAGAACCCACCAGTGTTGTGTCGTGCTAGCAGGTGGCAACTGGGATGTGAAAGTGGAGCTGTATGAAGGGGGGCAGCAGAAGGATGTGCTGATTCTGCTGAGGCAGCAGAGCCCTGATTGGGAGGAGTGAGTCCTAATTCCAGAGCCTGCTGTCACTGTCAGCTCAGAGGCTTGCCTGAGGGACAGGGTTTGAAGTGCAGAGCTGTACATTGGTGGAATCCTTTGGAAAACACGCTCCGAACGTGAGCGTAGCTGAGCTGAGTGAAAGCCTGGCTGTTCATCCCTGTGGTCTGGGTAGGGGCCAGTGCTGGAGCCAGTACAGACAGTAACTTCCCTGGCAATGAAGAGCAATTGTTTTTTCCCTCTATCTTCCCGTGACTTACACTTTTGAACAGAAACAAGATTTAGTGCATATGGTCTTGTTCTCTTGGTCACTGACACCCGCTCTTCCTGGCGAGAGGAGAGCGTGTGCTGGGTGAGTCAGGCCCATGGGACTGCTCCTTCTGCCACTGCTTTGGCTCTTGCCTCTTTCCAGTTACCATTTTGGGTTCTTTTCTTCCCGTGAGGAGCAAACACCTCGAGGTCCACATGCACGAGTTAGTAATCGATGCGTTCCTTCCTGCGAGAGTGGCTTTCACAGCTCCCTGCTGCACTGCTAACGCTGTCTGGCACACATCTGGATCACTGTGAAGAAGCCAGGGCTCATCAAGGCAGTGTGCAACATCTTTCCTCCTCACAAGCACAGAGAGTGTTTTGGTGTCCAGTAATTTCATCTCCTTTAATTTCTCCCGTTCCAGCTGGGCCGATGCACAAACAGTGTGGTTAAGTATGAACTGATGCGCCCGTCTAACAAAGTCCAGCTTTTGGTGCTGTGTGAGGACCATAGAGGGAGGATGGTGAAACACCAGTGTTGCCCTGGCTGTGGATACTTTTGCACTGCAGTAAGTCCGTGCTCTCAATCTAGGGAAGGGGGTACCTGTTGCAGTAGCTGGAACAGCTGAAGGTGGAGATGGTACCTAAAGGGGTTTACTGACTTGCTGGCATCAGCTCCAGCTCCTTCCACAGCACATCAGGTGGTGTTTTCAGCACAAGTGTGTATGAGGGTAGCTGCAATCATCACCTGCATCTTCCTGGAGACCCCAGGGGTGTTACTGAAGGGTTTTCACTGGGGTTTCACACAGTGGAAGTCTTGCCTTAAGAATCCCTTTGGAACAAAGGGTGAGGTTTTTTCTTTCTCTCTACAGTTCAGTTGCATCACAGTTTGCATTAGCTTGGTTTGTAGATGAATCTGTGTACAAATACTTGTATCCCCCAATGCCTGCTCATGATGATGTAGATGGGGAAGCTGTGTGGTGGCACTGGAACAAGGCAGTGTTTGAGATTTCCTACTGCTTCTTCCACCTCTGCCACTGAACCTTTTAACAGCTTTGGTCCAGTCCTTTAAGTCGTCAGCATCCTGATTTCCCTGTTGGTAAAGCCAAAAAACACCAATGGAGGAAGTGATGAGGGATGATGAGGGTGATGAGGGTGATGAGGGGTGATGAGGAGGCTTAATTGTCTGCTGCCAGTGTCCCTCAAGATGACTCAGTGAAAGATGCTGCAGTAGTCTCAAGCGTTGCTGTAGTAAAGGTGCATCCTGGCTTTTCACACTGAGCCAAAGATCATTTCAAAGATAAAGTCCTCAAAACCCTTAAAGGCATTTTGAAAAGCCAAAATAGAGTTAATTAGATTGCCTGGGAGGCCCATGAATTCAGGAGAAGAGTGGGGTTTAACAAGCCTTTCCTTCTCTGCTCAGACATCTCTCAGTGGCGTGTCCCGGTTCGCAGAGGTGAGCCTGGGAGCGTTCGTGCTGCCCCTCACTGATAACAGAGCACAGCAGGGCTTCAGGCAGCAGTGATATCACAGGGCAATGAATTCTGGGGTAGCTGCAGTTCACCTGGAAGGACTGTGCTGGAAAGGGAGAGCAGCTGTAAGAAAAGTTGCCCGAGTTTGTTGCCTGAGCAGTCGGCCACGTTGGGGTTCAGCAGCTTCTGGGGCTGGTCTGAGCAGCGAAGTCCTTGCATGCTGCAAGTCACATTGGGGTTCACAGCTGATTTCATTGCATTCATGTAGGTCTGTGAGTGGTTTGTGCACAGCTTTGTTAGGTAGTTTTAATGCTGGCTCAGCACACAGGTGTGAAGTTTTCTCTTGCAGTTTTGGGGGCATCCTTACAGTACACTGGCACTTCTAGAAGCATGAGCGAGAACTTCAAGCGTTAGAGGAAAGACTTCTTGGTTCTGTTTCCCAAGCACAATTAAAACCAAATTTGCTTTGCAGTCCCTAACCAAGTGAGTTTTTTCCCCATTACCTTGGTTTTGTTCTCTTCTAAAGAAGTGGCAGTGCTTGCTTACTGTATTGGAAGCGCCAGGGACAAGAGTGGTGGCCAATGAAGTGTTTGAGAGCTCTGCGGCTGAAGCATGTGGAAGGGGTGAGGCACGGCCTGGGCCAGCTGTCAATCCCTCCTCTGTGGTTTCTTTAGGGCACTTTCATGGAGTGTCAGCCTGAGAGCAGCATCTCCCACCGTTTCCACAAGAACTGTGCCTCCCAGGTCAACAACATGAGCTACTGCCCACACTGCGGGGAAGAGGCCTCCAAGGCAAAGGAGGTAACAATAGCGAAGGCAGACACGACCTCGACGGTGTCACTGACCTATGAGCAGCAGAAACCAGCAGCTGTGGAGGGAAGGGCCGACACCACGATGGGGAGGTGAGCTTGGGAGCACCAGACATCTCAGACCTCTTCACAGAATCGCAGTGTGGTGGAGCTGGAAGGGCCCTGCAGAGCTGCTCCAGCCCCTGCTCAAGCAGGTTCCCCTGGCTCAGGGGACACAGGAACGTGTCCAGGTGGGGTTGGAAACCTCCTGAGCAGGAGCCTCCACACCCTCCCTGGGCAGCCTGGGCCAGGGCTCCCTCAGCTCAACAGTGAAAAGAGTTTTTCCCTATGTTTAAAGGGAACTGTTTGTGTTCCAGCTTGTGCCCATCACCCCTTGACCTCTCACTGGACACTACAGAAAAATATGTCCCCCCATCCTCCTGACACCCACCCTTCAGGTACTTCTGAGTGTTGATGAGGACCACCCTCAGCCCTCTCTTCTCCAGGCTGAGCAGCCCCAGGTCCCACAGCCTTTCCTCACAAGGAAGATGCTCCAGTCCCCTCAGCATCTTGCTGGCCCTGCACTGGCCTCTCTCCAGCAGTTCCCTGTCCCTTTGGAGCTGGGGAGCCCAGCACTGGCCCCAGGACTCCAGATGAGGCCTCAGCAGGGCATTTGAAGGCTTGTGCTCCTCCTGATGGAGCAAAGTGCTTTCTGGTCCTGCTCTGAGGAGCCAAATTCAGCTGCAGGAATTGGCAAGTGTGTTTTGTGTTTTGCTGTATTGGAGAAGAGCAAAGCAGCCAGAGAGGGGTGAGCTGGGGCAGAAGCTATGAAGACAGGAGTTCAGGAGTTAAAACCATTCCTTCCTCTTATTGTTTGCAATAGAATAACAGTGGAATGAGTTGATGTTGCCAGGTTTGGTAAGTGACAGGGGAATTCATACAGTACCTGGCTGTGGCTCCTGACTGGCACCAATGGGTGCCAGTATAAAGGGAGGATGAAAACACAGAGGAAAACCAAAATCAAGCCATCAATGCACTGGGCAGTGCTCCAACTACTTGTCTGATCTGATCTGATCTGATGGCTCTTATGACTTGCCCCATCTTCCTGGGTACATCACAGTGGAACCACAGGGCAATGCAGCTCCCATTTGGGGCAAGTTCTTACCCAAAAGGCTGTAAAATGTGTTGGTTGGTGTTTTGATTTTACCTAAGCATATCTGCATTTAAAATCCATTTCCTATCCTTCTTTGGCATAAGATCTACACTGATGTGTGTTTTTAATGGTTGTGCTTTGGCTCTGTCTCATTTTTTCTCTTCAGTGGCTCTGGGATGCGGTTGTCAGAGGACGACAAGCCAGAAAGTTCAGCTGCTGAGGGCTTTGACATGGCTGGGTCTTCAGTTTTCTCAAAGCCTACTACTAGCCTGACCCAGGGACCAGTTAAAGAAACTCTGGAAAGTGCCCTGCTTGCCCTGCACTCTGAAAAGTAAGAAAACAAGTGATGGGTGTCTGCACTTCCCAGCAAAACTGCTTAACCTGGAGAAACCCAGGCTTTAGCTTCCCTGGATTTTGGGCCCACTCAGACCTTTCTTTTGTTCAGTCATTTGTCACCCCCCAACAGATTACTGATCCAAGAGAACAGTTACAGCTCTGGGTGTCTCATTTGTCTGGAGGGCTTTGTTTTCCCCTGGCCCTCCAGCCACAGCTGTAACTACACAGGGATTTGTGGATGAGCAGCACTGAGCAGATACAGCCCTTGGTAGGACAAGGCTGTCTGTGGTTGGAGCTGGAACTTTTGACCTCCTTCTGGAGACTTGTTCTTATGTTTCCCTGGCACTCTGAAGCTGTACCACAGGAACAGACCCTGTTGTGCACATGGGGTAGCAGTGGGCTGGGGTGAAATAGTGGGAGTGACCTTCAGTAGTATTAATGCTGCCTCTTTTCCCCACTCCTGCAGACCCAAGAAGTTACGGTTCCATCCAAAGCAGTTGTACTTCTCTGCAAGGCAAGGAGAGCTGCAAAAGGTCCTGCTTATGTTGGGTAGGTGGCTCCTTCCCAGGACACTGTGTGGCTGGCAGTACTCCCAGCCCCTGCCAGGCAGCTGCCAGAGTCCAGCTCCCAGCGTGGCAGCACCTCACACTCCCCACTGCCCCTCGTGAGTGGAGCTGGAGGAGAAAGCCACTTTGCAAGTGATGTGTCATTGGAAATGGCTTCATCTTTCTGTGAAATGTGCACCTGCCCCCAACTTGTTTCTGCATCACATGACCTACATGTGGTTTTTCTAGCCAACAGAACTTTCCATGCAATGGGATACCAAGGTACCTGCATCCAATAGAAGGGTAGAGAGATGGGAGTCAAGCTGGGACCCATCAGTAGGAGAGCAGAGAGCAAGAGCCCTTCAATACTCAGGGTTTGTTTGGGGGGCACAGAGTTGTCAGTCACCAGATGACTTTGAGCTGCTGAGCTTGTTTTTATCAGCAGGTGCTCCTGAGGAATCTCCCCTTCAAAGGACACGGCGTTTCCTTGGGATCATTTCCTTTCCACTCCAGTACTTTGCAGTACACTTTTGGATGCTTTCTGTTCTTCTTTTTCCTTCTAGCAAGTGCTAGCTTCATTGTTCATGTCTCCAATAGCACAAAAATGTCATTCATTGGTATTTAACTACGACCTCATCATATGCAACGTGTTCTCATGCCCAGACATCTTTGTCTGGCTCTCATCAGCACCTCTCAGTCTTTGCACAGCTGTGAGAATCTCTGGCCAGATCCTGAGCTCCTGATAGTTGGAGAAGCTCCATCCAATTTGTAGCCCTGTGTTTTCAGGGATGCAAGGAGGATTGCTAACATTGATTGCAGTTAATAGTGGTGAGACAAAGAGGCCAGGTAGCACTGACTCTGTTGTTTCCCACTGCTCTGTTGCTTTAAATGAAGCAGCACTGGGGTTTTTTTAACCCATGTCTAGTGTTTGTTGGTTTTGCTGCACTGAGAGATGGTGAGTTGTGAATCTGAGGGAGATGGCCTATGTAGAAGTTGTAATGCCTTAAGGGTATTAAATTCCATGGTGCTTCTGAAGCTCTTGGTTTGAGGGCTGTTGGGAGCACCCCACCAGCTTTCTGCTTTGAATGCCTAGTGAGTCATGAGAAGGGTTGAGGATGGGCTGGGAACTCATCCTTTTAAAGCCTCTAGTTGAGACCTGGTTCTCCTGTTACACCTTTCTCTAATCTCTGAATTGTGGTTGAAAGCATCTCTGCTCTGTTTTTCAGTGGATGGAATTGACCCTAATTTTAAAATGGAGCATCAGAGTAAGAGAACCCCTCTCCATGCTGCTGCCGAGTCTGGCCACGTGGACATCTGCCACATGCTGATTCAGGTCTGTCTCCACTTCTCTTCTTCTGTACAAGCAATTTGCTGTGGTTTTTGGTCCCCTGCCCCAGATGGCTAAAGCACACTTGGAAGTCAGCACTGAAACTTGCCCAGGAAAGCTGTTAATCTTTCCTGCCACTTCCTTCAAGCCTGAGACTGTTGCATCCCAACGAGTGGAAAATCAGGTAGGGTAGGTAAGAGGCCTGTGTGGATGAACAGGGGGCTTCTGAAAGTGGAGGAAGGAAGTCTACAGAACATGGAAAAAGAGATTGGTCACTTGGGAAGAGTGTAGGAGTATCATCAGAACATGCAGGGATGAAACAAGGAACACTAAGGTTGTCTTGGGATTGAATCTGGCAAAGAATGTAAAGGAAAACAAGAAAGGCTTCTTCAGGTACCTCTGCAGCAAAAGGAAGGCCAGGGAGAAGGTGAGCCTGCTGCTGAACAAGGAGTGTCTGGGTGACACAGCTACTGAATGCCTTCTTTGCTTCAGTCTCTGCTGCAAAGGCTGGTGCTTGGGAAGCCCAGTCCCTGCAGGACAGAGAGAAAATGTGGAGAGTGAGGAGCTTCCCTTGGTTGAGGATTAGGTTAGGGATCTACTAGCCAAGCTGGATACCCATAAATCCATGGCTCCTCGTGGGATGCTGCTGATGTTACTGCTGAGCTGCTCTCTCATTGTTTTTGAATGATTGTGGGGCACAGGTGAGGTACCTGAGGACTGGAGAATGGCCAGTGTCACTCCAGTCTTCACAAAGGGCAAGAAGGATGACCCAGGAAACTACAGACAGGTCAGCCTCACCCCCATCCCTGCAAGATGAGGGAACAACTCATCCTCTGACTGCCTGGGTTGATCACAGATGAGGGGAGAGCAGTGGATATGATCTCCCTCGACTGCAGCAAGGCTTTTGACACTGTCTCCCATCACACAGAAAGCTCAGGCAGTGTGGCTGGGATGAGTGGAGGTGAGGTGGATGGAGAGCTGCTGAATGACAGAGCCCAGAGGGTGGGGATCAATGGGCTGAGTTGAGTTGGCTTGTGGCCAGTGGAGTTCCACAGGGATGGGTTCTGGGGCCAATCTTGTTCAACATCTTCATGAAGTTCCCTGATAGTACAAAACTGGGAGCACTGGCTGATTCCCCAGAGGCTGAGCTGCCAGTCAGTGAGATCTGGACAGGCTGAGAGTTGGGCACAGAGGAACCTCATGAGGTTCAACAAAGACAAGGGCAGAACCTTGAGGAGGTTGTGCTGCCCCTCTGCTCTGCCCTGCTGAGGCCTCATCTGGAGTCCTGGGGCCAGTGCTGGGCTCCCCAGCTCCAGAGGGACAGGCAAGTGCTGGAGAGAGGCCAGTGCAGGGCCAGCAAGATGCTGAGGGGACTGGAGCATCTTCCTTGTGAGGAAAGGCTGTGGGACCTGGGGCTGCTCAGCCTGGAGGAGACTGAGGGGAAACCTCATCAACACTTAGAAATACCTGAAGGGTGGGTGTCAGGAGGATGGGGGGACATATTTTTCTGTAGTGTCCATTGAGAGGTCAAGGGGTGATGGGCACAAGCTGGAACACAAACAGTTCCCCTTGAACAGAAGTAGAAACTCCTTTGGTGCTGAGGTGAGGGAGCCCTGGCCCAGGCTGCCCAGGGAGGGTGTGGAGGCTCCTGCTCAGGAGGTTTCCAACCCCACCTGGACACGTTCCTGTGCCCCCTGAGCCAGGGGAACCTGCTGTAGCAGGGGCTGGGGCTGCAGCAGCTCTGCAGGGCCCTTCCAGCCCCACCATGCTGGGATTCCATGAAACATCCACCCCTCTGTGGGTTTGCTAAGGGGGGAATTCTGGAGAGCAACCTGAACCTTGGAGGACAAGACTGAAGCTCTTTCTAGGCTGTTCTCCCAGTGAGCTTCACTGTCTGGGCAGTGAGCACGTGGAGCTTCAGTGTAAGGCAGAGTGAAGCACGTGGGAAGCTGCCTCAGCACACCCCACAGAGCAGTGCCCTCCCACATGTGTCAGCACAGGCTGAGTCCTGGCAGGGCACTGCTGATCCCAACATGCTGCCAGCTTGCTCTCTATAGTGTAGGCAGGCTCTGGAGCCTGGAAGCCTGCCTTCCCTTCTGTCAACAGCTGAGTAAGTCCAGGGTTTTCCTCTATGGTGTAAATGTCCTGCATGTGAGAAGGAGAGAGGGAAAGTGCAAGTTTGGCTTGTTGCCAAAGGTTTGGATTCAAACTGAGGGAAGATGGTCAAAGACATGAGGCTGCTTCTGTTGAACCCAAAGGGGTGTGAAGCAAAAACAATTTAGAAAGTGAAGAGCCTTTTTTGTCCTGGCATACACTGTGTGGAGAGACTGGAAGTCATTTGCTTTACCCTGTGTGACTGGAAAAGGGCTTTGAGGAAGCAGCTGTGCCATGGCACTGAAACTGAACCTGCTGGGGTGTTGCATCTGGGGTCTGAGGCTTCCACAGTGCTGTTAGAGGATGCAGCCCTGGGCCTGCCCTGCTGCTCTCACTCACATTGCTGCACGTGGAGACAACACAATGACATTTATGAGTAAAAGCAGCAAAAATTGCAAGAGACCACAAACAATTTGAATACTCAGTGAAGTTGGTTTGTATCCAAAATCCTTGTCTTGTCTCCTCCCTGATGTCTGGCTGCTGCAAGGCTGGGGGTGTCCACACCTTGTTAAACTTGAGATGCCACTTGTATGGTCTGGTTTAAGTAGCTCTGGCTATTTAAAAGGAATTAAAAGACCTAGGATTGTGTGGGAGGCAGCAGCAGGAACAGCTCCATGTGCTGGGTGAAGCTGTGGCAGCTGTGTGCTGGCCTGTGCCTCATGCACCCAGCTGTGCTGCACCTGCAGAGCTCTGCTGTGCCTGGGATCTTCTGCTCTGAAGTCTTGGGTTACTGAGCCAAAGAGTTGAAGCAGGGGAGAGACACAACACAGTGGTGTTTTGGGAAGGAGTGAGATTTTTAGCCTGGAGAAAAGGCTCAGGGGAGACCTTCTCACTCTCTACAACCACCTGAAAGGAAGCTGCAGCCAGGTGGGGGTGGGTCTGTTCTCCCCATAACAAGCAACAGAACAAGAGGAAACAGCCTCAGGTTGCATCAGGGGAGGTTCAGGCTGAGTGTGAGGAGGAATTGCTTTGCTGCCAGGGCTGTCAGGCATTGGAAGGGGCTGCCCAGGGAGCTGCTGGAGTCACTGTCCCTGGAGGGGTTTCAGAGCTGGGTGGGTGCTGCACTGAGGGCAATGGGCTGGTGGGTGATGGGGCTGGGACAGAGGCTGCACTCCATGGGCTCAAAGGGCTCTGCCAGCTAGAATGAGTGTTTCTATGATTTTGGTCCAGGGTGCTGCATTTTAAACTGAACCTCAGCTCAGAGACCTCTGGTGAAACATTCCTGTGGGCTTCAGCAGGAGCAGCCAGTCTCTAGGATGGGTTTTTCCAGCTGCTACCCCTGTTGCAGTCAGCACGTTGCTCCTGCCACGTGTGACACTGGGAAGAGCTGCTTTGGTCAGAAGTGATAGAGCAGGGAACACAAAGCTGCTGCTGCAAGGAGGGGGAGGATTCTTCCAAACTGTTGCACCAACACTATCTAGAAGGTAGCAGCAACATGCATTAGTATCAAGAGTAGCTGTTGGGTTCTCTGTGCCCTGGTTGGTGGCCTTAGAGGCAGGAGCAGGGGCAGGCAGTGTGTGCTGCTTTCCAGAGCAGCTGAAGCTGGATTGCCTTCTTTCCTGCCTTTTGTTTTGTGGTGCTTTTTTTTCTTTCCCTGCTTCATATGACTTAAATTTCAGAACAAAAAGCTGCTGTTGGTTCTGTGCTGGTTAGCAGAAGGAGGATGTGGGAGTGATGATGATAACTGTCCTTGTATCTGCCTTGGCCTCTCATCAGGCTGGTGCTAATATAGACACCTGCTCTGAAGACCAGAGGACCCCACTGATGGAAGCAGCAGAAAACAACCATCTGGAAACTGTGAAATACCTTATCAAGGCTGGAGCACTAGTAGATCCCAAGGTAGCAATTTATTCCTTGTCTTTTTCTCCTGAAGAAATCTCTGTCCACTGTTTATTCCCTGACAGCTTTTGGGGGGAAGCGCTTGGGCAGAGCGAAACTGGAGCTGCTTGGCTTGGGCAGCAGGACTTGGCAAGGCTGTGGGTGTCAGTAATACCAGTGTCATGGTGCCTGTGAGCAGTTGAGGGCAATTACTGCCATTTGCTACATTAGCTTGTGGCAGCAAATCTAGGGGCTGTGTGATGTCATGTGGGGCCACTAAGTATTAGTGGCACAGAGGCACTGAAGTGAGTTTGGAGTTTGGTTTCAGTTTCCTTCTCTATAGATGATAATAACGAGAATTTTGGGGTGACATTTGAAAATGGGCTGATAATGAGGTGCTTGTCAAGCCAGCAAAAATGACAGAGGAAGCTTTGCTTTCCAAAGGACTGATGTGTGGTTGCTTGCAGTCACGCTGCAGTGGCGAAATTGGGCCCCATCTTTAAACTCTACCCTTTAATTTAAACAAGTACAATAAGGTGCAGCTGTCTGATTGCCTTCAGCATGCTCTGGTTGCTTTGCAATCTTGGAAAAGATACAGATTGTTTGTTATTCCCATAAATCAGATGCTATTTGCAGCACAGGAACCCTCCCCATGTGAACTTCTTATTGTCACAACCTGCTGCTGCTGGCAGGCTCTTGCTGAGGAGTTCAGCAAGGGCTGGGATGCTCTTCTTAGGAAGGAGCTGGCAAGGCCAGGAGGATGGCACAAGATCTCCAGTGCTGCCCACCTCAAACCTTAAACAAATCCTTGAGAGCCTGGGTGTGAGCTGGGAAGGGGGAAAGGATGGAACAGGCTGGTGTGGATGTGCTGGTCTCTGTCCCAAGTGTCTTGGAGCAATGCAGACATCTCTCGCCTGATCCATACCTGTGGCAGAAGAGCAGAGGGAGGGGTTTTGGCTTTTAAAGGTAAAGGGAAGGAGAAAAAAATCCTGAGCTTGCAAAAGCAAATTAGGAGCCTGAGATCATGTCTGAAGTCTAGACTGGTTAATTATGTTAATGAGTTTCTTGCACCAGATTAGTCATCCCTTGGGAAGCAGCAGAGCTGCAGTTTGGAGCCGTGGGGCTGGGAAGCCCAGTGGTACCTGCTGGGTCTGTGCCCAGAAAACCTGCCCTATTCAGGAGTGCCAGAGCCTTCTGGGGTGTACAAACCCTTCTTGACCCCAAGGAGCCCACCCAGTGTAATCCCTGCCCTGAGACATCCCACCCTTGCTCGGATGCTTGCTCCCTAGCCCTGCACTGTGTTCTCTGCCCTGTGCAAAAGCTCCACTGCTGCTGCAGGGGCTTGGCTGGAAAGAGTCATTTTGGTGTCAGTCTTTCATTTCCTCTTCCTTATTTCCTGATCTCTGGGTCTTGCCATGTGCTGAGCTCTTGGGATATAAACACCTGATAAAAATCAGGCTCCCTCTGCTGAGATCTTTGGTGTGAGTGTGGGAGTGTCTCTGCCATGACTCACAGCCTGTCCATCCCCACCAGACCCTGTGTTCCCAGCTCCCAAAGGCATTTTGCCTTTCAACCTTCGTGGCTGTTCTTTCTCTCCTGTCTCAGCAGATGGCTGTGGCCATGCTGGGGACTTGGTCTCCTGGGAGGCTCCTAGTCCCTGGGCAGTACCTTTGCCCTGCTGCCAGGTGCTGGGATAAGGCCTTGTGTTCCTAAAACACAGCAGAAAAGCCTGTATAAAGGGAGCATTTGGGGTTGAGACAAGGCTGTTTGATGTGAAATGCAGTCTCTGCCTCTGTCAGGGATTTCTGCCTCCCCTTGGCTCTGTAGCACATGGAGAAGGGTTGGAGAGGGTCTGCTGGGAACCTTGTTCTGCCAGGGTTTGGGGTGATACCTTCCTGAGGCTTTGCACAGGTGTCTGTTGCTGTTAAGCCTCTGCACTCTCAGCCTCCTGCCCTTCATGGGTGACACCTCTGAGCTTTGTGTAAAGCTCGTGCTGCTCAGTGCTGCTGTTGGTTGCTGCTGCTCTCTCCTCTCCTGGCAGCAGGGCTGGGGGCTTTTGAAGCTCCATCTGTGAACTCCTCTGGTGTTCCCTGGTGCCATGCAGACATGGGAGGTGCTGGGAAGGGATGTCCCCTGAGTGCTTGTTCTGTGGTTGTGTCCAGGACGCAGAGGGCTCCACGTGTCTGCACTTGGCTGCCAAGAAGGGACACTACGACGTGGTTCAGTACCTCCTCTCCAATGGGAAGATGGATGTCAACTGCCAGGTGAGCCTTTCTGCCAGGGCCACAGCCTGCTTTTCTCAGGTCAGGGACCCAGTGTGCTGTCTGTGCAGTGCTTTCCCAAGTACAGTCTTGCTGCCGGGGGGCAGCTGAAGAACATGGTAGGGTGACAATGCCACGGGCATCCTGGTCTGCTGGAGAAAGCCATTCCCTCCACTGACCTCATGGACACTGTCCTTCTTTATGCCTTGATTTGCAGCTTCTCCTTAACCTTGGATTTGCTGGTGTCACTGTGTCCCTCCTAGCAGGGAGGGTGGTGGGATCATGGTCATGCTGTGGGATGGGTTGAGCTGTCACAGAGCTTATCCACTGCTGGGAGGTGAGGCAGCACCACATCGAGGCTCCTCATTCTGGGAGAAGGCCAGTTCAGGCTTCTCAGGGAGCTTTTGTAGCAGTTTTTACACAAGCTGGATGTTCATTTTGCCTTTTGGACAGTCAGCTGTGTTTGAATAACCTGGAAATCCATTGCCAGCTGCAAATAACCTGCAGCCTGGTGAGGCTTGTTGGGCTGGGCTCTGCAGGGCCTGGGGGATCTCTCCTTGCAGCAGCGTGGGCTGAAGCAGAATGATGAGATAGATGTGGGGAGGACAGAAGTCTGTGGCTCCCAGGCAAGGTGCATCCTGCAGGGGCTGCCAAGGGGCTTGGGAAGCCATCAGAAGTCTGTGTTTCCCAGTGTGTGTGTCTCACCCTTTCCTTTCTCTCCTCAGGATGATGGGGGCTGGACACCGATGATCTGGGCCACGGAGTACAAGCATATTGAGCTGGTGAAGCTGCTGCTTGCAAAGGGGTCAGACATCAATATCCGAGACAATGTAAGGTTCTTCCTGGCATCTGTTTCAGAAATGAACCACAATCTCTGTTTTAAGAGCCAGAGAAGCCCAAGGAGTCCCATTGTGTAGGCTGGTGCAGTGGTCCCTTGACACGGGGGATTTCAGGCAGCGAGTGAAGGGTGGTGGGAGAATTCTCCTCCGTGTTCTGGGGAGAAGGTTACAAGCTGGCAAGATTTCCTTCTCCTCAGCTCTTGTGACATAGCCATAAGGATGCTGTACCTGGGGGTGCAGGCTGTAGTCAGCTCTGTGCCTTGCTGCTTCTAACCCACGTGGATGCATCGTGCCACAACTTCATGACACTGCAGCCAGCAGATCTCCTTTGAGTCCTGATACACCAGGTCCACGTTGGTTACAGACCAGTGTGCACTGGACATGGGTTAGGGGCATCCTGGGTGCCTTTTGAGGGACATGGGCTTGTACTGATGTGTTCTGGCTTGAGTGGGCAGGCATTCTGCCAGCCAGTACTTTCCTAGGCATGTAGCCACCAATGTGGCCAGAGTGTGCCCAGGCTCGTGGCCCCATGGGCTAGAGCTGGCCCTTGTCCTGCCCTTCACCTCCACAAATCCACCTCAGGTGGGATGTGGTCTGCACTTGAGTTCCTGGGAGCTCTGTGGGCCCAGCAGTGTTGTTTCAGGCTGTGCCAGACACTCTCACGAGGATTTTCAAGTAAATGGAGAAGAAATAAGGAAGGTGCTGTCTCCTTTTTCCCATCATGCAGGTTTCTGTTCAGGAGACTTGTTTGATCAGCACTGCTCCTCTTCTTCTTCCATAAGGATATTGAAACCCCAGAAGTACCTGCAAGGCAAGCTTGGGGTGTGAACCAGGGTGCAAGGAGCTACTCCAGGCTCTGCCCTATGGATGTGAGATGGTTTGATAAATGAAGGGTAACAGGCTTCACTGCTTTCTGCACAGAGTTGTTCCAGTGAAGTACCTGCCCTGCCATCAGTTCACACTCTGGCATGCCTCATGGCAGGGTACTCCCTTGTCAGGGCTCCTAGTGCTTTATTTAATCCAAGGGCTGTAAGCAGATAGTTTAGAATTGTCTCCCTAAATGCCTCATTGTGTGGTTTGAGTGCCCACAGGGGTAAGTGTTGTCACATTTGTCTCATGGGGCTCAGGAAGGCTCCAGCTGTTCCTGAGGAGTCACCATCCCTTTCCTTGGCAGGAGCCTCTATTTCCCTGGCACCTTAGTTCCTGTGCAGGTCCAGATCTGTTTCTGAAAGCAGAAGCCAAGGGGAGAGAAGGAGCTTTTTGGGCTGTTGCATTGCTTCAGAGCCCTGGTGCTGACTGAACAAAACTGATTTGTCTCATCTGTCCCAGTAGCCTTGTGGCTACCAGTTACAGCATCACACAGTACATGATGCCAATCAAATTGGCTCAGTCAACAACTCACTTGAGAGAAAAATACCCTCTTAGCAGATGTATGTATCACATAGCTGCTGCTGTGCCTGCCTTTGATGTCTCCTGCTTGCAGTCAATGTCACTTGTGCTGGGAAACAGCATTCTGGGGGAGAAAGGCTTTGGGTTGTAATTGTGCTGCTGTTTGGCAGTAGCCAAAGCAAGATGGGTCTGGGTGCCTGCAGCCTGTCTGAGCAGCAGCATGTAGGGTGCAAGCCACAGGATTAAAGGGTTTTTTTTGATGAGGGGCTTTTCTTCAAGGTTTTACCATACTGGGAGGCAGAAGCTGCATTGAAAAAGGCCTCCCCACTCCCTGGTGTATGTCAGTAGCTTCCCCACTTAGGGAAGGCTTTTAAGGTGCAATGACTAAAGGATGTGCTTTGGTTTTGCTTCAAAAAGAAAAGGGAGGTGCTCAGGACAGTCATTGCTCTGCTGTAAGCAAAGCCTTTAGAGCCTGTAACTGGGGAGGGTTCCAAGTGTGCTGCAAATTGCACTGCAACAGAGAACAGAGTGAAACACCTCCAGCACAGACATGAGTGTTCAGCTGCTTCTAGTGCTGGTAGTGAGAGATGGGTACATCCAGTGTCTCAGAGATGGCTGAAGTCAGACTGATTGCTTTCCCTATGGCTAGTGGTTTGCTTTCTGGCACTTTCACACACCCTATAGCTTGTGCTCTTTTCTGCTCAGCAGCACTGGGAGCCAGGCTGCTTCTCCTGCCTGTCTAGGCTGGGGCAGCTCAGCCTCGAGCCTTTTCCAGCACGTTTGTTCACGTCTCTCACCTCTCCCGTGGATTACTGCAGATTGTTTTGTGGCTCAGATGAGTTGCCTGTGTGCAGCAGGGTGGCTGTGGGCAGAGCTCCCTTCTCCTCTGTACCCAGATTCCCCTCTCAGCCCAGCAGCCCCAGCCAGGAGAAGCAGTGGAGGGGAGGAGGCTGCAAGCCACATGTTGCACGCTGCAGGTGTAGAACTAAGGATGGTGAAGGCCCCAAGCAACAGGGTTTTAATGCACTAAACAGCCTCTACTCTGCTTCTTTCCCTGCAGGAGGAAAACATTTGTTTGCACTGGGCTGCTTTTTCTGGCTGTGTTGACATAGCAGAGATACTGCTGGCTGCTAAATGTGATTTACATGCAGTGAATATTCATGGGGACTCCCCCCTGCACATTGCAGCCAGAGAGAACCGCTACGAGTGTGTCGTGTAAGTACAGCTCCAGCCCCGCCACTTCCCTCGTAGCACCACTGAGTTGCATCCCCTGGTCACTCCTTTCCACCTGGCTGCTGCCTGGCAAGCTCTAAAATGCCTTTTGGCATTTAAGCACAAACCAAAACGGGGATGGGAGGCTTGTTTCTTCGTTGCCCCACTGCTAAGGGCCGTGGGGCTGACTCAGGGGTCGCTGCTGCCCACATCAGAAATCATGGAGTGGTCCTGGAGTCCTGGGTCTGAGGGGCTGTGCTCAGCCTGGGCTTCCCAGCAGAGAGGCCTCGAGCATCCTTAATGAAAGCTTTTTTGTTCCACAACTAGCATGGCATAATGTGGTCACAGGGCTTTTGCTTTGCTTCATCAGTGCTGTGAATAAAGTCCCGTGTGCACTCACCAAAAGCTGGTGAGTAGGAACAAGGGCTGAGCCCAACACCAGTTTCCTGTGGAACTCTTCCAGCCAGCTCTTCCCACCACACATCTTTCTCCACCAGAGAGAGTTTCAAGCCTGTGTGAAGTGAGGCTGGTTCCAGCCAGGTACCTGTCATGCCTGAAGCAGGGCCAGGGTTGCCCAGAGCTCTGGCGAGTGCCTTGAGCTCCGGTTTGTGGCTTCTGCCAGCACCTTCATGTAGAGGCATTCACTGAACCATGCTTAATAAAGAAAGCTCAGGTGATTGTTCACTCCCACAGACTCTTCCTTGTCCCTGAAGGGCTGGCTGGAGGGTGTGACTCAGCTCATTGTCCTCTCTGTGGTTTCTCAGGGGGATGCTGATCCTTTCTTGCCGTTTCACAGGCTCTTTCTTTCCCGTGGCTCGGATGTCACTTTAAAGAATAAGGAGGGTGAGACTCCACTGCAGTGTGCCAGCCTTAACTCTCAGGTCTGGGTGGCCCTACAGATGAACAAGACTCTCAAAGAATCATCTAATCATAAGCCTACCCAGATGGAGAAGGTCCTGAGCAGGTGAGAAGGTGGCTGTCCTGGCTTGTGGGTCATGGAATGGAGCCCTTGCACAGGAGAGGCTGAGGGCCTGGTTTAAGAAAGGACTGCACGTTCAGGCTTAGCTTTTGCAAGGGGTGTGAAGGTCAGTTTGAGCTTTGCAAGATCTAAGCACATGCTGATTCAGAAGTGGTTTGTCAGTTCTGTCCTCCAAATGGGGTTGTTCACAAAGAACAATCTGTAAGGCAGGCTGGGAAAAATGAACTGTGTTCCAGCCTTGGATTGCTCTCAGGCCTTGAATTGCTCAGTGATCAAAGACAGTAATTCTGCCCCAGGATGGCATTTGAATGGCCCCTTGTTCCAAGGAGCTTTTCTTCTGTGACCATTCTCTTTCTGCCCCTGACAGAGACATCGCCCGGGGTTACGAGCGGGTCCCCATTCCTTGTGTCAACTCAGTGGACAGTGAACCTTGTCCCAGCAACTACAAATACCTGTCCCAGAGCTGTGTCACCTCCCCAATGGACATTGACAGGAACATCACCCATTTACAGGTGAGGGGTGCTGTGTAGCCACATGGTTTTACTGTGCTGGGGGTGGATTCAGAGATGGTGCAGTGCACTGCACCTCACAACAAGTTTTGTGTTCCAGGTGGGGTTGGTTAGTCCTAATATTGCCATCAAATTCCAGCTCTAGGAGATGGATTCTGCTTGTCTTTGTTTCTGAGCCCTAAGCCAGCCTCTCCTGTTCAGCTGTGTGCTGTAGCATCAGCCATCTGGTGCTGGCTGGTGTGGCTTCCATTTATCCTCTTCCCCTGTTCTGTGTCTGGAGAGTCAGTGAGTTGTTGGGGCCCCTCCTCCTGCTGACTGCAGCATCTGGCCCAAGGTCTTCCTTGTGATACCAAAGTCCTCAAAGGCTGTGGGTTGTGAAAGCAGAGGTGAAGAAGTGTAGGGTGAGGCTGAGCCTTTCTGGGCACAGCTCTCAGGTGGCTGAAGGGAAGTTCCCATGCCCAAGGCCTGTGGGGCAGCAGCTGGGGGTGGGATTGACTGTGCTGGTTTGGGGAGTGCTGGGGCAGCACCAGTGTGGGAAGCAGCGAGCAGGAGGGGAAGCCTGAGACATCACATGGCATCAGCTCCCTGTGTGGTTCTTCCTTGGAGCTTTCCAGCTCCTCAAGCATGGAGTACAGCTCACAGGGCACAGAGGAGGGTTGGCACCAGGGGCACATCCTCTCCTGAGAAGTGCAGATGGCTCAGTCTGAGATCCTTTCCCTCAAGACCTTCACTGCACATAACTGATGGAGCAGCAGTGCCACTGCCCTGGTGAGGCTGTTACCTCCTGGCTGATGAGCTGCAGCAGGAGAAGGCAAACACTTGTGGTTTCCTCTCTGAGCCAGCCCCAGGAGTTGCTCTGTCAGTGACATGCCAGTGATGTGGAGTTAACCCCTTTGCTTCTCTTCCAGTACTGTGTGTGTATAGATGACTGCTCCTCCAGCAACTGCATGTGTGGGCAGCTCAGCATGCGCTGCTGGTACGACAAGGTGAGACACACACCCTCCTCGTGCCTTACACCGCTCCTTCAGTTCGGGCTTGAGAAAAGCACCTTCGAAACAGCTCCCTGCACACCAAGGCTCTCTTTGCTTTCAAATGCCTGAAGCTGTAGTCTCAGCTCTGAGGTGGATGTGGCAAGAACAACATGTGGACTCAGGGAAGCTTTTCTAGTGTTTATTTGTGTTACTGTGGTGCCAACCCAGCCGTTAATTCCACCCGTGTGCCAGGGAGCATTTAACAGCCCATGTGTGAAATCAGCTTCCACTTCCCACCAACACAAAGTGCCTCACACACAAACAAGGGGAGGGGAGCTCAGAGGCACTTTGCCTGCCTTTATTTATTGTGATCCTTCTGGATGAAGGCAGAGTAGAGATGTTTTAACTGCACCGTTGCCAGAAGCCCGGCTGGGGTTGGGTGAGTAGCCTTCAGTCCTCCAGGGAGGTTTGAGGTTAATGTTTGGACAGGTTCTGCTCTGCTCAGAGAAGTTCAGTGGATCTGCATGTTTCTCCCAGGGGGAGTATTGGCATCTTTCTTTGCTTTGTAGCCATTAGATTTACATGTTAATAAGTGATTCCATCCTTCAAGCCCTAAAAGCCACATTTATGTGTGACAAGCTGCGTCTGTCGCTCCCTGGATCCTGAATGGTTGGTAAATCATTGAGTTGGAGCTTTTAGGGGAGTGTTATATGGATGGATAACATAGTTCACAGAGCTTGGGTGTACTGGCCTCGTTCTCAGCAAGTTTAGGCTTGATTCCAGGGACAGACTAAGCATCAGCCTCTCCCCTCCAGCGCTGCAAAGTGATAACCATGGCAATGCACACTGGGGTGTTTTGCACAGCACTGTAAGATCTTTTTGTTGGTGCACAGGGTTGATGCCAAGCAGCAAAAATTTAGCTGGTGTCTTGCTGTTTGTCAGCTGTGGGTGGTAGTGGGGAGTGGTGGGGTGGAGCAAACCCACTGCAGGGGTTTGAAGCGGGGTCTGGGGAGGTCGAGGCACGGCTCTGCCTTGGGGTTCTCTGGCCTGTGTTTATACTTGAGGGGGTTTCTGCTCTTGGCCTGCCCCTGGTCTGGAGGAGGTGACAGGAATAGACACTAACCCAGTCTTGGCTGCCTCTCCTCTTCAGGATGGCCGACTCCTGCCTGAGTTTAACATGGTTGACCCTCCGCTGATCTTTGAGTGCAACCACGCGTGCTCGTGCTGGAGAACCTGCAGGAACCGCGTGGTGCAGAACGGGCTCAGGTGAGAGCAGGGGCCAAGCACAGCTCCTCCTGCCACAACCAACACCAGGCTCCTGAGCTCTCTCACTCTCTGGTCTCATCTCACCCATAAACCCACAAAACCCCAGGACTTCCCTGAGATGAGCCCCGAGGTGGAGCAGGTGCCACCGCACAGGGGTGGGATGTGGGGGGGCTCCTGGGTGCTGCTGGTTGGGATGAAGCAGCAGGGGTTGGGGAGCTCAGTTGACACCATCACATGGGAACTGGGGTGTTCTTTCATCAGCCTGACCATAAAACACACAAATGGCTTGTGGGTTTGCATGAAGAGCCTAAATGTAACTTCTCAGGTGGTGATGTGTGAAGAAAACAGCAAGAGACTGCAAAGCCTGAGTGCAGAAGGTGGTGTGAGTTAGCAGCCTGTGTGAGGAACATGGGCCAGCATGGCCAGACTTGGCTGCTTCAAATCACCAAGTTATTGGCATCACTCCCCCTGAATTGGACACCCAAATACCTGCTGGCCTCTGTGCTGCAGAGCAGGCCTTGAGGAGTTTGGTACCAGGCTAAAAATGTCAATGCTTTGGTTTGGATCTCTGCTGTGGAGATGTTCAAAGGAATCCCACAAGGGAAAAGAAAGGCTGTTGTTTAGTGGGGCTGCCAACAGGTTGGGTTTTACAGGCTTTGTAGTTTCAGTGACATTTTGCAATGTTAAAAATAAGTAAGGAGAAAGCTCACTGTGTCTCCACAGAACTTTCCCTCTCTCTGGTTTTCCCTGCCAAGCTCCAGAGCTCCAGTGTCTATGTGGGTGTTTATTCAGGAGCTGTACAGCTGAAGCTGTTGCTTTTGCTTTTTTGCCTCTGAAAGTGGGGAAGGGTTGGAAAGCCAACCCAGAGCCTGGGAGAGTGGCTGGCAGCAGGGCTGGGTGCTTGGCAGGGCCCTGCTTGCAGTCCCCAAGGAGGCAGTGGGTTGCCCCCTGTGTTTGGGCTGCAGTGTGCCACCTGCCCCTCCATTTTCAGGGCTTCCTTGGTCAGGTTTGCTCCAAGTGAAGCCTGCTCAGCACCACACACGTCTCCATCTGGCAGCATGACCCAGCTGAGCCGGGAAGCTGAGGTCAGAGCTGTGGTCCCACTGCTGCTGGGGTCATGCCTGACCAACAGCAGGGCTTGAACCTCAACTTGGCTCTCTGCTGTGCTGTGATGAGGGATGAGGTCATTCCTCAGGCCTGAAATCCAGGGTTAGATGCTTCCTCTGAGAGCTGTCACGCTCGTGGAGCCACCTTTTACCCTGGTGAAGGCTCCAGGAGCTGTGGGCAAAGAGGAGGGAATGCACAGCCCCTGGTTTGAGCTGACAGTGCAGGAGGGGATGGGTGGGGGGAAGTGGAAGTACTGGGAAAGGCAACAGGGTGAAGTTAAGGTGAGTGTCAGGTTTCTCTTTATTCCGATAACAGCATGCTGAGAGTGGGGTTTGGTTCCCCTGGGCACACAACGAGCCTTCCCCAGCCCTGGGGACTGTTCATCCTGCACTTAACTCAAGTTCTGGCTGAGCAGGAGGCAGAATGACTTACAGGATTGTTTCTCTGCCTTTAAACTCCATCAGTAAAATTCCACAGAGCAGCTCTTACACCAGCAAGTTTCAAGTTGCAGCGTTTCTTCCTTGTGTTGCAGCCAGGGAGCTGGATAGGATGGAGTTGCTGAGTGCACTGGCCTCAGCAGAGGGCAACAGGGGCAGAGCACTCAGCTCAAGGTGTTCTTAATTCCCTGTAAGCTCCCTGCCTTCCCCCTGCAGCCCCCTCCCTGCAGAGCTGTGCTGCCTTCAGTCCCCTTCCACCCTCCTGCCTTCCCCCAGCTGCCACCTGCGTGTGGAAGGGACAAGAAGGGCTGAGGGTGGGATTCCCTGTGTACAGCCACACAGAGCAGCCAGTCCCTGGCTGTGCACTGGGCAACGTGCTGCTGGGCAGGGAGAATGGGCTGCTTGGTGCCCATCCCTTGTCCCCAGGTGGTTCCCATCTGAGCATCTGCCCAGCTGCTTGCAGCAGCAGTGGGAGCAACCAGGGAGGGTGTGGAGGCTGCTCAGGAGGTTTCCAACCCCACCTGGACATGTTCCTGTGCCCCTGAGCCAGGGGAACCTGCTTTAGCAGGGAGTTGGGCTGGAGCAGCTCTGCAGGGCCCTTCCAGCCCCACCATGCTGGGATGCTGTACCCACAGTGGTGCCAACCTTAAAACCTGGGGTGGAGGCTGGATATTGAAATCACCTTTGGGTTTGTGGTGATGGGGAGTTGCTGAGTTTGTGTTCATCCCTTTCTGCAGAGTTAAGCTGCCCCTGCCATGGTTTCCTTCCCTCTCTTCCCCTCCCATGGTCTCCTTCCCCTCTCTCCCCTGCCATGGTGTCTCTCCTCTCTTCCCTGCTATGGTCTCTGTGCTCTCTCCCCTGCCATGGTGTGTGTGCCCTCTCCCCTGCCATGGTGCCTGTGCCCTCTCCCCTGCCATGGTGCCTGTGCCCTCTCCCCTGCCATGGTGCCTGTGCCCTCTCCCCTGCCATGGTGTGTGTGCCCTCTCCCCTGCCATGGTCCCTGTGCCCTCTCCCCTGCCATGGTGCCTGTGCCCTCTCCCCTGCCATGGTGTGTGTGCCCTCTCCCCTGCCATGGTGCCTGTGCTCTCTCCCCTGCCATGGTCTCTGTGCCCTCTCCCCTGCCATGGTGCCTGTGCCCTCTCCCCTGCCATGGTGCCTGTGCCCTCTCCCCTGCCATGGTGCCTGTGCCCTCTCCCCTGCCATGGTCTCTGTGCCCTCTCCCCTGCCATGGTGCCTGTGCTCTCTCCCCTGCCATGGTGCCTGTGCTCTCTCCCCTGCCATGGTGCCTGTGCTCTCTCCCCTGCCATGGTGCCTGTGCCCTCTCCCCTGCCATGGTGTGTGTGCCCTCTCCCCTGCCATGGTGCCTGTGCTCTCTCCCCTGCCATGGTGCCTGTGCCCTCTCCCCTGCCATGGTGCCTGTGCCCTCTCCCCTGCCATGGTGCCTGTGCCCTCTCCCCTGCCATGGTCCCTGTGCCCTCTCCCCTGCCATGGTGCCTGTGCTGTCTCCCCTGCCATGGTGCCTGTGCCCTCTCCCCTGCCATGGTGCCTGTGCTCTCTCCCCTGCCATGGTGCCTGTGCCCTCTCCCCTGCCATGGTGCCTGTGCTCTCTCCCCTGCCATGGTGCCTGTGCCCTCTCCCCTGCCATGGTGCCTGTGCCCTCTCCCCTGCCATGGTCCCTGTGCTCTCTCCCCTGCCATGGTGCCTGTGCCCTCTCCCCTGCCATGGTCCCTGTGCTCTCTCCCCTGCCATGGTGCCTGTGCCCTCTCCCCTGCCATGGTGCCTGTGCCCTCTCCCCTGCCATGGTGCCTGTGCTCTCTCCCCTGCCATGGTGTGTGTGCCCTCTCCCCTGCCATGGTGCCTGTGCCCTCTCCCCTGCCATGGTGCCTGTGCCCTCTCCCCTGCCATGGTGCCTGTGCCCTCTCCCCTGCCATGGTGCCTGTGCCCTCTCCCCTGCCATGGTCCCTGTGCTCTCTCCCCTGCCATGGTGCCTGTGCCCTCTCCCCTGCCATGGTGCCTGTGCCCTCTCCCCTGCCATGGTGCCTGTGCTCTCTCCCCTGCCATGGTGTGTGTGCCCTCTCCCCTGCCATGGTGCCTGTGCCCTCTCCCCTGCCATGGTCCCTGTGCCCTCTCCCCTGCCATGGTCCCTGTGCTCTCTCCCCTGCCATGGTGCCTGTGCTCTCTCCCCTGCCATGGTGCCTGTGCCCTCTCCCCTGCCATGGTGTGTGTGCTCTCTCCCCTGCCATGGTCCCTGTGCCCTCTCCCCTGCCATGGTGCCTGTGCTCTCTCCCCTGCCATGGTGCCTGTGCCCTCTCCCCTGCCATGGTGCCTGTGCTCTCTCCCCTGCCATGGTCCCTGTGCCCTCTCCCCTGCCATGGTCCCTGTGCTCTCTCCCCTGCCATGGTGCCTGTGCTCTCTCCCCTGCCATGGTGTGTGTGCCCTCTCCCCTGCCATGGTGCCTGTGCCCTCTCCCCTGCCATGGTGCCTGTGCCCTCTCCCCTGCCATGGTCCCTGTGCTCTCTCCCCTGCCATGGTGCCTGTGCTCTCTCCCCTGCCATGGTGTGTGTGCCCTCTCCCCTGCCATGGTGCCTGTGCCCTCTCCCCTGCCATGGTGCCTGTGCTCTCTCCCCTGCCATGGTGCCTGTGCCCTCTCCCCTGCCATGGTGCCTGTGCCCTCTCCCCTGCCATGGTGCCTGTGCCCTCTCCCCTGCCATGGTGCCTGTGCCCTCTCCCCTGCCATGGTCCCTGTGCCCTCTCCCCTGCCATGGTGTGTGTGCCCTCTCCCCTGCCATGGTGTGTGTGCCCTCTCCCCTGCCATGGTCCCTGTGCTCTCTCCCCTGCCATGGTGCCTGTGCCCTCTCCCCTGCCATGGTCCCTGTGCTCTCTCCCCTGCCATGGTGCCTGTGCCCTCTCCCCTGCCATGGTCCCTGTGCCCTCTCCCCTGCCATGGTCCCTGTGCCCTCTCCCCTGCCATGGTCCCTGTGCCCTCTCCCCTGCCATGGTGCCTGTGCCCTCTCCCCTGCCATGGTGCCTGTGCCCTCTCCCCTGCCATGGTGTGTGTGCCCTCTCCCCTGCCATGGTGCCTGTGCCCTCTCCCCTGCCATGGTGTGTGTGCCCTCTCCCCTGCCATGGTGCCTGTGCTCTCTCCCCTGCCATGGTGCCTGTGCCCTCTCCCCTGCCATGGTGCCTGTGCCCTCTCCCCTGCCATGGTGCCTGTGCCCTCTCCCCTGCCATGGTGCCTGTGCCCTCTCCCCTGCCATGGTCCCTGTGCTCTCTCCCCTGCCATGGTGCCTGTGCCCTCTCCCCTGCCATGGTGCCTGTGCCCTCTCCCCTGCCATGGTGCCTGTGCCCTCTCCCCTGCCATGGTGCCTGTGCCCTCTCCCCTGCCATGGTGTGTGTGCCCTCTCCCCTGCCATGGTGCCTGTGCTCTCTCCCCTGCCATGGTGTGTGTGCCCTCTCCCCTGCCATGGTGCCTGTGCCCTCTCCCCTGCCATGGTGTGTGTGCCCTCTCCCCTGCCATGGTCCCTGTGCCCTCTCCCCTGCCATGGTGCCTGTGCCCTCTCCCCTGCCATGGTGCCTGTGCCCTCTCCCCTGCCATGGTGCCTGTGCCCTCTCCCCTGCCATGGTGCCTGTGCCCTCTCCCCTGCCATGGTGCCTGTGCCCTCTCCCCTGCCATGGTCCCTGTGCCCTCTCCCCTGCCATGGTGCCTGTGCCCTCTCCCCTGCCATGGTGTGTGTGCCCTCTCCCCTGCCATGGTGCCTGTGCTCTCTCCCCTGCCATGGTGTGTGTGCCCTCTCCCCTGCCATGGTGCCTGTGCCCTCTCCCCTGCCATGGTGCCTGTGCCCTCTCCCCTGCCATGGTGTGTGTGCCCTCTCCCCTGCCATGGTCCCTGTGCCCTCTCCCCTGCCATGGTGCCTGTGCTCTCTCCCCTGCCATGGTGTGTGTGCCCTCTCCCCTGCCATGGTGCCTGTGCCCTCTCCCCTGCCATGGTGCCTGTGCCCTCTCCCCTGCCATGGTGTGTGTGCCCTCTCCCCTGCCATGGTCCCTGTGCCCTCTCCCCTGCCATGGTGCCTGTGCTCTCTCCCCTGCCATGGTGCCTGTGCCCTCTCCCCTGCCATGGTGCCTGTGCCCTCTCCCCTGCCATGGTGTGTGTGCCCTCTCCCCTGCCATGGTCCCTGTGCTCTCTCCCCTGCCATGGTCCCTGTGCTCTCTCCCCTGCCATGGTGTGTGTGCCCTCTCCCCTGCCATGGTCCCTGTGCTCTCTCCCCTGCCATGGTGTGTGTGCCCTCTCCCCTGCCATGGTGCCTGTGCCCTCTCCCCTGCCATGGTGCCTGTGCTCTCTCCCCTGCCATGGTGCCTGTGCCCACTCCCCTGCCATGGTCCCTGTGCTCTCTCCCCTGCCATGGTGCCTGTGCCCTCTCCCCTGCCATGGTCCCTGTGCTCTCTCCCCTGCCATGGTGCCTGTGCTCTCTCCCCTGCCATGGTGTGTGTGCCCTCTCCCCTGCCATGCTGCCTGTGCCCTCTCCCCTGCCATGGTGTGTGTGCCCTCTCCCCTGCCATGGTCCCTGTGCCCTCTCCCCTGCCATGGTGCCTGTGCCCTCTCCCCTGCCATGGTGCCTGTGCCCTCTCCCCTGCCATGGTGTGTGTGCCCTCTCCCCTGCCATGGTGTGTGTGCCCTCTCCCCTGCCATGGTGCCTGTGCCCTCTCCCCTGCCATGGTGTGTGTGCTCTCTCCCCTGCCATGGTGTGTGTGCCCTCTCCCCTGCCATGGTCCCTGTGCCCTCTCCCCTGCCATGGTCCCTGTGCTCTCTCCCCTGCCATGGTGCCTGTGCCCTCTCCCCTGCCATGGTCCCTGTGCCCTCTCCCCTGCCATGGTGCCTGTGCTGTCTCCCCTGCCATGGTGCCTGTGCCCTCTCCCCTGCCATGGTGCCTGTGCCCTCTCCCCTGCCATGGTGTGTGTGCCCTCTCCCCTGCCATGGTGCCTGTGCCCTCTCCCCTGCCATGGTCCCTGTGCCCTCTCCCCTGCCATGGTGCCTGTGCCCTCTCCCCTGCCATGGTGTGTGTGCCCTCTCCCCTGCCATGGTGCCTGTGCCCTCTCCCCTGCCATGGTCCCTGTGCTCTCTCCCCTGCCATGGTGTGTGTGCCCTCTCCCCTGCCATGGTGTGTGTGCCCTCTCCCCTGCCATGGTGTGTGTGCCCTCTCCCCTGCCATGGTGTGTGTGCCCTCTCCCCTGCCATGGTCCCTGTGCCCTCTCCCCTGCCATGGTCCCTGTGCTCTCTCCCCTGCCATGGTGCCTGTGCCCTCTCCCCTGCCATGGTGCCTGTGCCCTCTCCCCTGCCATGGTGCCTGTGCCCTCTCCCCTGCCATGGTGTGTGTGCCCTCTCCCCTGCCATGGTGCCTGTGCCCTCTCCCCTGCCATGGTGTGTGTGCCCTCTCCCCTGCCATGGTGCCTGTGCCCTCTCCCCTGCCATGGTGCCTGTGCCCTCTCCCCTGCCATGGTGTGTGTGCCCTCTCCCCTGCCATGGTGCCTGTGCCCTCTCCCCTGCCATGGTGCCTGTGCCCTCTCCCCTGCCATGGTGCCTGTGCCCTCTCCCCTGCCATGGTGCCTGTGCCCTCTCCCCTGCCATGGTGCCTGTGCCCTCTCCCCTGCCATGGTCCCTGTGCCCTCTCCCCTGCCATGGTGCCTGTGCCCTCTCCCCTGCCATGGTCTCTGTGCTCTCTCCCCTGCCATGGTCTCTGTGCCCTCTCCCCTGCCATGGTCCCTGTGCTCTCTCCCCTGCCATGGTGCCTGTGCCCTCTCCCCTGCCATGGTGCCTGTGCCCTCTCCCCTGCCATGGTGCCTGTGCCCTCTCCCCTGCCATGGTCTCTGTGCTCTCTCCCCTGCCATGGTCTCTGTGCCCTCTCCCCTGCCATGGTCCCTGTGCTCTCTCCCCTGCCATGGTCCCTGTGCCCTCTCCCCTGCCATGGTGCCTGTGCTGTCTCCCCTGCCATGGTGCCTGTGCCCTCTCCCCTGCCATGGTGCCTGTGCCCTCTCCCCTGCCATGGTCTCTGTGCTCTCTCCCCTGCCATGGTCTCTGTGCCCTCTCCCCTGCCATGGTCCCTGTGCTCTCTCCCCTGCCATGGTCCCTGTGCTCTCTCCCCTGCCATGGTGCCTGTGCTCTCTCCCCTGCCATGGTGCCTGTGCCCTCTCCCCTGCCATGGTGCCTGTGCTCTCTCCCCTGCCATGGTGCCTGTGCCCTCTCCCCTGCCATGGTGCCTGTGCCCTCTCCCCTGCCATGGTGCCTGTGCCCTCTCCCCTGCCATGGTCTCTGTGCTCTCTCCCCTGCCATGGTCCCTGTGCTCTCTCCCCTGCCATGGTCCCTGTGCCCTCTCCCCTGCCATGGTGCCTGTGCCCTCTCCCCTGCCATGGTGCCTGTGCTCTCTCCCCTGCCATGGTGCCTGTGCCCTCTCCCCTGCCATGGTCTCTGTGCTCTCTCCCCTGCCATGGTCTCTGTGCTCTCTCCCCTGCCATGGTGCCTGTGCTCTCTCCCCTGCCATGGTGCCTGTGCCCTCTCCCCTGCCATGGTGCCTGTGCTCTCTCCCCTGCCATGGTGCCTGTGCCCTCTCCCCTGCCATGGTGCCTGTGCTCTCTCCCCTGCCATGGTGCCTGTGCCCTCTCCCCTGCCATGGTCTCTGTGCTCTCTCCCCTGCCATGGTCCCTGTGCTCTCTCCCCTGCCATGGTGCCTGTGCCCTCTCCCCTGCCATGGTCCCTGTGCCCTCTCCCCTGCCATGGTGCCTGTGCCCTCTCCCCTGCCATGGTGCCTGTGCCCTCTCCCCTGCCATGGTCTCTGTGCTCTCTCCCCTGCCATGGTCCCTGTGCTCTCTCCCCTGCCATGGTCCCTGTGCCCTCTCCCCTGCCATGGTGTGTGTGCCCTCTCCCCTGCCATGGTGCCTGTGCCCTCTCCCCTGCCATGGTCTCTGTGCCCTCTCCCCTGCCATGGTGCCTGTGCCCTCTCCCCTGCCATGGTGCCTGTGCCCTCTCCCCTGCCATGGTGTGTGTGCCCTCTCCCCTGCCATGGTGCCTGTGCTCTCTCCCCTGCCATGGTGCCTGTGCCCTCTCCCCTGCCATGGAGCCTGTGCCCTCTCCCCTGCCATGGTGCCTGTGCCCTCTCCCCTGCCATGGAGCCTGTGCCCTCTCCCCTGCCATGGTCTCTGTGCCCTCTCCCCTGCCATGGTGCCTGTGCCCTCTCCCCTGCCATGGTGCCTGTGCCCTCTCCCCTGCCATGGTGCCTGTGCTCTCTCCCCTGCCATGGTGCCTGTGCCCTCTCCCCTGCCATGGAGCCTGTGCCCTCTCCCCTGCCATGGTGCCTGTGCTGTCTCCCCTGCCATGGTGCCTGTGCCCTCTCCCCTGCCATGGTGCCTGTGCCCTCTCCCCTGCCATGGTGTGTGTGCCCTCTCCCCTGCCATGGTGCCTGTGCCCTCTCCCCTGCCATGGTCCCTGTGCCCTCTCCCCTGCCATGGTCCCTGTGCCCTCTCCCCTGCCATGGTCCCTGTGCCCTCTCCCCTGCCATGGTCCCTGTGCCCTCTCCCCTGCCATGGTGCCTGTGCTCTCTCCCCTGCCATGGTGCCTGTGCCCTCTCCCCTGCCATGGTCCCTGTGCTCTCTCCCCTGCCATGGTGCCTGTGCTCTCTCCCCTGCCATGGTGCCTGTGCCCTCTCCCCTGCCATGGTCCCTGTGCTCTCTCCCCTGCCATGGTGCCTGTGCCCTCTCCCCTGCCATGGTGCCTGTGCCCTCTCCCCTGCCATGGTCCCTGTGCCCTCTCCCCTGCCATGGTCCCTGTGCCCTCTCCCCTGCCATGGTCCCTGTGCTCTCTCCCCTGCCATGGTGCCTGTGCCCTCTCCCCTGCCATGGTGCCTGTGCCCTCTCCCCTGCCATGGTGCCTGTGCTCTCTCCCCTGCCATGGTGCCTGTGCCCTCTCCCCTGCCATGGTGTGTGTGCCCTCTCCCCTGCCATGGTGCCTGTGCCCTCTCCCCTGCCATGGTGCCTGTGCTCTCTCCCCTGCCATGGTCTCTGTGCTCTCTCCCCTGCCATGGTCTCTGTGCTCTCTCCCCTGCCATGGTCTCTGTGCTCTCTCCCCTGCCATGGTCTCTGTGCCCTCTCCCCTGCCATGGTGTGTGTGCCCTCTCCCCTGCCATGGTCTCTGTGCCCTCTCCCCTGCCATGGTGTGTGTGCCCTCTCCCCTGCCATGGTGTGTGTGCCCTCTCCCCTGCCATGGTGTGTGTGCTCTCTCCCCTGCCATGGTCCCTGTGCCCTCTCCCCTGCCATGGTGCCTGTGCCCTCTCCCCTGCCATGGTGCCTGTGCCCTCTCCCCTGCCATGGTGCCTGTGCCCTCTCCCCTGCCATGGTGTGTGTGCCCTCTCCCCTGCCATGGTGCCTGTGCCCTCTCCCCTGCCATGGTGCCTGTGCCCTCTCCCCTGCCATGGTGCCTGTGCCCTCTCCCCTGCCATGGTGCCTGTGCCCTCTCCCCTGCCATGGTGCCTGTGCTCTCTCCCCTGCCATGGTGCCTGTGCCCTCTCCCCTGCCATGGTCCCTGTGCCCTCTCCCCTGCCATGGTGCCTGTGCCCTCTCCCCTGCCATGGTGCCTGTGCCCTCTCCCCTGCCATGGTGTGTGTGCCCTCTCCCCTGCCATGGTGCCTGTGCCCTCTCCCCTGCCATGGTGCCTGTGCCCTCTCCCCTGCCATGGTGCCTGTGCCCTCTCCCCTGCCATGGTGCCTGTGCCCTCTCCCCTGCCATGGTCCCTGTGCCCTCTCCCCTGCCATGGTGCCTGTGCCCTCTCCCCTGCCATGGTGTGTGTGCCCTCTCCCCTGCCATGGTGCCTGTGCCCTCTCCCCTGCCATGGTGCCTGTGCCCTCTCCCCTGCCATGGTGCCTGTGCCCTCTCCCCTGCCATGGTGTGTGTGCCCTCTCCCCTGCCATGGTGCCTGTGCCCTCTCCCCTGCCATGGTGCCTGTGCCCTCTCCCCTGCCATGGTGCCTGTGCCCTCTCCCCTGCCATGGTCCCTGTGCCCTCTCCCCTGCCATGGTGTGTGTGCCCTCTCCCCTGCCATGGTCCCTGTGCCCTCTCCCCTGCCATGGTGCCTGTGCCCTCTCCCCTGCCATGGTCCCTGTGCCCTCTCCCCTGCCATGGTGCCTGTGCCCTCTCCCCTGCCATGGTGCCTGTGCCCTCTCCCCTGCCATGGTGTGTGTGCCCTCTCCCCTGCCATGGTGCCTGTGCCCTCTCCCCTGCCATGGTGCCTGTGCCCTCTCCCCTGCCATGGTGTGTGTGCCCTCTCCCCTGCCATGGTGCCTGTGCCCTCTCCCCTGCCATGGTGCCTGTGCCCTCTCCCCTGCCATGGTGCCTGTGCTCTCTCCCCTGCCATGGTGTGTGTGCCCTCTCCCCTGCCATGGTGCCTGTGCCCTCTCCCCTGCCATGGTGCCTGTGCCCTCTCCCCTGCCATGGTGCCTGTGCCCTCTCCCCTGCCATGGTGCGTGTGCCCTCTCCCCTGCCATGGTGCCTGTGCCCTCTCCCCTGCCATGGTGCGTGTGCCCTCTCCCCTGCCATGGTGCCTGTGCCCTCTCCCCTGCCATGGTGCCTGTGCCCTCTCCCCTGCCATGGTCCCTGTGCCCTCTCCCCTGCCATGGTGCCTGTGCCCTCTCCCCTGCCATGGTGTGTGTGCCCTCTCCCCTGCCATGGTGCCTGTGCCCTCTCCCCTGCCATGGTGCCTGTGCCCTCTCCCCTGCCATGGTGCCTGTGCCCTCTCCCCTGCCATGGTGTGTGTGCCCTCTCCCCTGCCATGGTGCCTGTGCCCTCTCCCCTGCCATGGTGCCTGTGCCCTCTCCCCTGCCATGGTCCCTGTGCCCTCTCCCCTGCCATGGTGTGTGTGCCCTCTCCCCTGCCATGGTCCCTGTGCCCTCTCCCCTGCCATGGTGCCTGTGCTCTCTCCCCTGCCATGGTGTGTGTGCCCTCTCCCCTGCCATGGTCTCTGTGCTCTCTCCCCTGCCATGGTGCCTGTGCCCTCTCCCCTGCCATGGTCTCTGTGCTCTCTCCCCTGCCATGGTCCCTGTGCCCTCTCCCCTGCCATGGTGTGTGTGCCCTCTCCCCTGCCATGGTCTCTGTGCTCTCTCCCCTGCCATGGTGCCTGTGCCCTCTCCCCTGCCATGGTCTCTGTGCTCTCTCCCCTGCCATGGTCCCTGTGCCCTCTCCCCTGCCATGGTGTGTGTGCCCTCTCCCCTGCCATGGTCTCTGTGCTCTCTCCCCTGCCATGGTGCCTGTGCCCTCTCCCCTGCCATGGTCTCTGTGCTCTCTCCCCTGCCATGGTCCCTGTGCCCTCTCCCCTGCCATGGTGTGTGTGCCCTCTCCCCTGCCATGGTCTCTGTGCTCTCTCCCCTGCCATGGTGCCTGTGCCCTCTCCCCTGCCATGGTCCCTGTGCCCTCTCCCCTGCCATGGTGCCTGTGCCCTCTCCCCTGCCATGGTGCCTGTGCCCTCTCCCCTGCCATGGTGTGTGTGCCCTCTCCCCTGCCATGGTGCCTGTGCCCTCTCCCCTGCCATGGTGCCTGTGCCCTCTCCCCTGCCATGGTGTGTGTGCCCTCTCCCCTGCCATGGTGCCTGTGCCCTCTCCCCTGCCATGGTGCCTGTGCCCTCTCCCCTGCCATGGTCCCTGTGCCCTCTCCCCTGCCATGGTGCCTGTGCCCTCTCCCCTGCCATGGTGCCTGTGCCCTCTCCCCTGCCATGGAGCCTGTGCCCTCTCCCCTGCCATGGTGCCTGTGCTGTCTCCCCTGCCATGGTGCCTGTGCCCTCTCCCCTGCCATGGTGCCTGTGCCCTCTCCCCTGCCATGGTGTGTGTGCCCTCTCCCCTGCCATGGTGCCTGTGCCCTCTCCCCTGCCATGGTCCCTGTGCCCTCTCCCCTGCCATGGTCCCTGTGCCCTCTCCCCTGCCATGGTCCCTGTGCCCTCTCCCCTGCCATGGTCCCTGTGCCCTCTCCCCTGCCATGGTGCCTGTGCTCTCTCCCCTGCCATGGTGCCTGTGCCCTCTCCCCTGCCATGGTCCCTGTGCTCTCTCCCCTGCCATGGTGCCTGTGCTCTCTCCCCTGCCATGGTGCCTGTGCCCTCTCCCCTGCCATGGTCCCTGTGCTCTCTCCCCTGCCATGGTGCCTGTGCCCTCTCCCCTGCCATGGTGCCTGTGCCCTCTCCCCTGCCATGGTCCCTGTGCCCTCTCCCCTGCCATGGTCCCTGTGCCCTCTCCCCTGCCATGGTCCCTGTGCTCTCTCCCCTGCCATGGTGCCTGTGCCCTCTCCCCTGCCATGGTGCCTGTGCCCTCTCCCCTGCCATGGTGCCTGTGCTCTCTCCCCTGCCATGGTGCCTGTGCCCTCTCCCCTGCCATGGTGTGTGTGCCCTCTCCCCTGCCATGGTGCCTGTGCCCTCTCCCCTGCCATGGTGCCTGTGCTCTCTCCCCTGCCATGGTCTCTGTGCTCTCTCCCCTGCCATGGTCTCTGTGCTCTCTCCCCTGCCATGGTCTCTGTGCTCTCTCCCCTGCCATGGTCTCTGTGCCCTCTCCCCTGCCATGGTGTGTGTGCCCTCTCCCCTGCCATGGTCTCTGTGCCCTCTCCCCTGCCATGGTGTGTGTGCCCTCTCCCCTGCCATGGTGTGTGTGCCCTCTCCCCTGCCATGGTGTGTGTGCTCTCTCCCCTGCCATGGTCCCTGTGCCCTCTCCCCTGCCATGGTGCCTGTGCCCTCTCCCCTGCCATGGTGCCTGTGCCCTCTCCCCTGCCATGGTGCCTGTGCCCTCTCCCCTGCCATGGTGTGTGTGCCCTCTCCCCTGCCATGGTGCCTGTGCCCTCTCCCCTGCCATGGTGCCTGTGCCCTCTCCCCTGCCATGGTGCCTGTGCCCTCTCCCCTGCCATGGTGCCTGTGCCCTCTCCCCTGCCATGGTGCCTGTGCTCTCTCCCCTGCCATGGTGCCTGTGCCCTCTCCCCTGCCATGGTCCCTGTGCCCTCTCCCCTGCCATGGTGCCTGTGCCCTCTCCCCTGCCATGGTGTGTGTGCCCTCTCCCCTGCCATGGTGCCTGTGCCCTCTCCCCTGCCATGGTGCCTGTGCCCTCTCCCCTGCCATGGTGCCTGTGCCCTCTCCCCTGCCATGGTCCCTGTGCCCTCTCCCCTGCCATGGTGTGTGTGCCCTCTCCCCTGCCATGGTCCCTGTGCCCTCTCCCCTGCCATGGTGCCTGTGCCCTCTCCCCTGCCATGGTCCCTGTGCCCTCTCCCCTGCCATGGTGCCTGTGCCCTCTCCCCTGCCATGGTGCCTGTGCCCTCTCCCCTGCCATGGTGTGTGTGCCCTCTCCCCTGCCATGGTGCCTGTGCCCTCTCCCCTGCCATGGTGCCTGTGCCCTCTCCCCTGCCATGGTGTGTGTGCCCTCTCCCCTGCCATGGTGCCTGTGCCCTCTCCCCTGCCATGGTGCCTGTGCCCTCTCCCCTGCCATGGTGCCTGTGCTCTCTCCCCTGCCATGGTGTGTGTGCCCTCTCCCCTGCCATGGTGCCTGTGCCCTCTCCCCTGCCATGGTGCCTGTGCCCTCTCCCCTGCCATGGTGCCTGTGCCCTCTCCCCTGCCATGGTGCGTGTGCCCTCTCCCCTGCCATGGTGCCTGTGCCCTCTCCCCTGCCATGGTGCGTGTGCCCTCTCCCCTGCCATGGTGCCTGTGCCCTCTCCCCTGCCATGGTGCCTGTGCCCTCTCCCCTGCCATGGTCCCTGTGCCCTCTCCCCTGCCATGGTGCCTGTGCCCTCTCCCCTGCCATGGTGTGTGTGCCCTCTCCCCTGCCATGGTGCCTGTGCCCTCTCCCCTGCCATGGTGCCTGTGCCCTCTCCCCTGCCATGGTGCCTGTGCCCTCTCCCCTGCCATGGTGTGTGTGCCCTCTCCCCTGCCATGGTGCCTGTGCCCTCTCCCCTGCCATGGTGCCTGTGCCCTCTCCCCTGCCATGGTCCCTGTGCCCTCTCCCCTGCCATGGTGTGTGTGCCCTCTCCCCTGCCATGGTCCCTGTGCCCTCTCCCCTGCCATGGTGCCTGTGCCCTCTCCCCTGCCATGGTCCCTGTGCCCTCTCCCCTGCCATGGTGCCTGTGCCCTCTCCCCTGCCATGGTGCCTGTGCCCTCTCCCCTGCCATGGTGTGTGTGCCCTCTCCCCTGCCATGGTGCCTGTGCCCTCTCCCCTGCCATGGTGCCTGTGCCCTCTCCCCTGCCATGGTGTGTGTGCCCTCTCCCCTGCCATGGTGCCTGTGCCCTCTCCCCTGCCATGGTGCCTGTGCCCTCTCCCCTGCCATGGTCCCTGTGCCCTCTCCCCTGCCATGGTGCCTGTGCCCTCTCCCCTGCCATGGTCCCTGTGCCCTCTCCCCTGCCATGGTGCCTGTGCCCTCTCCCCTGCCATGGTGCCTGTGCCCTCTCCCCTGCCATGGTGCCTGTGCTCTCTCCCCTGCCATGGTGTGTGTGCCCTCTCCCCTGCCATGGTGCCTGTGCCCTCTCCCCTGCCATGGTGCCTGTGCCCTCTCCCCTGCCATGGTGCGTGTGCCATCTCCCCTGCCATGGTGCCTGTGCCCTCTCCCCTGCCATGGTGCGTGTGCCCTCTCCCCTGCCATGGTGCCTGTGCCCTCTCCCCTGCCATGGTGCCTGTGCCCTCTCCCCTGCCATGGTGCCTGTGCTCTCTCCCCTGCCATGGTGCCTGTGCTCTCTCCCCTGCCATGGTGCCTGTGCCCTCTCCCCTGCCATGGTCCCTGTGCCCTCTCCCCTGCCATGGTGTGTGTGCCCTCTCCCCTGCCATGGTCCCTGTGCCCTCTCCCCTGCCATGGTGTGTGTGCCCTCTCCCCTGCCATGGTGCCTGTGCTCTCTCCCCTGCCATGGTGCCTGTGCTCTCTCCCCTGCCATGGTGCCTGTGCCCTCTCCCCTGCCATGGTCCCTGTGCCCTCTCCCCTGCCATGGTGCCTGTGCTCTCTCCCCTGCCATGGTGCCTGTGCCCTCTCCCCTGCCATGGTGCCTGTGCCCTCTCCCCTGCCATGGTCCCTGTGCCCTCTCCCCTGCCATGGTGTGTGTGCCCTCTCCCCTGCCATGGTCCCTGTGCCCTCTCCCCTGCCATGGTGTGTGTGCCCTCTCCCCTGCCATGGTGCCTGTGCTCTCTCCCCTGCCATGGTGCCTGTGCTCTCTCCCCTGCCATGGTGCCTGTGCCCTCTCCCCTGCCATGGTCCCTGTGCCCTCTCCCCTGCCATGGTGCCTGTGCTCTCTCCCCTGCCATGGTGCCTGTGCTCTCTTGCAGGATCCGGCTGCAGCTCTTCCGGACGCAGAGGATGGGCTGGGGCGTGAGGACGATGCAGGACATCCCCGCGGGAACCTTTGTGTGCGAGTGAGTGATTCCCCCTCCGTGAGCTGCTGCAGACACATCCCCTCCCCAGGGCCTGGCTGCTCTGCTCCCCTCCAGAGGAGAGGTTTACACACAGATCACTTGGCACAGAGCCCACCTCCTCGCTCTCAGTCCGAGGTTTCCTGACTCCGCTTCCTTTTCCTCCCAGCCTGGAGCTTTCTCCACCCTCCTGTGTCCCTCTGGGCCCTGTGCTCAGCTCTCTTACCCCTCAGGAACACAAGCAGCAGGGGCAACACCACATTTGGGGTGAGCTGCACGTGCACTGGGCTCAAGTGTCCTCTGTGGATGTGGGACACTGATGGCCAAGGCAGCTGGGGACTTTTTATATCAGATCTTCTGTTCCAACTCTGACTTCTCCAGAGGTTTTCCAGTGTCCCAGCTCTGGGTTTAGTCTGGTTCAGCACAAGGGTAAAGCACTTGGCATTAGGCACTTGGCATTAGGCACTTGGCATTAAGCACTTGGCATTAGGCACGTGTTTCAGCCCTGACTCAATAAAGCACTTCAGAAGAAACTGTTCAGGTTTATGTCAAGTGAAGAAGCTGCTGTTGAACCCACTGTTTTTAGGCTTTAAACTGGTCCATGCACTTGATGAGATATTCAGACAGTGATTTATCATTGCAATGCTTCAGGGGGTCGAGACCTTGTGAATCAAGCTGGGCTTGTGCCACTGCTGGGGGTTTTTAGAACTAGTTACTGGTGTTTGGTGGAGCTGGAGCAGGGGGGAGGGAGATTATCCCTGAAATTCAAAGGAACACAGGGAGAAGAAGAGTCTGCAGTGAATTGGCCAAGGGTTTGTCCCATGTTAGGAGCTGCCAGGTGATAAATGGGGTTTTTTTTCAGACATAAATCTGCTTTTTGAGGGGAATCCCAAGTGTGAACTGAGGTGTTAAATACCAAAGGTCCTGGTGTCCTGGTTCAGCTCCCAGAGATGAGCCAAAGCCTGTGGAGTGAAGCCCTCCCAAAGGAAAGGGGCACTGACTTTACCCAGTCCCCCTGGAATGCTGACATGTGAGAGGAAGGAGCAGTGGTGAGCAGGCAGCCCAGGGAAACAGAGGTGGCACCTGAGAGCTGACAGGGTGCAGACACTGCAGCTGCTTAACCCTTCCCTCCCCCCCTTGCCACAGGAGCTGCTGACACTGTTCCAGTGTCAGGCACTATCTTCTGCATTATCTAAGTGAGCTGCATGTTAGAAAGCTGAACTAACTGATGTCTTACCTGGGCACATTCCTCTGTCTCCATCACTCTCACACACACATTATTTACTTGATTCCCCAACTCTCCTCTCCTCCTCAAGCCAGCTGCACTTCCCTCCTGCCTCTGATTCTTCATGGGCAACCTACAGACTTGGCTTCTTCTTTTGCTCCCCTCTGGCAGGGAAGCAGCAGTGCTGGGGGCTGCTGGAATAGAGCCCTGAGTGGGGACTCACTTGGGATGGTGCTGCCTGCTCTGCTTTGGAAGGGTGACAATTGTATTGGTGCAGGGATGACTTCTGTTCCATTGCTTTTCATGCCATCTACCTTGACTGCAGCAAGGCTTTTGACACTGTCTCCCATCACATGCTCATCAGAAAGCTCAGGCAGCGTGGCTGGGATGAGAGGACAGTGAGGTGGATGCAGAGCTGGCTGAATGACAGAGCCCAGAGGGTGGTGATCAGTGGCACAGAGTCGAGTTGGAGGCCTGTGGCCAGTGGAGCTCCACAGGGATGGGTTCTGGGGCCAGTCTGAGTCAACATCTTCATCAGTGATCTGGATGAGGGGACAGAGGGACCCTGCTGGCACCAAACTGGGAGCACTGGCTGATTCCCCAGAGGCTGTGCTGGGCAGGCTGAGAGTTGGGCACAGAGGAAGCTCCTGAGGTTCACCAAGGGCAAGGGCAGAGTCCTGCAGCTGGGGAGGAACAACCCCCTGCCCCAGCACAGGCTGGGGGTGACCTGCTGGAGAGCAGCTCCAGGAGAGAGACCTGGCAGTGCTGCCTGATAATAAACTGCCCATGAGCAGCAACGTGCCCTCGTGGGCAAGAAGCCAATGGCAGCCTGGGGGCAGCAAGAGAGTGTGGGCAGCAGGGCCAGGGAGGTTGTGCTGCCCCTCTGCTCTGCCCTGCTGAGGCCTCATCTGGAGTCCTGGGGCCAGTGCTGGGCTCCCCAGCTCCAGAGGGACAGGGAAGTGCTGGAGAGGCCAGTGCAGGGCCAGCAAGATGCTGAGGGGACTGGAGCATCTTCCTTGTGAGGAAAGGCTGTGGGACCTGGGGCTGCTCAGCCTGGAGGAGAGAAGGCTGTAGTACACTACAGAACTACTTAAGTGAAGTAACACTTAAAAGTACCTGAAGGGTGGGTGTCAGGAGGATGGGGTGACACTTTTTTCTGTAGTGTCCAGTGACAGCACAAGGGGTGATGGGCACAAGCTGGAACACAAAAAGTTCCCCTTAAACACCAGGAGAAAGTCCTCTGGTGCTGAGCTGAGGGAGCCCTGGCCCAGGCTGCCCAGGGAGGGTGTGGAGGCTCCTGCTCAGGAGGTTTCCAACCCCCCTTCCCACCCCCACCATGGGATTCATGTTTGGGGCAAAGCTGGAATTGTTGTCAAGCGTTTATTCTGCAGAACTCGCTGGTGCTGGCAGTGTCTGTGTGTCAGTGTCTGTTACACACATCCTGCTGTGTGGCTGCTCCACACTTGGGGTGCTTTTCTCCACAGTCACTCCAGAGATGGTTTCTCTTTCCCTTTCTCTCTCAGGTCATCCCTCTGGCAGCCCCAGCAGCTGCTACCAGAGCATTTCCCAGCACTGGGAGCAGTTTGGCTGCTGAGAGCAAAGCTCCTCCAGCCCCAGGGCTCCCCAGAACCCAACTGCTCCAGACCCTCTACTAATGACCCCTGGTCCTGTCCCCCTGTGCTGATGTTGCTGTGGGTTGTTTTGAATCTGCTCTGTCTGTGCTCTGTTGGTAGATGATTGCTGACTCTGGCAATGGCACAGCTGGTGAAGGGCTTTTAGTGGAAGGGCTGTGAATTAGCAGGGGCAGAGAGCAGGGCTGTGTGAGGATCTGCTCTGCTCCTTTTGCTGCACATCCACCACGTGGTTATCAAACACTTCACGTTTGTACAGAGCAGTGATGCCCTGATAAGATAGCACTGAGTCAGGTATTTTAGCCACACCTTCAGCCAGATTTGCTCCAGGCATCCCACCTCTGAGATCCTGTGCTGGGGACTCAGTATTGCTCTTGATCTTTGCATGGAGTGTGCTGTGGTCTCACAGTGGTGAGTGGTGTAGTTGTTTGCCATCAGCATGCTGAATGTTGCTGAGAAGAAAGGTACTGCCTTGACTGCAGGAGTGCTTAAGTGAAGGGCCACATGCTCCTGCTCCTTTTTGGGTAGGAAGGTATCCCCCCTTGCCTATCCTTCTGTAATTCTGGACCTGGGAGATGAGGGAGCTGTTTCTGTCTGTAAGGAGTCCAGGAAAGGAACTGAATTACAGGAATGGTCTGTAAAGGAACATCCAACCAACAGTTTGTGGTTGGACTGTGGGCTTTTGTTTCCCTGAGCTGGCTGTCCCTGATCAGAGTGCCTCTCCATGTCACCTGCTTCTCAGCTGGCTACTGTGCCAAGGGACAGCAAATCCTCTCCCTTTGGAGAGCAATCTCCCTATTGCTTTAGGTCAGCAGCACGTGTGTGATCTCCAGTCATGCCTCAGCCATATGGGAGGGCTTCAGGGATAACCAGATGCAGGTAGAGGGGGGCAAACAGGAGGGTGGCACATGGCAGCAGCTCCCTGCTCCTTGGCCAGATCACCTGGCTTTGGGTTCTGCAGCCAAAGGGTCCCAGTGTCACACAGTGAGTGGCTCCTCTCCAGGTCACTGTCACACAGCATGTTGGTCCTCTCTGGGTTAACGTTTGGTGGCTCAGCCCTGCAGTTACCCACTGCCTGGAGCCACAGGGGAAAGGGCCACACTTGGGTAGCACTTGGAAAGTGCCTGGAGAGCTGCAGGGGAGTGCTGGGAGCGTGGCTGCTGATGGTGGAAGTCTCAGTGGATGCTCTGAAGAGTATTTACTCATGTTGTGAGTCCTTTGCTTCTCATTCATTAGTGTTGCCTTGCAGGCTGGGGGGACTTAGAGACCTGCTTCTGCCTCCTGTCCTCCCTCTGGCTCAGTACCTGTCTTGTGTCTCTTACTTTGATTACAAGCAAGTCAAAGCAGGGAATGTTGAACCCTGACAGTCCACAACTGTGTAAGATTGAGACAGGGAGACAAAGGTGGGCACATGGCTGCAGTGAGGACTCCTGCAATGAGGGGGGCTGGGTCAAAACCAGTGGGGCAGGGGGTTGGTCCTTCTCAGCAGGTGCTGGCTGGCATCTGCCTTGCAGCTGGTTTTACAACAGAGTGGTTGTTCCTGGGGTCACAGCTCTGGTTTGAGATGGATTGAGAAGGAAGCCCAAATCCTTCCAGGCAGCCTGCAAGGTTAGGTTAGGCCTAAGAATCCCAGCATGGTGGGGGCTGGAAGGGCCCTGCAGAGCTGCTCCAGCCCCAGCCCCTGCTACAGCAGGTTCCCCTGGCTCGGGGGGCACAGGAACGTGTCCACTGGGGTTGGAAACCTCCTGAGCAGGAGCCTCCACACCCTCCCTGGGCAGCCTGGGCCAGGGCTCCCTCACCTCAGCACCAAAGGACTTACTCCTGGTGTTCCAGTGGAACTGTTTGTGTTGCAGCTTGTGTCCATCACCCATTGTCCTGTCACAGGATACAACAGAAACAAGTGCTGCCCCAGGCTCCTGACACCCACCACTGAGATGTTTGTATCCATTAATGAGATCCCCCCCTCAGGCTTCTCTTCTCCAGGCTGAGCAGCCCCAGGTCCCACAGCCTTTCCTCACAGGGAAGATACTTTGAAGGGTATGTAGGCAATTGGTCAAAATACCCTGGAAAGTCCAGGCAGGCCAGACACAGCCACTTTGCTCTGGGCTGTAACCAGCACGAGCACACCAGTGCTGTGAGCCTGGCTGGGACCCTGAGGACAACGGGACTCGTGTGTTGGTCTTGGCCAAGGTTTGTGAAAGAAACATGGCAAAAGAAAGTGAATTTTGTTGGGAGAAAGACTCCATTTTTAATATTAAAAGCATTGCCCTGAAGAGATGGAGCCTGGAGCCAGGTTTTAGCTGCTGCAGCTTGGCAAAGCTCAGGTTGCCTGGGTGGCTCTGAGCTGAGCCACGCTGCTGTGGCTGTGGGTTGCCAACTGTGGCTGGGCCGTGGCCCTTCCCTTCCCTCTGCCCAGAAAGAGCTGTAAACCCAAGGCTGTGACTGCATGAGCATCTCATTGCTGCCTTCCCTGTTTGGCTGCAGGTACGTTGGTGAGCTGATATCCGACGCTGAGGCAGAGCTCCGTGAGGAAGACTCCTACCTCTTCGACCTTGACAACAAGGTACTGCACCTGAGGGGGCTGACGAGGCAAACCCAAGCTCTTACCTCTCCCAAAGAGCAAAGAGAATGTTTGTCTCAGTCCTGATGTGCAGCCTGATCTGAACTCCCATAAAGAAGAGGGCCTCATCCTCACTGCCTTTCCATTAGAACAGGCTGAGGTGAGGCTCAGGGGCTCGCTGGGGCGGCCACAGTGCTGGGCCATCACGGTCCCTGCTGCCAGCACCAGCCTTGGCGTGAGGCAGAGGCTCCTGGCAAAGCCTTTTGGGCATCCTGAGCTCATTTGTTTAGGTTTTGCTACTCAGGTGTGGATATGCAGCTCACAGCTGTGGTGATTGGCAGCTCTGTCATGAAAAAGTCTGAGGGCTGGTCTCACTGATCCTTGCACAGTGTGAGCTAAAGCTTTTAAGCAGAACCACCACTTCAGCCTTGGGAAAGGAGAGGAAAAGCAAGCTGGGGACTCAGAGGAGTGGGGTGGCTTCCAAGAGAGGCTGTAACCCAGCCTCTGTCTCGTTTCTGTCATCAGACAGTGACAAAGCAGCTTTGCTTCATGTTTTTGCCTTTGTTTTAAACAGTGACACAGATCCAACAGCTGGAGGAAAGTCAGGTAATGAGTCTTGCAGCCAGTCTGAAAACAGAGGGGTCACACTGTGATGAAGTTGAAAAGTAGCAGGGACCTCAACTGAGTTTGTGCATCTGTGAGCAAGAGCTTCCCTGGGCCTTGCTTTTAGGTTGGCCTAAGGGAGAGCCTGCCTTGGGGGAGAAGCCTTTGCTCTTCAGGGAGGTGAGGAGGGAGAGCCAGGCATCCTTCCTTCTGAGAAGCCCCAGTTCATTCCCACCTGTGGGAAGGAGACTCCTCTCACCCCAGAACAGCTTCATAGTTTCTCCTGAGACTCCCTCACAGGAGGCTGTGGTGAGGTGGGGTCGGTCTCTTCTCCCAGATAACAAGTGACAGGACAAGAGGAAACGGCCTCAGGTTATTCCAAGGGAGGTTTAAATTGGAGGTTGGGAACAATTTGTTCATGGGAAGGGTTGTCCAGCCCTGGCACAGGAGTCCCCATCCCTGGGGACATTCCAGAGCCATGTCATTGTGGCTGAGGGCCATGGGTCAGTGATGGCCATGGGTCAGTGATGGCCATGGGTCAGTGAGGGCCATGGGTCAGTGGTGGCCATGGGTCAGTGATGGCCATGGGTCAGTGGTGGCCGTGGGTCAGTGATGGCCATGGGTCAGTGGTGGCCGTGGGTCAGTGATGGCCATGGGTCAGTGAGGGCCATGGGTCAGTGAGGGCCATGGGTCAGTGGTGGCCATGGGTCAGTGAGGGCCATGGGTCAGTGAGGGCCATGGGTCAGTGGTGGCCGTGGGTCAGTGATGGCCGTGGGTCAGTGGTGGCCGTGGGTCAGTGATGGCCGTGGGTCAGTGGTGGCCATGGGTCAGTGAGGGCCGTGGGTCAGTGATGGCCGTGGGTCAGTGGTGGCCGTGGGTCAGTGAGGGCCGTGGGTCAGTGAGGGCCATGGGTCAGTGATGGCCATGGATCAGTGAGGGCCATGGGTCAGTGGTGGCCATGGGTCAGTGAGGGCCATGGGTCAGTGATGGCCATGGATCAGTGAGGGCCATGGGTCAGTGGTGGCCATGGATCAGTGGTGGCCATGGGTCAGTGGTGGCCGTGGGTCAGTGAGGGCCGTGGGTCAGTGGTGGCCATGGGTCAGTGAGGGCCGTGGGTCAGTGAGGGCCGTGGGTCAGTGGTGGCCATGGATCAGTGGTGGCCATGGGTCAGTGATGGTCATGGGTCAGTGATGGCCGTGGGTCAGTGAGGGCCGTGGGTCAGTGAGGGCCATGGGTCAGTGGTGGCCATGGGTCAGTGGTGGCCGTGGGTCAGTGATGGTCATGGGTCAGTGATGGCCGTGGGTCAGTGAGGGCCGTGGGTCAGTGATGGCCATGGGTCAGTGAGGGCCATGGGTCAGTGATGGCCATGGGTTAGGAAGGGCCATGGGTCAGTGAGGGCCATGGGTCAGTGGTGGCCATGGGTCAGTGAGGGCCATGGGTCAGTGGTGGCCATGGGTCAGTGATGGCCGTGGGTCAGTGATGGTCATGGGTCAGTGATGGCCGTGGGTCAGTGAGGGCCGTGGGTCAGTGAGGGCCATGGGTCAGTGAGGGCCGTGGGTCAGTGATGGCCGTGGGTCAGTGAGGGCCGTGGGTCAGTGAGGGCCGTGGGTCAGTGATGGTCATGGGTCAGTGATGGCCATGGATCAGTGAGGGCCATGGGTCAGTGATGGCCATGGGTCAGTGATGGCCATGGGTCAGTGGTGGCCATGGGTCAGTGAGGGCCATGGGTCAGTGAGGGCCATGGGTCAGTGAGGGCCATGGCAGTGCTGGGGGAGCAGTTGGACTCGAGGATCTTTAAGGACTTAAAGGTCTTTTCCATCCTCAGCAGTTCTGATCCCTCTTCCTCTCTGGCTGCCACCGTGTGTCTCTTGGTTCCAAACACCCTCAAAGCAAAGTGGGACACAGGTTCCTTTGGGCTTCATCCTTCTCAGCAGCTTCCCAGTGAGGATGCTGCCTGTGCTGGTGAAGGCAGACAAACACCTCTGCACTTGTGTGGTGAAGAGCTCTGAGCTTTCCAGATGGTCACTGGGTGATGTTGTCCTCACCAGCCATGGCATTCCCATAACACCATGTGTGACGTGGGGCCATGTGGGGTGATGCCTCCCTCGGTGCCTGGGACTGGCCCTGGGTTCAGGGTGGCACAGCTCATCCATTGATGAGGTGCTTGCCCAAAAGGGACTTTGAGCACCACTAATGGATCTTTTTGCTTTTGGCCTCTTTGCAACTGAAATGAGCTTCTGTAATTAAAGTCTCTGCTTTGCACAGTCATCCTGTGCTGGAGTGAAACAGCCCCCAGGGGGGTCCTTTTATTTTCAAGGAAGAAAAGCAGCACGTTGGTGCTGTGTGGAAGGGAATGGTGTGTTCTCACTTCATCTGCAAAGCCCAGGCCTGGCTCCAGGCTCTGGCTTTGTTTCTTAGCTGTGATGTTCCATTAGAGGACAGAACTGAAGCCTGTGCCCCTACCCAGGGGCTGTTCCCCAGAAGGTGTGTGTCTGCACCAAACATCAATCCCAGTGCACAGCAGAGGGGCTGCAGCAGAGCAGAGCAGGGCTGGGGAGAGCTGGTGTCAGCCAGCACCACGGCGCTCTACAAGGGTCTGGGGGGGAAACTGTGCCAGGGTGCTGTGGGTTGTAAAAGTGTGTGTGTGTGTGACACTGTGTGTGTCTGTATGTCTCTGTGTCTGTGAGTGTGTGTGTGAGTCTGGGAGTGTCTCTGTGTGTCTGTGAGTGTGTGAGAGTGTATGTGTGAGTGTGTGTCTTGTGTCTGTGTGTGAGTGTGTGTCTGTGAGTGTGTCTGTGTGTCAGTGTTTGTCTGTGTCAGTGTCTGTGTGTGTGTGTGTGTCTTGTGTCTGTGTGTGCCTGTCAGTGTGTGAGTGTGTGTGTGTGTGTGTATGTCTGTGAGTGTGTCAGTGTGTCTGTGTCAGTGTGTCTGTGTGTGAGTGTGTGTGTGAGTGTCTGTGTGTGTGAGTGTGTGAGTGTCTGTGTGTGTGAGTGTCTGTGTGTGTGAGTGTCTGTGTGTGTGAGTGTCTGTGTCTGTGAGTGTCTGTGAGTGTCTGTGTGTGTGAGTGTCTGTGTGAGTGTCTGTGTCTGTGTGAGTGTCTGTGTGTGTGAGTGTCTGTGTGAGTGTGTGAGTGTCTGTGTGTGTGAGTGTCTGTGTCTGTGTGAGTGTCTGTGTCTGTGAGTGTCTGTGTGTGAGTGTCTGTGTGTGTGAGTGTCTGTGTGAGTGTGTGAGTGTCTGTGTGAGTGTGTGAGTGTCTGTGTGTGTGAGTGTCTGTGTCTGTGTGAGTGTCTGTGTCTGTGTGAGTGTCTGTGTGTGTGAGTGTCTGTGTGAGTGTCTGTGTGAGTGTGTGAGTGTCTGTGTCTGTGTGAGTGTCTGTGTCTGTGTGAGTGTCTGTGTGTGAGTTTCTGTGTGTGTGAGTTTCTGTGTGTGTGAGTGTCTGTGTCTGTGAGTGTCTGTGTCTGTGAGTGTCTGTGTGTGTGAGTGTCTGTGTGAGTGTCTGTATCTGTGTGAGTGTCTGTGTGAGTGTGTGAGTGTCTGTGTGAGTGTGTGAGTGTCTGTGTGTGTGAGTGTCTGTGTGTGTGAGTGTCTGTGTCTGTGAGTGTCTGTGAGTGTCTGTGTGTGTGAGTGTCTGTGTGAGTGTCTGTGTCTGTGTGAGTGTCTGTGTGTGTGAGTGTCTGTGTGAGTGTGTGAGTGTCTGTGTCTGTGTGAGTGTCTGTGTCTGTGAGTGTCTGTGTGTGAGTGTCTGTGTGTGTGAGTGTCTGTGTGAGTGTGTGAGTGTCTGTGTGTGTGAGTGTCTGTGTGTGTGAGTGTCTGTGTCTGTGTGAGTGTCTGTGTGTGTGAGTGTCTGTGTGTGTGAGTGTCTGTGTGAGTGTGTGAGTGTCTGTGTCTGTGTGAGTGTCTGTGTGTGAGTTTCTGTGTGTGTGAGTTTCTGTGTGTGTGAGTGTCTGTGTCTGTGAGTGTCTGTGTGTGTGAGTGTCTGTGTGAGTGTCTGTATCTGTGTGAGTGTCTGTGTGTGTGAGTGTCTGTGTCTGTGTGAGTGTCTGTGTGTGTGAGTGTCTATGTGAGTGTCTGTGTGAGTGTGTGAGTGTCTGTGTCTGTGTGAGTGTCTGTGTGTGTGAGTGTCTGTGTGAGTGTCTGTGTGAGTGTCTGTGTGTGTGAGTGTCTGTGTGAGTGTCTGTGTGAGTGTGTGAGTGTCTGTGTCTGTGTGAGTGTCTGTGTGTGTGAGTGTCTGTGTGTGTGAGTGTCTGTGTGTGTGAGTGTCTGTGTCTGTGTGAGTGTCTGTGTGTGTGAGTGTCTGTGTGTGTGAGTGTCTGTGTCTGTGTGAGTGTCTGTGTGAGTGTGTGAATGTCAGTGTGTGAGTGTCTGTGTCTGTGTGCGTGTCTGTGTCTCTGTGAGTGTCTGTGTCTGTGAGTGTCTGTGAGTGTCTGTGAGTGTCTGTGAGTGTCTGTCAGTGTGTGAGTGTCTGTGTGAGTGTCTGTGTGTGAATGTCAATGTGTGAGTGTCTGTGTCTGTGTGAGTGTCAGTGTGTGCGTGTCTGTGTGTTAGTGTCTGTGTCTGTGTGAGTGTCTGTATCAGTGTGTGTGTCTGTATCAGTGTGTCTGTGTATGTGTGTCTGTATCAGTGTGTGTGTCTGTGTATGTGTGTATCAGTGTGTGTGTCTGTGTGTGTGTGTCTGTATCAGTGTGTGTCTGTGTCAGTATCAGTGTGTGTGTCAGTGTGTCTGTGTCTGTATCAATGTGTGTGTCTGTGTGTATGTGTCTGTATGAGTGTGTGTATCTGTGTGAGTGTCTGTGTGTGTGTTCAGCCCTTTTAAACCCACACTGGGTCTCCTGCCCAGCTTGTTCTCGAGTCTCTCCAGGGTGTTACTGAAGGGCCAATCCTTTGGTCCGTTGTACTTACACAGTAGCAGCACCAGTGCTGAGCCCAGCCCCATCTAACACAAGACCTGCTGTTTGTCCTGCAGGATGGGGACGTGTACTGCTTAGATGCCCGTTTCTATGGCAACATCAGCCGCTTCATCAACCACTTCTGTGAGCCCAACGTCTTCCCGGCGCGAATCTTCACCTCGCATCAGGACCTTCGCTTCCCCAGGATCGCCTTCTTCAGCACGAGGGACATCAAAGCTGGAGAGGAGCTCGGGTAGGTGCTGCCCTGGGGGCCACTGCTGCCTCCCAGGGGCGGGATGGAGAGCAGAGGAAAGCTCAGCCACTCTCGAGCTGCTTCACTCCATCCATCGAGTTGCCCCAGGGGAGGTTGAGGCTGGAGCTGAGGCAGAACTGTTTCCCTGAGAGGGGTGTCACCCCTGTGCCAGGCTGCCCAGGGAGCTGGGGCAGTGCCCAGCCCTGGAGGGATCCCAAAGCCATGGAGCTGAGGTGCTGAGGCTGTGGGTCAGTGCTGGGCTGGGCAGGGTGAGGCCAGGGCTGGCACTGCAGCAGCTTCCAGGGCTTTAACAACCGAAGTGATTCTGTGATTCTCAATTAGCAGCAATCAGGCCCCTTTGTGCCCTTCCCAAAGGTGTTCTTACTGCACTTGGGTAGTCTTTTGGGAACTGTAATATCTCCTGCTTGCCCAGACTGAGCTTCCTCACAGCTGAGGAGAGACAGCAGCACTCTCTGACTCTCCCTGACAGGAGGCTGCAGGGAGCTGGGGGTCGGGCTCTGCTCCCCTGTAACAAGTGACAGGACATGAGGGAATGGCCTCAGGTTGCCCCAGGGGAGGTTGAGGCTGGAGCTGAGGCAGAACTGTTTCCCTGAGAGGGGTGTCAGCCCTGTACCAGGCTGCCCAGGGAGCTGGGGCAGTGCCCAGCCCTGGAGGGATCCCAAAGCCCTGGGGCTGAGGTGCTGAGGCCGTGGGTCAGTGCTGGGCTGGGCAGGGTGAGGGCAGGGCTGGCACTGCAGCAGCTTCAAGGGCTTTGCCAACCCAAACGATTCTGTGCTGCTGTGGGGATGGTTCAGTCTGCCTGGCCCTGCAGCCAAATCCCCTTGCACCTCTGAGAGAGGGAAGCCTGAGCCACTGCTGGGCTCCAGGGACAGCCAGCACAGCAGATGCTCTGAGCTGCTGCTGGAAGGGATGGGTTCCTTGTCTCTGTACCAGAGAGCTGGAAAAACCCCATGCTGTCTCTGGGAACAATGAGCTTCAAGGGCTTTTCCAACCAAACCAGCTCTCTGGTTCTGTGATCCCTTAATGGTTCTGTGGTTCTGTGATCCCTTAATGGTTCTGTGATCCCTTAGTGGTTCTGTGATCCCTTTGCTCCCAGGACTGTGTCCCCTGGGGGTCCCACGAGCACACACACCAAACCCCAACCCACAGACCTCCCCCCCATCCCTCTGCCTCCCACCCTCTGACCCTGCCTCTCCCCTTTCTCTTACAGCTTTGACTACAAAGACGGGTTCTGGAACATCAAAGGCAAATACTTCAGCTGCAAGTGTGGTTCACCCAAGTGCAAATACACGAGCTCAGCCCTGGCCAAGCGGCGGGCACACGCCTCGCCCCGGGACACGAAGGAGAACGGGCTCCCCGACACCAGCTCTGCGGCGCCGGCCCCGCACCGCAGGCACTGACTCCTGGGAAGCCCCGAGAGATTCACACACTGGCTCCAGTTTGCATTTTAAGAGAGAGAAAACAGACAGACAAACAAACAACAAACCCACCCACCACACACACACACACAAACACACACACACACACACACACACACACAAGACATAACAAACAGGGACGAAAGGCTGGATGTGGCTGTGAGGAAAGCCAAAGGCTCTGTTGAGGGCTGTGCCACCGACTGTTACCTGAGGAATAAGTAGAAGCAAATCCTGCCTCCGTGGTGTTGTTCCCCCCTCCCTGGGCCTGGGGAGCTGCTGGGGCTCACAGCTGTGTGTGGAGGGGCAGCCAGCCCCGTGTGAGCCGCCCTGGCGTCCGTGCGGGCAGAGCCAGGGCAGAGGCGCCCGCCGGGGCCTGCGTGGGTCGCTCGTGCCAACTCATCTCCAGTTCACTCGTAATAAACTTGGAATACTTGATGGGACTTTGTTTCTCCAAGCCAGGGGGAGCGGGGAGGGGAGGGGGCTGCTGCCTTTGGCTCTGCTGGGCACAGTTCTGCCGGTTGCTTTGTGTTGGTTTGGTTGCTCGCTTGGGTTTTGATCCCGTGGATTTCTGAGGGACGCCTGAGGAGCCACAGGCCGTTGCTAACACACCCTCCCTCCTCACCAAAAACCCACAGGGCTCGTTTTTTTTCTCTTCTGATGAGAACAACACCCTGGTCCTTCCACCCCTTTGCTCCTGGGCTCTCCCCTCAGCTCCCCCATTCCCTCGGGCCTTTCAGCAGCTCCTGGAGCAGCGCAGGACTCCCCTCACCCCGCCGGGGGAAGGGGGTTGGACAAGACACTAAACCAAAAGGAATCAGCTGGTTTTTCATTGTTTAAGAGAGAAGGTGGATGATGTGTATTGCAGAGCAGCTGGGCTGTGGGGCAGGCCAGGAGCCAGCAGCTCCCACCGCTGCTTCGTTCCACCGCCGCGCCGGGCACCTCGGGTTCAGTTTGTAAAGCCAACACACGATGAGGTTGCAAGAAGCTGATTGAGTTTCAACCCAAGCACTGGGGACTGGCATTGACAGAAGGACACACACACAAAAAAAAAAAGGAAAAAAAAAGAGGAAAAAGACCAAAAAAACCCACAAAAAAAGAACCTGAACAGCAACAAAAGGCAAAACGGCAGCAAAGCGAAACCACGACACTCGGTGCTGATTCTGGGGTGATTTTTTTTTGCTCACCACGTGAATATAAACTATCAATTGTGTACAAAACAAAGAAGAACAAAGTGATTTTAGTATAAAAAAACCATGCAGGAAAAAGAAAAAAACAAAAAAAAAAGAGCCTTTTTTAACTTGTTAGTCTGGTAGTGTGAATAAACCGCCGTCACCTTTGTGTGGTGGCTGCGCAGGTCACTCCCTTCCTCGGGGTTGGTTTTTGGGTTGTTTTGGTTGGGGTTGGTTTCTTTTTTTTGGCATATACCTTTCCATACTGTAATTAGTGCAGTAACAAGTCTTTTTTTTTTTTTGTTGTTCATCTCCTAGAGCATCCATCATGCCCCTCATGGTTATTATTATTATTATTTGTTGTTTCTGTTGATGTTTTTTGACAGTTTTCCAGGAGCAGCCTTTTGGCTCGGAGCATTTTCTTGTTCTGTTTTCAATGAAATCAATAAAAAAAAGAACAAAAAAAAAAAAAAAAGAGGAAAAAAAACCAAACAAACAAAGGAAAAAGGTGCTTTAAAAGGAGTTTGGTCCTTTGTGTGTGCTGGGATGGGAGAGCCTGGGGGGGAAGTAAAGAGACTGGGCTTGGGAAGTAATGCAAAGGAAAATGCCTCTTCTTCAGCACAGGGCCACAGAGATGCTGGAGTGGAGCATCTGCCTTGTCATCAAAGGCTGAGGGAGCTGGGGCTCTGCAGCTTGGAGGAGCCTGAGGGGTGAGCTCAGACATGTTACAGATACATCAAGGGTGGGTGTGAGGAGGCTGGAGCCAGGCTGTGCTCATGGATGGGCAATGACAGGACAAGGGGCAACGGGCACAAGCTGGAACAGAAGAGGTTCCAAAGAAACACAAGGAAAAGCTTCTTCCCTGTTGAGGTGAGGGAGCCCTGGCAGGGGCTGCCCAGATGGGCTGTGGAGGCTCCTTCTCTGGAGACATCCCAACCCAGCTGGATGAGTCCCTGTGTGCCCTGCTCTAGGTGGTGCTGCTCTGGCAGGGGGCTGCACTGGATGAGCTCTGCAGGTCCCTTCCAGCCCTTGAGACTCTGTGATTAACAACCAGCAGTGTGGCACTTCCCTGCCCCAGTCCCTGGGCACACCTCAGGTGCTGGTGCTGAGCATCACAGATCTGCCCACCCAGCCATCAGCTCCTGCTCTTTCTCCACCATGAGGTGTGTGGTCCCAGCAGCCCCTCAGGTACCCAACTTGTCCTGTGCTCACCAAACCCTGGCATATTTGTACTGTGGGCAGAAAAGCAGCTCCTTGCCACAGCAAGCAGGGAAATACAGACCAGCAGCAGCAAAACAAAATGCTTTTGTGCCACAAAAGTTCCTCAACTTCTCCCAGCCCATGTCCACAACCCAGCTGGATGAGTCCCTGTGTGCCCTGCTCTGGGTGCTGCTGCTCTGGCAGGGGGGTTGCACTGGGTGAGCTTTGCAGCTCCCTTCCAGCCCTTGAGCCTCTGTGATTGTGTGTACTTTCAAGCCTGTTTGCTCTGGCTTCAGGGATGGTTTGGGTTTGATGTTTTTAGGTCTTTGTATCATCCTTCAGGCATCCAGGTGACCAAGGCAGAGCTGGGGCTGTGGCTGTGGGTCGGGCAGCGCTGGCAGCTCAGCACAGGCTTTGCAGCCTCCCCAGCACCTGTATGGGGACAGTGCCAGCAAATCCCATGGAAGAGGCCAAGGAAAGGAGTGAGGGAGAGAGTCTCCTGCTCTGAGTGACCCTGGGGATGTTTCTCATCATGGGAGAAGGGGCCAGCAGCTCTGTTTGGGGCAGGGGCTGGGCTGGGGGCTGCTGCTGGGTGCACAGCCCAGGGGAGTGAGGCTGGGGGGGGGGTCCCTCTCCTGAGGGAGCATGGCTGGAGGTCCTTGTCCTGAGGGAGCATTGCTGGGGGGTCCCTGTCCTGGGAGAGCAGAGTCAGGGGTGCCCCAAGCCCCAGGGTGCTGGTGGGGGCTGCCAAGGCAATGTGAGTGCACAGGCACCATGTGCCCTCACCCTCAGCCCACCATGGTGGGGTGTGAAGTCCCCCTACCCCAAGGCAGAGCCTGTTGATAGCTCATGAAGATGTTCACACACAGGAAGAAAAGCCCAGCCTGGGCAGGAGGAGCCACAGACTCTGATGCTCACCCAGCAGCCTGGGAGAAGCCTTGGTTGCCCACAAAGCCCCAGCGATGCCCCTCATCATCCTCGCTCACAGGCCAGGTGGCTGGAGAGCAGCTGACCAGTGGCACAGGGTGTCTGTGGTGTGGGTTGCTTTGGTGAGAAATGCCAGGTTTTGGCACTGGAATGGCCAAGGAGGCTGCTGGGGACAGCCAGGGCTGTGGGGGAGCGTTTCTGTCAGTCCAATACTGTATAAGCAAACATGGTAATGGAGACAAAATGCTTTAATTGGAGGTGAGAAGTGGAATTCACCTCCAAGAAACCTCATCTCTCAGCACAACTTTCCTGAAGTGGGTTATTTCCTGGGGTTGAGGTGGGAAAAGCTTCTGAGAGTGTGTGTGGGGGTCTCACAGGGCTGGTCCTGGGCACAGGAGATGGGTAAAGGTTGAGCATAGTCACAGGGAACCCTCAGCAGCTGATGCCTTTGCTTTTCTGGTCAAACAACTGTAGATTAAACAGACACATTCAATGCCTCCCCCTCCTCATTTCCACAGGTGAGGATGAGCCAGAGGCTGTTCACAGCTCCTCCTGCCTCAGGTGCTGCTGGGACAGGGCAGGTGAAAAGGCTGTTGCTGCCCCCCACTCTCCCAAAACAGCCTCATGAAGCTGGAGCCAGCCCCCCTGGAGTGGGGACAGCAGTGTGCTGAGCTGGTTCATCTCCAGGCATGCAATGATTTTTCATGTAGCTGTTTTCCCTGAAGCTCTGCTGCTAATTGATGGCTCCTTGGGAACGGCTGGTGCCAAGCCTTCCCCTGCCCTCCCTGGGCTGCCTCAGGAGGGGTCTGTAGCTCTGAGCTTGCTTTTATTGCAGAGAGACGTTTCTTTTAAAGCAGTGAGAGCATCTGCTCTGGGCTTGGCTCTCGAGCAGCCTGTAGCCACTTTGCTTGTGGCAGTGACCAGCACAGGAGGATGGTTTCTGCTTTTCAGCTGTCATCAGGTGAGGCCTCGTGGGGCCAGGAGCCTCCCTTGGGCTCTGCTGAAGGGGCAAAGAAACCTCTGATTGGCCTTTTCTGTGGAATTTGGCTCTTGCTGTGTGATGCTTTGGGATGGGCTCATCTGGAGTCCTGGGGCCAGTGCTGGGCTCCCCAGCTCCAGAGGGACAGGGAAGTGCTGCAGAGAGGCCAGTGCAGGGCCAGCAAGATGCTGAGGGGACTGGAGCATCTTCCTTGTGAGGAAAGGATGTGGGACCTGGGGCTGTTCAGCCTGGAGCAGGCTGAGGGGGAATCTCATCAGCACTTCTCAATACCTAAAGGGCAGCTGTGGAGAGGATGGGCTCAGTCTTCTTTCTGTAGCACCCACTGACAGGGTAAGGGGTAATGGGCACAGGCTGGAACACAGAGAGTGCCACTGGAACGTGAGGAGAAACCTCCTGGGAGAATGAGGGAGCCCTGGGCCAGGAAAGGTGGAGAATCTCCTTCTCAGGAGGTTCCCAAACCCACCTGGACACGTTCCTGTGCCTCCTGAGCCAGGGGAACCTGCTTTAGCAGGGAGTTGTGCTGGAGCAGCTCTGCAGGATCCTTCCAGCCCCCACCATGCTGGGATGCTTTCTGTGACTCCATAGTCATGCAGCTGCCCCAGGGAGTGGGACTGGTTGTTGGATGCTGGGTTTGGGTGCTGAGCTGAGGCAGGGCATGAGGCTGATGTGACAGGGGGATTGTGCATCTCACAGCATCCCACCCTCACCCACATGACTGGGAGGCAAAACCCCCTGACTTCACAGAGCTGGAGACACCACTCTCCTTCCACGTGTGGGACATCCCTGCTCCCCTTTTCTTCCCACTGAATCCCCCCAGTGAAGGCTGGGAACCCCCATGCAAGGGTCTGTCTTTGGAACAGAGTGTGGTGGCACTTTCTGGTGCATGGAGGGCAGAGGAATGTGACAGTTCACTGCAGGAGCAGGGCCAGGCAATTCGGGGTGCCTTGTCAGAGGGTCAGCCTGTGGTGCTGAGCCAGGTTCCTTCATGCTCACCTCCCTCCTGCACCCCACTCCCAGGATGCAGGGGAGCACTGGACAGATCCCAGTCACTTGCTCTGGGATCACTGGAGCAGCCATGGGCAGATCCACCCCAGTGGTGAATGCCCTGGGTGAGGCCTCTGCACACTGAGCTGCTCTGGGGGCTGCTGGGCACGGGGGGCTGTCAGAAAGGCACCCAAAAGCAGGGACTGTCACCCTGCTGCTGAACTGGTGAAGCCATAAAGTGATGCAGAAACACTGGAGCTGCTCCAGCTTCTCTTGACAGGCTCCATCTGTCCCCTGATCCTGCAGGGCTGACCTCCCTGCCCGAGGAGCTGAGTGAGGCTGGTGGGTGTCCTGCAGCCTGGGATGGGCAGGTAAGGGTTATATTAATCTCTCCAAATGTACAGTTTCACCCTGTGTCTCATTCCTGAGCCTCTGCCAGAGCTGGAAGGGATATTGGCTCCTCTCACTGATCACACAGCCCATCGCCTCGTCTCTCGAGGACGCTCCTTATCACTCCTTTCATTTCCTTTCCAGTGCCACGGGTGCTGTCACTGCTGGCAGGGAAAGGTCTCAATGTCCTGGCTGCTGCCTACCAGAGCCTCATGCCAGGCTGAGGTGAGTCTGTAGATGAGATGTGAGCAATGAAAGCCTTGAGGGGAGAAAACCACGGAATCGTTATGGTTGGGAAAGACCTTTAAGGTCACCAAAGGCAACCCCTCACCTCCCACTGCCAAGCCCATCACCAAACTCAACCATATCCCTCAGCACCTCACCATATCCCTCAGCACCTCACCATATCCCTCAGCACCTCACCTCCAGAGAGAGGCTGATGGTGCAGGAGGTTGGGCTCAGGTGCCCTCCATCCCTTCCCCAGGCATTAGCACTAATGGACTAAAACACACAGACAATGCAGCTGCTGCCTGCTGCACACTGTGAGCAGAGGTGAGAGGCTGCTTCAACTGGGAAGGGGAAGCTGAGCAAGGTCAGCCCCACACCTGAGAGTTTCCACCAGACTCTGCCTTTTAATCTCCATTTATAATACTTGTAAGTGTTTTAAATACTTGTGAGTGTTGATGAGATTCCCCCTCAGGCTTCTCTTCTCCAGGCTGAACAGCCCTGGGTCCTGCAGCCTTTCCTCCTCACACACATGTTCCATCCCCTCAGCATCTTGGTAGCCCTGTGCTGGACAAGTCCTTGTCCTTTCCCTTGTGCTTGCCCTGGCCCTGACCCCCTCCCTAGACCTGCTGGGACCAAGGGGTCTATGTGCCAAGGCTGCCAAGGCAGCCATCCCAGCCTGATGTTTGGCTGGGGTGAAATTCATACTGCAGCAAAGCTCCTGAGCTGGCCTGGGAGGAGCAGGGCACAGGCAGAGGAAGCCAAGGCTTTGTTTAAATGCCTGGAGCTCCACTATCTAACAGGAATGACACGAGATCACATTTGGGAAAGGGCTGGCTGTTTGAGGAGGGATCCATTTGCCAACTTCCCTGGCTGCAGAAGCCTTTAACTCTGTGCAGGAATAGAAAGTGTTGGGCACACACAGATCCTCTGCACTCAGTTAACCCCTGAGGGTGGGTTTGCAAAAGGCACACAATGCCTCTAAGCCCAGGCAGAGCCCTGGGAGCTGTGGGGACATCAAAGGACCTACAGCTGCATTTGGGATGGTTTTCTCCTCCCCAGAGAAGGGGGTGAGTGTTACCAGCTGATTACAGAGAAATCAATTCCCATCTCACACTGCTGCTGCCCTGCCAGGGATGCTTTAAAGTACCCAGTGCTGGGGAGCTGAGTGCTGGTGCCTGATCTGGGCTCTGTTGCATGAATGGTGAGGGATCTGTGTCTAAATAAGCTGGAATGGAGGTAAAGTGAGATGTTGTGGTGTTGATAATGTGCAAAGGTTTTATAAGGTGTCTCCCTGCCACTCTGGTGAGACTCCAGCTGTGTCCAGCTCTGGGGCTCCCAATGTAAGGACATGGAGCTGTTGGAGTGGGTCTGAGGAGGCCATGAAGATGATTTGAGGGCTGGAGTCCCTCTCCTACAAAGAGAGGCTGAGACAGTTGAGTTCTTCAGCCTGGAGAAGGCTCCAGGAAGAACTTACAGGAGCCTTAAAGGGGCCAAAACGGAACCTAGGGAGAGACCTTGTACAAAAGCTTATGGTGACAGGACAAGGGGTGATGGTTCCAGACTGAAAGAGAAGAGATTGAGGTGAGATGAGAGGAAGAAGCTGTTCTCTGTGAGGGTGCTGAGGCCCTGGCACAGAGAGGCTGTGGCTGCCCCATCCCTGCAAGTGTCCAAGGGCAGGTTGGATGGGGCTTGGAGCTTCCTGGGCTGGTGGAAGCTGTCCCTGCCCATGGGACAGGGGCTGGACCTAAGTGACCTTTATGGTCCCAACCCAAATCACCCATTTGGTGATTCTATGAGAACATGAAGACTTTTGGGTTAGAAACCCTCCCTGCTGAGGGGCTGCTTACTGCATCCTGAGCATCCCCTGAGAGCCCAGGAAGGTGGGTGTCTGGAGCCCACTGTGTTGAGGATATAAAGGACCTGATTGTGGAGAGCTTCCCTGCCCTCTGAAGGAGCCTCCATCTGTGTTTGCTGAGCCAGGACGATTTGCATGGTGATGTATTTGTCTGTGATGCATAATTACCTTAAAATAATCATCAGCAATCCTGGTTTGAAAGGCAGAACAACATGCAAGAAATCCTTGAGGTTTCTCTTCCCTTCAGAAAATACAGCAGCGATGCAATAGCGGTGCTGGGGAAATAAGAAAAGCCTTCTGTGTGCCTCACTCCTACCAGATAAAGCCCCACTGCTGCAGGGCTCAGGGTGGGCAGAACATATTCCACCTGAGCAACAGCAATTAGTGCACTTGGCTTTGTCTTTGTTGTGCTCCATAAACACAGTTCCAAGCAGCACAGAAGCAGAGAAGCTTTACCCAGACAGAAGAAGATGAATATCCTTCCCTTCTGCCTCTGGGAAGAGAATTTCTCTTGAGTTGTGCAGCTGTTTGGAGGAGAATAAGCTGGAATAAATTGCTGTGGAATTTGTGAGCAGCCAATGTGGTCTGCAGCATTGGCAAAATGACTGGAGAAGGGAGTAAAGGAGGATGGGGAGCATACCCTCGTTCCTCTGGTGAGATGAGAAGAACCCTTTGATGTGGACACGGGCTGGGAGAAGTTGAGGAACTTTTGTGGCACAAAAGCATTTTGTTTTGCTGCTGCTGGCCTGTATTTCCCTGCTTGCTGTGGCAAGGAGATACTTTTCTGCCCACACTACAAATATGCCAGGGTTTGGTGAGCACAGGACAAGTTGGGTACCTGAGGGGCTGCTGGGACCACACACCTCATGGTGGAGAAAGAGCAGGAGCTGATGGCTGGGTGGGCAGATCTGTGATGCTCAGCACCAGCACCTGAGGTGTGCCCAGGGACTGGGGCAGGGAAGTGCCATGCTGCTGGTTGTTAATCACAGAGTCTCAAGGGCTGGAAGGGACCTGCAAAGCTCATCCAGTGCAACCCCCTGCCAGGGCAGCACCACCTAGAGCAGGGCACACAGGGACTCATCCAGCTGGGGTTGGGATGTCTCCAGAGAAGGAGCCTCCACAGCCCATCTGGGCAGCCCCTGCCAGGGCTCCCTCACCTCAACAGGGAACAAATTCTGCCTTGTGTTTCTTTGCCACCTCTTCTGTTCCAGTTTATACCCATTACCCCTTGTCCTGTCATTGGCCATCACTGAGCACAGCCTGGCTCCAGCCTCCTCACACCCACCCTTGATGTGTCTGTAACATGACTGAGCTCACCCCTCAGTCTCCTCCAAGCTGCAGAGCCCCAGCTCCCTCAGCCTTTGATGACAAGGCAGATGCTCCACCCCAGCATCTCTGTGGCCCTAAATAGGAGGCAAAAATGAGTTCAGGAAACTTTGTGCCAATAGGCTTTGTGCCTCAGCTATTCCTGCATTTCACTGGGATACAAAGGCTCAGCTTGAGCTCAAGTGCTGCTGAATTGCTCAGGTATGGGCCAGGAAGGTGGCCTGCTGAGCCTCAGGATTGGTTGCACTTGGTGGTGGATGAGCAATGCCTTGCCTCTCACCCCATATGAAGGCTTTGTATGCTTTAAGGGATTTGCACACTCGAAGCAGTGCTGTGGATCCTCCCAACCATCCCTCCATCTTCTCAGTAGCTGCACATGATCTCTTTGCCTTGTTTTCCCATCAGTAGAATGGGAAGAAAACTTCCCAGTGGGTTGGATGATCCTTTGTGCTCCTGATTTGCCTGTGGGCATCTGAGAACTCCATCCTGAGTCACTAACAGCTCCTGAGGGTGCTGGGTCCTGCACAGGCTTGTTTCTTGTGAAGACAAATAGAGTAAAAAGTCAGGGATTTGAGGCCAAACTTGGGAAGACATTGAGAGAGGTAAAGGAACAGTCTGGGCTTTTAAGAAAACCCAACTGCTGCTGTAGAACGAGCCTGGAACACATGCTGCATTGTTTGGGCAAGGACACACTTTTAGCTGTTTAGTGGTGAAGGGTCTGTTGCAAACTTCATTATGCTATTGCAGAAAAAGGAATATCAAATGACCTGGCAGCTTCCCACCCTGACACATCCAGATACAGCAACGTGTCTGCTGGTGAAGCCCTGGGCTGGGTGTGCTCTGAGCCGTGTGCTGGCTGCCGAGTTTCTGGTTCTCTGGTAATTCACAGCCTCACATGCTGCTGTGCTGGGCACCTCCTGGGCCACAGACTCCTCCTGGGATGTCTTGCCAGCTCTCCTGTAGCAGGAGATCCATCAGTGCAGTGTCTGCTCTTCCAGGCAAACCATCTCCCCAGGTGCAGTGACCTGAGTGCTGGGCTGTGATGCTTTCCAAGGGCTTCTCTGTGCAACGCTTCAGCTTTGTGCACACTGATGGCTCTCACTTCCTCTGAGGGTTGTGTTTCCATGTGCCTGTCCCTGTGCTGTCACTGGGGGCTCTTTGCTGGCTCTGCTTCTTGGAAAAGCACTTGCCAAACCCTCTGCCATCACGTCAATGTGCTGTTTGCTGCCTCTGCCTTTGCCCTGACACTGTGGAAATCTCCCCTGGGGTAAGATGCACGTAGTTTGGATGATGCCTGGGTCTCAAAGCCTGCTGGCCAACATTTTCATCCAGTTATCTGCAATGCCTCCATAATTCTTTCATAGACTGCATGCAGAGGAAAGGCAGACAAGGCACTTGTGGCTTGGTTGAGAGCAGATTCCTCTGGCCCTGCAGCACAGGAGGGAAGATGCTGGTACCCGAGGGGCTTTCCTGTGGCTGAGCCTTCCTCACTGTCACTGCCCATGGACCTGGGCTGAAGAAAACTCCCTGCCACGGTGCCTGGCTCCTGCTGCTGCTGGGAGGAGGATGGGGACACGAAAGGGGTGGCTGTGGGGAGCGGGTGGGCCAGACCCCAGCTGTTCCGTTGCTGTGCAGCAGCAGTTTCGCTGCATATTGGATTCTCTTAAAGGAATTCAATTTAGAAAACATTATGCCAGGGAGAGGAGGAGAAGGGCAAAACATTATGGCTAAATGATTCCAATTAACCATTCCAGACCTTTCTTGCTAATTCAGTTGGAGTAAGTGCTGGGTACAGCTCTGCAGGGCTGAGATCCCCACGCAGCAGCGACGGCGGCTTCATCTGCCAGGGCCTCTGCCAGCTGAGGGCTGGACACGTGGTTTTGATGTTATTGGGGCTTATTTATTGAAGCAAAACAGAGAAAGAAGGCTCTGGACTGCGAAATAGAGCTGAGATCCCTCACAAGCACCCAGTCCTTGCTGCCATTTGGCGTGGATGACGATTGCCAAGTGTCCTGGTTTAGCAAGGAGCAGCTTTGGCTTGGTAACGGGGCAGCGGGTTGCAGTGCAGACCTGGTAAAGGGTTTGTGGCCTCTCCCCCTGCTCCTGGGCTCACACCCAGCTCCGGCCCGGCTGGGCCAATCTGGCGCCTCTGCCAGCGCTGTTTGGGGACGGGAATGTGAAGTGCTGGCAGGAGGCGTGAGAGTGACACAAGATGGAGGCGACCACACGGACCCTTCAGCCAGAGGAGGAGGAAGGAAGGAGGAGCACCAGAGCAGAGACCCCTCTGCAAGCCGTGGCGAGAATGCAGCTGTGCCCCTGCAGCCCATGGAGACCCATGGCAGGGCAGAGAGTTGCCGGCAGCTCCGTGAGTGAGCCCGGACGGGCAGAGACTGTGTGAGGAGGGGCCATGGCCCAGGCCGTGCTGGAGCCTGCGGGCCCAGAGCAGCCCCACGCGAGAGGCAGCGAGGAGCTGCGGCCTGTGGGGTAAATGCGTGTGGGAGCAGCCCGGGCAGGGCTGGGTGTGTGTGACGGACCCCTCGGGCTTGCAGGGAGGATGGGTGTGGAGCCGCCTGCCCTGAGGAGGGACAAAGGGCAGAAGCCATCGGGAACAGACTGACTGAAACCCCCAGTCCCTGCCCCTGGGCTGTTCAGGGGGGGACGAGGTAAAATCCCCGGGATCAGGGCTCTGAGCCCGGGAAGAGGGGAGGGGTGGCAAGAAGGTGTTCTGAAAGGGCTGGTCGGACTCTTCATCGTTGTATCACTCTGTGCTGCTTTATTTTGGTTCTGTTTGGGGTTTAAGGTTATGTTTTAGTTGGTGTTGCATTCCATTATTCTCTGTTTCCTTCCCCAAGCCCAGCAGCCTGCTCTGGTTTGTCCTGAACCTTCAATTCAGCTCTCCCTGCCCTTAGGCAATTCTCAGCCTGTCAGTACTTGAGGCAAATCGTGGTATTTTGTTCCAGGATGGGCCTAAACCACCACACCAAGCTAATTCAATGTAAACACCCAAGTGCTGCCTGGAACTGGGCACAGTAACTCGATTCTGCTCAGGAAAAACAACCCAGACCCAAGTGTGAAGCTTTACCAGGAGCCCTTGCTGATGGACAAGGCTTGCAGATGCTCAACACTGGAGGAAGCTGAATTCACTGTGGAAGTTATTGATTATTCCTCATTGAGCTTGTCAGTAGCTGCCCTTGGTGTTGAGACCAAGTGTCAGGCAGCTTATGCAGCTGCATTTCAGGCCAGTTCCCAGATTTGGATGACAGAGATGTTTGCTCATGGTTGAGTACTGGAAACTTCTGGGATTTCAGCTCAAAACCAAAGGATGCTCAAACACTGGAGGTTTGGGAAGTGCTGTTAAAGCCCTGACCGAGCTGTCTGGGCTCATGCTGGGCTTTACCCTCCCTGCATCTCTCAGTCCTCATTTCTGCAGGGAACATCCAGAGCTTCCAAACCAACTCTCTTCCCTTCAGTCCCCTGCTCTGACGTCCTAATGAAGTGACAACGAGGAGTCTGACCATCATTTGGGGTTTTTTCTCTCCAGATGTTTACATGCCTTCCCTCTTCACTTGGCCAAACACATCTTCCCCCTGGCTGTTCTCCTTCCTTATGTGAAACCTTCATTTTGATTATGGGTCCAAGACCATGTGGCCACGTGGGTTCATGAGCTGTGTGGTTACTGATGCAGATGACCTCAGAGGATGCACTGTAAGCTCTCCAACCTTCCACTTTCAAACCCTTTTGTTTCTGTCACTGTGGAAAATGCTGGTTCTCTGCCCTTTTCCATTTTTCTTTACTTAATTCTCTAACTTGATATTTGTCCCTCTCCTCCAAAAAGCTCTGATTTTCCCCTCAGCAGGAAAAGCAGCTCCCACACAGGGTGACCTGACCTTGTGCTGCTCAGACTCTTCTGGGGCTCAGTGTTTAAGGACAAACTGTTGCTCCTGTTTCACAAAGAGCATCAACACATGGCATCAGCTCTGGAGCTTTTGCTTTTCAACCCTCTCCAGCCCCCTTCTCCTGCCCCACACCAGGTGTGTGGGGTTACCCAGAAGATGGATTTCTTTATGAGCTATGCAGAGCTGTTGTTTTTATTTCTTCTCTTCCAAGAGTAGCAGAGCTCTTGATGTTGACTCCTGCATCTTTGCTCTGCTGGAGAGAAGCAAGCCTGGAAGCTGTCAAAGAGGCTCTTTTATGAGCACTTTAAAGCTAAAAAAAAAGAGAAGAAACTGGTGCCTGAAGAGCAGATAGGACTAATGAAGCTGTTTCATCTCTTCTGTTTGCATGTACACAGGGTGGGGGCAAGGGGAATCCTACAGAGTGTAGCAAAGACACGTAGGGCAAAGCAATTATTAGGATGAAAATGAAATCAATACCCAGGACTTAATTAAGAAGCTGTTTTTATTCACATCCCAGGAGAAGGGCCCCCAGATCAGAGATGCCAAACACTTGTTGGATTGCAGTCTTGTGCAGGCTGTCCCCTGTGGGCCACTGACAACCCACCAGCCTGATTAAATGTTGTTTTCACCCATGTCTTCAGCAGATAACAAGAGGAGAAGGCAATGATGGAAGAGATGAAGGTGCAGCCTAATGTTCCTCCAGCTTCAGGAGCTGCTGCTCAGAGTGGCACAGGTACATGGGGCTGGTCTGCAGGTCTGCAACTCCCCAAAGCCCTGTATGTGGGGTTGTTTTTTTGCAGGCTTTGTGCAGACAGAGGATCTCCTCCTGAGCAGGGAGAGAGTTTATAGGACTCCAGAGTGGAATGAGGACAGAGCACAAGAGTGCAGAGCACTTCCCTTGGAAAGCTTTGAGCTCTTTTGCTTTTATGCCACTTGTGAAGCAAAATGAGCCTGATGTGTTTATTTCTCAGTGAAGTGAAAAATGCAGCTGTTCCCAAGAACTAATCCTCTGCTAAACAGTCTGAAATAGGAGCAGTACAGACCTCAGGCAAGAGAAAGGTTCTAAACAGTGACCCAAGCTGCTCAGCTGCAGTGTGTTACAAGTGTTCTAGGGCTAGAGCAAGCAAACAGTTCCTGATTAAAAGGTTGCATTTTTATCCTGGTTAGATTTGAAATGAATGAGGTGCCTGGAAAGGTTGGAAAATACCTGGATGAAGCCCATGGCTGGCAATGTTAGCATGGTACTGGACCTGGTGCTTGCAAGCTGACTTGGCAGGGCAGGCTGCTGGAGCTGGGAGTAAACTGAAGAGCAGAGCTGCACAAGCTACACTGCAGGCACGTCCTCCATCCTGGCACAGGCAGGTGAGACCTAAAAGTGGGCAAAACAGTCATGTTCCTTTCAGCTTTCTCAACCCAGGCAGTCAGTGAGGTAGATCAGCTGCAGTGAGGCTTGCTGATTTAGCTGTGACTTGTTTGACTTGTAGCTTTTCCCCCACTGCCAACTCATGCCTCTGCTGCCCTTGGTATCTGAGCAGGAAGCCAGGCTCTCCCTGCCTCCAGGCTCTCCCTGCCTCCAGGCTCTCCCTGCCTTGAGAACCATCTTCTCTACCAGATGTACTGTTCCTCTGCGTGTGTTTTGGATAGGAGTATCAACCTGTATGGCTGCCTGCTTAAGTGATGTGGTCCCCTGCTCCTTCCCCAGAGTGGCTGGCAGAGCTGTCTGTGCTGTGTCCAGGAGGATGGGTCAATGTGGCTCATCTGAGTTGTTGTCCCCTCCAACCCTACTGCCCTTGATGGTTAGGAGACTGCTTAGAGCAGACAGTGGTCCTGACATCTTTGTTACCTTCTTGTTACCACTTAGGTCAGGCCCCCAGAATAAGTGGTGACCTTGACAGGGATGCTTTGAAGCTACTGCCATAACCTTGCTGCCCATACAGCAGGTACCATCAACCTTGCTCATCTCAAATCCTCTGCAAGTCAAGCCCTGCTCCCACAGTAGCTCCTGTTGCTCTTAGCTATGTCCTTGTTCCTCAGAAGTGTAGAGAGCTCAGTCCACTGCACAACAAGGTCTTCAAGTGATCAACTGGTCCTGGTGACCTTGGCCCTCAGCCCCCTCACTGAGCTGCTCAACAAGCTTCAAGCAAATGCCCTTGTAGGGAAGCAGAGTGACAACAGAGCTGGGAGCTGAGCTGACCACCTGGCTCACTGGCATTCAGGCACGTTTTTGTTCCACACAAGTGATGATCCCTCTAATTTTCATGTTCCAGGAGATGATGTCAAGCAGATACTGAATGCCCCATTCACTGGCAGAGAAACATGTCCCTCTCCTGAATGCTGGCGAGCTGTAATTACTGTGTTTAACTTGTAGAGATGCCAGTGTTTAAAATGCTGGCTGTACATTTGTGTTTTGCAAAGGAGTAACTTGAATAGTGAACACCATCATTTGACAGGAACATGGGGACTCGCCTCTTCTGTGGGAGGGTGGGGAAAGAGGCCAGCACAGAGCTGTGCTCATGGAAAGTGTGACCCAGGGAGGGTGAGGGAAGAGGCCACCATGGGGTTCTGCTCATGGAAAGAGTGACCCAGGGAGAGTGGGGGAAGAGGCCACCATGGGGTTCTGCTCATGGAAAGAGTGACCCAGGGAGAGTGGGGGAAGAGGCCACCATGGGGTTCTGCTCATGGAAAGAGTGACCCAGGGAGAGTGGGGGAAGAGGCCAGCACATAGATGTGCTTATCTGGAGTCCTGGGGCCAGTGCTGGGCTCCCCAGCTCCAGAGGGACAGGGAACTGCTGGAGAGAGGCCAGTGCAGGGCCAGCAAGATGCTGAGGGGACTGGAGCATCTTCCTTGTGAGGAAAGGCTGTGGGACCTGGGGCTGCTCAGCCTGGAGGAGAGAAGCCTGAGGGGAGAGCTCAGTAATAGTCACAAATCTCTCACTGGTGGGTTTCGGGAGGCTGGGACATCCCTTTCTTCTGTTGTATCTAGCAGTAGTACAAGGGCTGATGGGATGAAGCTGGGACACAAACAGTTCCATTTAAACATGAGGAAAAACTGTGTCAGTGTTTCAGTGAGGGAGCCCTGGCACAGGCTGCCCAGGGAGGGGCTGGAGGCTCCTTCCTTGGAGCTCTTCAAGACCCACCTGGACACGTTCCTGTGTGAGCTGATCTATGTGGGAGCTGCTTCTGCAGGGGGGGGTTGGACTGGATGAGCTCTAAAGGTCCCTTCCAACCCCACCATACTGTGATTCCATGATTCTATGTAGCTGTGCTCATGGAAGGAGTGGCCCAGGGGGAGGAGCAGTCCTGGGTTAGTGAATTGAAGCAACGTTTGATCTGATGATCACAGCGGCTTCTTAGATGTTAAACATCAAATAGCTGGACATGAAAGGCAAGCCTGGTTGTGCTGGATGGCCTTGCCTCCACCCAGCCTGCCTTCCTCAGATGGGTGTTGAGTACCTGTTGCCTTTGGATTTTGCTGTTTTCTTTCCCCATGAGAGGGAAATCTTCTGCAGCAGATTGAGATGGGGTATGAGAGAAGGACTATGGAGTTTGGACTCTTTTTGGTTCTGACCATTAAAGATTTCCTGCTGTTTTAAGACCACAGGCAACTTCTCCAACACCAGAACACCAAGCAATGACACAGGGATGTTCTCAGTAGCAACAATGTGACCATGGGCTTGAATCAAACTTTTAAAGCATTCATGAGCTCCCTCTGTATTCCCACAGGTTTGCTCAATGACACGAGGTTCTGTGTCACAAAAACCTTCAACTGCAGTTGGGGGAGAAAGGGGAAAAAACCCCAGACTTGAAGCTCCTGGGAAAAGAAACAAGTGGAGCAGCTGAGGGGCTGTTTTACCTCTGGGTGGGTTGCCTTAACCTGGAAGGAGCAGACACAGTCCCTGTGCAAGATGGATAGTGCCCATCACAGTGTCCATCACAGCAGCATCAACATTTGTGCCCCACCATGCTTTCAGTTGCTCTTGGAGATGAGAAACACGTTGCAGTAAGTGAAGTGCTGACTTCATCAAGAGCTGGGTGTCCATGAGAATCCCTCTGGGCTGGAAACACTTCCTGAAACTTTGCCTTAAAGTGCTTTTGAACCATGGCAATGCTCCGGAGCTCTTTGCAGCAGGCTGGTTTCTCAGGAGCTGGCAATGGGCTTAGTGCTTGCAAAAAGCTGCCACTTACCTTCAAGGCCTCTTTTCTGACCACTGGACTCCACTTGCTGCCAAACCTGAGACAAGAAAGTAGCCCTGCAGGTCCTGAATCTTCTTTGCTGTGCTGAATGTCTGGTTGTGGCATGTGCTCTGATTAAACATCATTTGCTTGGTACCAGGAGCTCTCAGTTCCTCCTCTAATGTGAGGAGGAATAATTAAGTCCTCTCAGTAATGCAAATAAATAATGCCTTTGGAGAGTCCTGAGTGCACCATAAAGCATCAGAGCTGTGCTCCTGAGGTGCCACCTCCCTGTGTCCTGATGCTGGATGATTGCAGCAGCGTTCTGTCATCAGCTGTGTGCAGCTCACCCACTGGCCCCTAATGCCACCTGGGATGCCACTGCCTGGATTCTGCTCATGCTGTGGTGTCCCTGATGCCTGGCTGTGAATTGTTGCTGGTTTATGTAACCCCTTGGTAATGGGAATGAAGCATTTGGGGATTCTTGACTCTCTCCTCCAAACAGGCCTGTTGTGGAGAGAATTGCTGCCATGCCTCCATCTGTGCTCAAGTGGAAGCCTACAAGGCCTGCCCTGGCAGAGCACAGTGCTATGCTGTAGACATACACCCACACATCTATAGCTATAGGTACAGGAGTTGTTACACACATCTCCGTGTAGTTAGCAACGTCTGATTCTGTTTGGCTGGTCTGATAGAGCTTTGGGAGCCCACACTGGGGCTTCCCTTATACCAGGTATAAGGGAAGAGAGGAATGCCTAAGGAAGGGATTCCCAAAAGGCAACTGAAGGGAAATGTGGAGAAAGGTGCAACTTTTCCACTACCTACCCAACAGGACACAGCTGATGGTTTCTGAACTGTTTCTATTGCACTTATCCCCCAAATTGTAGCTTGCATGCTCTCTCCTGGAGGGTGGTCTGCTCAGAAGCCTTGCTGGGAGAGGTGGTGGCTGTTACACACTATTCCAGTGATGAGAGCATCAGGAGCTCCTGTCAGAGTGCATCCCCTTAGAAAAGAAGAGCCTGATCCATGCTATCTGCTGGTTGTTAGGTGTGAGTGTGTGAGTTATGCACTGGGCATGTTGAAGGCTTGGGGAGTTTCAGGCATGAGCAGAGGTAGATGCAAAGCCCTAAAGGCTTGAGGTGCCTTCAAGGTGAAGGAGCAGCTGGGCAGGAGGTTTGCAGCGTTGAGTAGAGATGCTCACCTCTGCCACAGCAAGGATCAGAGGAGGTATCCCTGAGTAAGGGGCTTCACTCATGTGGGTTTCTGAGAGCTGCTCCAAAAAGCACCACAGTCTTTCCTTAAAGACTTTAGAAATGTCTGATTTTGCACATGATGTTCTAGTTATCTACAGCAGGTTCCAGTGCTGGAAACCAGCACATGGATGAAAATCCCAGAATCCCAGGGTGGTGGGGCTGGAAGGGCCCTGCAGAGCTGCTCCAGCCCCAGCCCCTGCTACAGCAGGTTCCCCTGGCTCAGGGGCACAGGAACGTGTCCAGGTGGGGTTGGAAACCTCCTGAGCAGGAGCCTCCAGCCCCTCCCTGGGCAGCCTGGGCCAGGGCTCCCTCAGCTCAGCACCAGAGGAGTTTCTACTTCTGTTTACGGGGAACTGTTTGTGTTCCAGCTTGTGCCCATCACCCCTTGTGCTGGCACTGGAGACTGCAGAGAAGTGTCACCCCATTGTCTTGACATCCTCTTGTAAGTCTTAATGACATCTCCCCTCAGTCTCCTCCAGGCTGAACAGCCCCAGGTCCCACAGCCTTTCCTCACAAGGAAGTTGCTCCAGTCCCCTCAGCATCTTGCTGGCCCTGCACTGGCCTCTCTCCAGCGGTTCCCCATCTGGTACAAGCCAGAGACCTGCTTATTTCCCAAGGTCACCCCGCTGAGTGCCAGGGGTTGTGCTGGCTGGGAGAGCCAAAGGCAGAGGTGACAATCGGGGCGATGTGAGGTGTGGGAACTCCTCGTCCCGCCCGCGGCTGCGGGGGGTTGGTACCCACAGCCCTGTCTGGGATGTGGCGCGGGGTGAGAGGAGCTTCAGTTCTGTCCGCGCTGGAACAGAGGGCGCTGGAGCCCGAGAAAAATCCCCCGGCTGCAGCGAGCGGCTGCCCCGATCCTGCCTCCCACCCCGCCTGCCCCGATCCGGTCATCGCCCTGCTCCCGCACCCCCCCGCTGCCTCATCTCCCAGTTCCCGCATCCTCCCGCTCCCGCACCCCCCCGCTCCAGCATCCTATCGCTCCCGCATCCTCCCGCTCCCGCATCTCCCCGTTCCCTCATCCCCCCGCTCCCGCATCCCCTCGCTGCCTCATCTCCCCGCTCCCGCATCCCCCCGCTCCTGCATCTGCCCGCTCCCACATCCTCCCGCTCCCGCATCTCCCCGTTCCCTCATCCCCCCGCTCCCGCATCCCCTCGCTGCCTCATCTCCCCGCTCCCGCATCCCCCCGCTCCTGCATCTGCCCGCTCCCACATCCTCCCGCTCCCACATCTCCCCGTTCCCGCATCCCCCCGCTCCCGCATCCCCTCGCTGCCTCATCTCCCCGCTCCCGCATCCCTCCGCTCCTGCATCTGCCCGCTCCCACATCCTCTTGCTCCCACATCTCCCCGTTCCCGCATCCGCCCGCTCCCGCATCCCCCCGCTGCCTCATCCCCTCGCTGCCTCATCCCCTCGCTGCCTCATCCCCCCTCTCCCGCATCCCCCCTCTCCCGCATCCCCCCGCTGCCTCATCCCCTCGCTGCCTCATCCCCTCGCTGCCTCATCCCCCCCTCCCGCATCCCCCCGCTCCCGCATCCCCCCGCTGCCGCCCCGGGGAAGGGCAGCCGCTGCTCCCACGCTGCAGGGTGGTCCCCGCGGGGTTAATCCTCCCGTCATGGGCACTTGTCTCCCTCGCCAATGCTGCCTGTCACGGGGGTCTGTCTCGGCAGAGTGGGGCCGGCCAAGGGGAGAACCTGGGGCTGTAGGTGAATGGTTTTCCTCCGGGGCAGCTTCTCACCTTCTTCCCTGCAGCGTGAGGGAGCCAGACCCTGCCTGGCTTTCTGTCCCTTGGGTGCAGTGTGTGCTGCTGTCTCTGGAGCCCTTTCCTCCATGGGGCTCTCAGCCTTGGCATCCTCAATTAGCTCTGAGCTCATACTGCCTGCACCTGAGCTGGTACACTCCTGCTCAAGGAGAAGCACCTTGAAATGCTGATGATCACCTGCCTTTGTGTGTGGGGCTGACACTGGTTTGCACCCTCTGTTCTGGCTCTATGACCTGAAGAAAATCTCACCTACCACTTCATCTTGGTCCACTGACTTTGTCCCCTGTCCTGGGACTCTGGGGGTTAATTTTCAGGCTTGGCCATGTCTCTTTTGGGGTGCACACCATCCCCTCATCTTCATGAGGGCTCCCACTCCTTCAGCTCTCCCATCTATAACCAGTGGAAGCATGGCCCTTGCTGTGCCTTGGGCTGCTGCTGCTCCTGAGGAGGTGTCCCCATGTCACCATCCCTTGTTGGGTTGCAATGCAGCAGTTAAACCCTGTTGCTTCCCAACGCACCTCAGACAGTTCTGGGTGGCTGGGGGCAGCTGGGCTGAACTCCTGAGGCATGTCCAGTCAAACAGGTGACTGTGATCCAGGTTTGTGTAGCCTCAGGAACAGAATTAAGACTCAAAACAGAGTCAAGTGCTGAATTGCTTTATTTTGCCTGCAGCAAGCAGCAGTGTAAGGAGAAGGGGAGGTGTCATGGGTTTGTGAGGAGATGTTTTCTCTTGGTGACAGGGGGAGGGGACAGGGCTGCCCAGTGTGTGAGGTACCCTGTGATGGAGCAGGGAGAACCAGCAAGGAGCCATCTGACCTGAGGAGACACAAAGACAGGAGCCATTGGGAAAGGGCTGACTGGAACCCCCACTCCCTGCCCCCCGAGCTTCTCATGGAGGGAAGAGGAAAAGACACCAGGGTCAAGGCTCTGAGCCCAGGAAGAGGGGAGGGGTGGGGAGAAGGTGATCTTACAGGGCTGGTTGTGCTCTTCATCATTGTCCCACTCTGTGGTGTTTTGTGTTTGTTATATTTTGGGGGTTTATGGTTATGGTTTTGGTTGGTGGTGGATTAAATGACTTCATGTTTTCTTCCCCAAGCTGAGTAGCCTGCTCTGTTCTGTCCTGGGCCATCAGTGGGAGTTCTGAAGTCTGTGGTGCTTTAGTCATGGTCTTTTGTCCCTGGATGAGCCTAAACCATGACAGCAGGAAAGAAAGAGTGAGAGAGAGAAGGAAAAGTTACAGCAGTCACTGCTGTGTCAGGACATCAGCTTGACCATAACATTGTTTCATCCCATTTCTCAAAGTGGAGGAATGTTCCCATCCCATCCCAGCTGCTTTTGCTTTCTATAACATTGTTCCATTACATTGTCAAGGAATTCCTGGAGCTGCTGGCCACATCCATGCCTCCTGCTCAGCAGTGAGGTGCAAGACCAGCACTGGCTCTGGAGGGTCCTGGAGAGTTCTGGAGGGTCTGAGCCATCCTCTGCCTCCACATACCTTGTTTACTCTGCTGTGCCCACCCTGGGCCCGGGCACATGCACAGAGGTGATGTGTTCCCAGACAGCAGGACGTGCATTCTGAGACAACAGCATGTAAAAGCTCCTCTGGTGGGCAGAACTTCCTTGGTTGCTGCAGCAATGTGGTTTCATTGTTTAACTATTCTGTCAGCATCAGTGAGACATATTTCTAGTACCTCACACCCTGCCAGGGAAAGGTCTTCCCAGACATACCCCCACTGCTGTGGGCTGTGGGCAACCACACTAGGGCTACACAGAATCTCAGCATGGTGGGGGCTGGAAGGGCCCTGCAGAGCTCATCCAGCCCCAGCCCCTGCTAAAGCAGGTTCCCCTGGCTCAGGGGGCACAGGAACGTGTCTGGGGGGGTTGGAAACCTCCTGAGCAGGAGCCTCCACACCCTCCCTGGGCAGCCTGGGCCAGGGCTCCCTCAGCTCAGCACCAAAGGGCTTGCTCTTTGTGTTTAAAGGGAACTGTTTGTGTTGCAGCTTCTGCCCACTGCTCCTTGTTCTGTCACTGGACACTACAGAAAAGTGTCAGCCCATTGTCTTGACACCCACCTTTAGGTAACTGTAAGTGTTGCTGAGCTCCCCCCTCAGCCTTCTCCGGGCTGAGCAGCCCCAGGTCCCACAGCCTTTCCTCACAAGAAGATGCTCCAGTCCCCTCAGCATCTTGCTGGCCCTGCACTGGCCTCTCTCCAGCACTTCCCTGTCCCTCTGGAGCTGGGGAGCCCAGAACTGGCCCCAGGACTCCAGATGAGGCCTCAGCAGGGCAGAGCAGAGGGGCAGCACAAGCTCCCTGGCCCTGCTGCCCACACTCTCTTGCTGCCCCCAGGCTGCCATTGGCTTCTTGCCCACGAGGCCACGTTGCTGCTCATGGGCAGTTTGTTATCAGCCAGCACTGCCAGGTCTCTCTCCTGGAGCTGCTCTCCAGCAGGTCACCCCCAGCCTGTGCTGGTGCAGGGGGTTGTTCCTCCCCAGCTGCAGGACTCTGCCCTTGTCCTTGTTGAACCTCAGCAGGTTTCTCTGTGCCCAGCTCTCAGCTGCTCAACATCTCACTCATCTCCTGCAGCTGCAGAGGATGGGCTGGGAAGCTGTAGGCTTGTGGTAAATGGGAAGTGGAGCCTTGTTAGCTCAGCTATTCTTAAGCCAAAGGTGTAGCAGCTCCCTCCTTCCCAGGTGAGTCCCTGTGGGCTTTGCTTTGTCCCCTCTCTGTAGGTGTGATGGGTCTCCTGGGCAATGAGCTCAAGTCCAAATCTCCCACCAGTGAGAGAGAGCAACACTCTCTGCCTCCCCTTCATGTGCTGTTTACATAGTGGGGATGAGTGATGTGCTTACAGGATTAACTCCTCCTTTCCCTTTGCCTCTCTTCCCTTTACCACGGAGCCCACAGAGAGTGTGCCAGAGATCACTGTGTGGCATGTGTGACCACAAGAGATTAATTAAACAGTAAGCCCTAATTACTGAGGCTAAGGCTGACTGACTTACTGTGCCTGTAAAGCAGCTGAATGCTTCATTCACACCAGAATGTGGCCATAACTTTCAGCCTGAGCTGGATAAACAATGAGCACCCAAGTGAAGCGGATGGGCTGCCTGATGGGTGTCCCATTATCAGAGGAGCAGGCACAGGGCTGCCCTGGCTCAGGCAGCACAACAGATACCACAGAGCACCCTTCTCTGAGGGGGAGCTGCTCTACAACACAACAACCTGCCTTGAGCCTGGGGGATTCCCTGCCTGTCAGTGTTGTGCAGCTTCCAGCTTATCAAAGCTGTTGTCATTTGCCTTTCACTGTAGGTTTGATGAAAAAAAAGGGGGGAAGCTACTGAAAAGTGTCACCCAGACCCACAACTGAAGTCCCAGGGCAAGGCAGTGGAAGTAGGGCATCTAGCTCCTGTTTCTGCCTCTCAATATCATGGATTCTGAGAAGTGAGAGTTAAGCAGCAGCTCCAGAGCTCTTAATTGTGTTTCTCCCTCTTTGGGGGCATTAAACCTTTCAGATCCTAGAAGGCTGTGGAGTGTGCTCTGCTTAATTCCTGTTACTCTTGCCTGCTGCATGGTTCCTGTTCTGGTCCTAGACAGAGTAACAGTGCAGCCACTGTAGCACTCTCAGCACTTCATCAGCCTTTCACTGTGTCTCTGAAATCGATGCATTTGGTGGATTGGAGGCTCCGAGTGGGTTTGAAGCTGAGCTGAGCACTCTGCAGAGGAAAGAGCATCCCAGGATCAGGGAGGTAACAACAGGGGAAAGGTAAGTGAAGGCTGTTTAGTGCCTGCTTCAGGAGAGGGGAAATAGAGCAATTCAAAGGGCTGAGGTGTGTCTGTGTGCTCAGCACTGCTGGAGCTGCTCAGAGCAAGGCCTCGGTGCACCCCACAGCTCCCATCTGGGGCTCAGCACTTTGCCAGCAGACAGCAGCTCCTTGGCCAAAGTAACTCTTGCAACTGCAGGGTTTTGGAAAGGGGGAGAGGTTGCCACTGCCCCTGCTTTGCTTCCACCTGCATGTTTGATGTGTGAATGTGTTGATCTCATCAACACTCACAGGTACCTAAAGGATGGGGGGCAGGAGGATGGGGCAATGCTTTATTTCCTTAGTGCCCAGTGCCAGGACAAGGGGTGTTGGGCACAAGCTGGGACACAAAAAGTTCCCCTTAAACACAGGGAGAAACTTGTTTGGTGTCGAGGTGAGGGACCCCTGGCCTGGGTGGGCTGGTTGAGCTCTGGAGAGCTGTTCCAACCCCTACCAGTCTGTGACTCTGTGTATCTGCAGTCTCATTCAGTCAAAATTAGTTAAATACCCCAATTTTCAGACATCTCTGGCCACCCTTTCATATGTGTTATCTCTTTTATTTTGTGCCTTATGAACTGAAGACTCTGTATAGGAAACTGATCCTTGTGCTCTGACATCTGACCATGTCACTAACTTATTCCTTTTCCTAGGTCAAATGGACCAGCAACATCTTGAAACTGGGGAGACTTGTGATGTGCTGCTGAAAGGGCTCCATGATGCTGCAAAGACATTTTCCCTGCACAGTGTTCTGCAAAAGGCCATGATATGTGAGGTGAGTGCCACTAACCTGGTTCCAGCTTCATCCTGATTCCCTAAGGCTGCACTGAAGGGTGAACTCTCATTGCAACTGCAGCATTTTAAATACTGTTGTTACTCCTCACAGTTCCTTTGCTCCCCACACGTGCCTCTGGGACATAACTTGCCCAGACAGCTGTTTCATAGAATCACAGAATCATTTTGGTTGGGAAAGCCCTTTTAAGGTCTTGGAGTGCAAGCTCTCCCCTCACCCTGCCAAGTCCACCACTAACCCCCTGCCCAGCCCCTTGTGCTCCAGCCCCTTCCCCAGCTCAGTGCCCGGCTCTGGCCACGCTGCAGCCCCTCAGTGTCCCTGTGGCAGTGAGTGAGGGGCCCAGCACTGACACAGCCCTGGAGCTGCAGCCTCCCCAGGGCCCAGCACAGGGGACAATCCCTGCCCTGCTCCTGCTGCCACCCCACTGCTGATCCAGGCTGCCACTGCCCTTCTTGCCCCCCTGGGCACGCTGCTGGCTCCTGTTCAGCTGCTGTTGATCAACATCCCCAGGCCCTTTTCTGCAGGACAGCTTTCCAGCCCCCCTGCCCCAGCCTGTACTGTTTCCAGCTGTTCCAGAGCAAAGGCTCTTTTTTATTCCATCCAAATCCCATGGGGGTTATCTGTTTCCCTACCTGTCCTCCCTCAGAGGGAAGGACACATGCAAGTGCATAATTACTGCTGTTGCATGCACAAGTGCCAATATCTTGCAGATGTTAGGTGCAGAAACAGCCATGGAACTGCAGAAGCTCAGAAAGCAAACCATCATCTTCCATAGAACACAAACTTGCATGCTAACAGCCATGCTGCAACCGAGGAAGAAAGCAGCTTTGCAGTACAATTGTTCTTCATGTCTGATATTGTTTTTCAGTCCCTAAGTTCTTCAAAACATTAGAGGCCCTTGGGCATCTGGGCCCTCTTACACCTTGCCATTGGGCATCCCAACCCCAAAGCTGGGAGCTGTAAACATGGACCCATTTCCCTTGTCTATTTCTCCATATTGTCTCTGTGTGAGCAGCTTTCTTGCTCACCACTGAGGAGACAACAAGCTCCTGGTCCTTGATCAGTCTGTGTTCAATAGCAGCATAAATACTGCAGGCAGAGGGGTTCCTTTTGCAGTGTGATGTGCCACACACAGCTGAGCCGCTGCAAGCTTTGCAGGAGATGCAGCAGACGTCTGTGGGGGCAAGTACAGACACTGCTGGGTGTATGTGGGAAGGAACCTGGGAGCAGGCTGTCTTCAGCTTGCATTAACCTTTAGGTAAATGGCTGATGAAATTCCCAAACCTCTGACTTTCCTTTAGAATCATAGAATTGTTACAGCTGGAAAAGACCTTTAAGTTCATTGTGTCCAACCCCCTCCCCTCACACTGTCAGACCCATCACTAAACTAACCCAGACCCCTCAGCACCTCAGCTGCATGGCTTTGCATTATCTCCAGGGATGGGCACTTCCCCAGCTCCCTGGGCAGCCCATTCCAGTGCTGAACAACCCTCTTGCTGAAAAAGTTCTTCCTGATGTCCCACCTAAACCTCCCCTGGGGCAACTTCAGCCCACTTCCCATAATCTGTCATTCACTGCTGGAGAGCAGAGCCTGACCCCCAGCTCCCTGCAGCCTCCTGTCAGGGAGTGTCAGAGAGTGCTGCTGGCTGCCCTCAGCCTCCTCTTCTCCAGGCTCAACACCCCCATTCCCTCAGCCCCTCCCCAGCCCCTTGTGCTCCAGCCCCTTCCCCAGCTCTGTGCCCGGCTCTGGCCACGCTGCAGCCCCTCAGTGTCCCTGTGGCAGTGAGTGAGGGGCCCAGCACTGACACAGCCCTGGAGCTGCAGCCTCCCCAAGGGGACAATCACCTTCTTGGTCCTGCTGGTCATACTATTTCTGATCCCAGCCAGGATGCCCTTGGCCTTCTTGGCCCCCTGGGCACGCCGCTAGCTCCTGTTCAGCTGCTGTTGATCAACACCCCCAGGTCCTTTTCCACAAGACAGCTCTTACCAGCCTATCTAACTCCTGCTCTGGACCAGCAGAGTCTTGGTGCTCTATCAGATCTTATGATGCTTCTCACTATTGGATTTGAAGGGTGATGCTCATGCAGAGCTGAGCTGATACTGAGCTGATACTTTAGTGTGTCTAAAGTCAGATTTGACAAGGTGTTTTGACATCTAGCTGTTGAGACAACTAGGCAGATTTTCAGAAGAGTCTAAGCAGAAGACAGACCTGAATCTTAAGGAGGATTAGATGTTGAATCATTTTTGTACCACAGACAGATGTGTGCTCCAAGATAGGATAAGGCTCACCAAGTCCCCCTCTGGTGATCAAAGCCTCAGCTGAATTGAGCTCCAAAGCAATGGAAGAGTGAGCTTGTTGCCTTTCCCTGCTGGCTGGTCAGTCCTGGAGGAGACCAATGATGTAGAAACTATCTTAGAAATGCCAGGAAGAATAAAAATATGAGGGCTGATATAAAAACAATGAGTATCTTTTATCCAACACCTTATGCCAGTTCCCCTGCATGTGTGCAGCCTGGATGTGTGCAGTAACACCAGCCAGAAGGTCTCTTGTCTGTCTTCAGCACAAGGGCAGTGCCTCTGTGTCCCCTGCTTTCCTGGTTATGCATTGCTGTGAATTTTCTTCTGTGTTGTTATTCAGACTTTGGTCCTGCTTGTTGAAGTACTTCCTGAGCTGACTGCGTGCTTATTTTGCCTGGGACATGAGGAAAAGGTGTCAGCAGACTCGGTTCAGCTGACACCTTCCACAGCAAGGAGTGGCTGCTGGGCTTCGTGTCACGGTCCCTCTGCAAAGGAATCAGGAGAAACAGACTGAGTGCATCTGCTCTTGTTCTCCTGGGGTTCACTCAGGGTGGAGAGGTGCTGAGCTGGGACTCATGGTACACACATTCCCACCCTGACTTGCTGTGTGGCTGGAAGCACCGTGCCTCAGTTTCCCTTTCCTACATGTTGATTAGACTCCATTTCCTCCATTTGATTTAGATGAGGATGGATCAGAAGGGCTGTGGGCAGTAGGTCAGACAGGTTCTGCTCCCCCTCTGCTGTCTGTAAGACAGCATCTTGAATATTGTGTCCAGTTCTGGGCCCCTCAGTTCCAGAGGGACAGGGAGCTGCTGGAGAGAGTTCAGCACAGGGCCACAGAGATGCTGGAGTGGAGCATCTGCCTTGTCATCAAAGGCTGAGGGAGCTGGGGCTCTGCAGCTTGGAGAAGAGGAGCCTGAGGGGTGAGCTCAGTCATGTTACAGACACATCAAGGGTGGGTGTGAGGAGGCTGGAGCCAGGCTGTGCTCAGTGATGGCCAATGACAGGACAAGGGGCAACGGGCACAAGCTGGAACAGAAGAGGTTCCAAAGCAACACAAGGAGAAACTTGTTCCCCGTTGAGGTGAGGGAGCACTGGCAGGGGCTGCCCAGATGGGTGTGCCCCAAAACCCCAACCTTCCCTCTGAACTGCTCAAGGTACCAGGACCCAGGGCAGTCAGAGCATGGTGGGTGTCCCTGTGTCCTTCCTCTCTTACAGGACTTTCCTACTGCTGTTTCTGCAGATGTTTCCCTCCCAACCTGCTACACACTGATGATGACTGAGGGGTTGTTGGGGTTGTGCTCCCAGGTTTTAGCCATCGTCCCTCATATAGGACATCACTACTCACACCTCTGGAGCACAGCAAGGTGGAAATCCACTTCTTTGTGGTTCAACCAGAACCTCCCCCATACTGAGATAAATCCAGACCATCCTGGGAGCTCCTTTGCCAGGGCAAATAAATAGTGTCAGTGGTGCTTGCTGTTGTCCAAGGGTCTCAGTCACCTGACATGCAGAGATTTGCAATATTGCTCCATTTCCTCTGCCCTTGCAGCTGGAAGTGCTGCTGCATTAAGCCCAGTCACCTGCTTAGTGCTTGGGATGGAGGTGAAAGTCCAGGGAAGTGCTTGGTTGCCTGGCAGAGCTGCTCAGGGAAGAGGAAGGCTCATTGCTGGAGCCAAGACAGTCAGTGTTGGAAAGCAGCAGGATGTGCTCACCTCTCTCTTTGGGGCTTATGAGGAGTTACTCATGACCGAATCCATTTATAGAATGTGCCATGAAATGCTCTTTGCCCTCCTGTAGTGGCAGATTATAGATGTCTGACCTGTTTCAGTGCTCTAAATTTTTTGCTTTCTCTTAACTCCTCTGCTCCTTTTCTAATCTTAAAAACCCAACTAAATCCTGATGCTCTCACTCTCAAAGCTAAATAATCCTTGCAATTGCAACCCCCTTCTGGTCTTTAAGGCTTTCAGTGCTCAAAATCTGTGTGATCTTCCCTATGGTGTGAAAAAAAAGAAAAAGAAAAGAAAAATAAAAAGCCCTGAGCATGCAGATTGGGAAAAGGGCAAAGTGTGGTTTCATAGAACATCCCCAGCACACGCTTGCAGCATTTTCTCGCTGTCACTAACACCCCCACCACCCCGCCTGCTGACTTCACCACACTGCTGGGGTGGGCACTTGGTTCCTGGGAGAGGCAGGATGCTTTGGTGGCTCTGGGAGAAGAGAAGGGGATGTGTGTATGTGTGTGTGTGGAGGGGGGATGGCTCAGATTCTCAGTCCCACCTGATGCAGAAGTCAGTGTTTCCTTTGGGCTGTTTGGAGCTGTTGTGTTGTTTCATCCACCCCCAGCCCCCACCTTGCAAACCCAGGAGGATGCAGACATGAAGATTTGTGGAAACCAATGTATTCCTTTTCTTATCCAGATGCTGATTTCCATCAGAGGGTGGGGGATTATTGAACATGGCATTTCCCCTTCGAGTGGCTGCTGCTAAAAGAGCCAGATCTTTCCACTGAAGAGCACAAGACCCCAGAACACATTTGATTTAGTGACCAGAAGCACAGAAGTGAAAAATTTAGACCACAACTAAATAAATCAGCTGGGGAAAACCTGATTTCCAGGTGAAAAGCAATATCCATTACAGAAAAGAAAAATGCAGTGAGGATGAAACTGTTTTCAGGGGAAACTAAGGGAAAAGAGCTTTCCCCTGGCCTGTCCAGCCCCTGAGCTCCCTGCACCCACCCCTCCTGCCATAAAACAACAAAACTGTCCCTGATGACCCAGTTGTGTCATCACCCCCCCAGCAGTGCTCAGGGGGTGGGAGGTGGGTGAAGGCTCATAGGAAGAAACACTTGTTTTACTCTCTTCCCAGGGTGTGCTTGAGTGTAACAGGATCGTGCAGAGCAACCTGGGAGCACCTGGAGTGCAAAGTGTTTCCCAAAGACTTCAGGTGCCTTCTCCAGGTAAAGTTTTTCCCAATGATACCAGTATTGGGTTTAATCTGAAGATTATCCAAAGCTGGGCTTGGGAAAAGCCTTCTGTTATCTACCAGCTGGCCTCAGGGCTTCCCAGCACCTGCATAGCTCCTTCTTGATGACCTTGCCCTCGGGGCTTGCAGAAGCCAAGTGTCAGTGTCAGGATGGTTGGTGGCTGTTGCTGTTTCTGACCTTCAAGACGCCAGGATGTGATTGATCCACCTTCCTCCTTTACTGCTTCCCCCTACGAGCATGCTGCTCCTGGCTCACCTCAGCAGCCACTGCTGCCTCTGAGAGTGTCTTCTGGCTCTGCTCTAGTGTGAGAAAGCCCTTCAGATACCAGGTAAGAAGCTGGGTTCTGACAGAGAGTCGTCCTTTGGATACTGCCAGCCCTTATTTGTGCCATTTGTGGCTGTTGCCAGCCCTCTTGCTGTCTCCTGAAGCCAGCAGATGTTATTGCTACAGACTTGCCTAGTTGGTGGGTTGGTTTTGAACTGAGGCAGCTTGGATGACTAAGGCAAAAAACACATTAGCAGCAGAGTCCAGTGTTTCCTTACTGCGGGGGAAGGGAAAACGTCCCCTCGCTGACAGCCCTGACTTCTCTGGAGGGTCCCCTATAAAAGTTAATAGTTTGAATCCCAGAATTAGCCTAACAGCCACAGCACATCCTCCCCAGCTACTGCAGAGGCTGTTGGTGTGAGGCGTTCAAGGAGGAGTTAGCTCTCTGACTTGTGCTGGATGGGAGCAACAGAGGGTGTTGGAATAAACAGGATTAAAGGATTTCGTCCGTAAATACGGGATTAAAGACATCCAGCGCTCCGCAGGAGTCATTCAAAGCAAGGAGAAACAAAGTTGTCCCGAAGGGCACAGGTCCCCGTCTCTCCCAGCCCTGCGCCGCCTGGCCCGTGGGTGCCGGGGGAGGGTCGCATCCCCCCGCCCCGCTGCTGCCCGCCGGCCCCTCGGTCCCAAGGGCGGCGTCTGACACGGGCACCTCTCGCTCACACTGTGTACGCGTGTGCCCCCCTCCCACCCCCCGCCACTGCCCCCCGCTGTCCTCGGGGGGCCGCACAGCGCGGTGCCCGGCGCTGCCCAGGACCCCGGCGCTGCCCAGGACCCCAGCGCAGCCGCCGCGGGTGCAGCAGCGCCGGGCAGATGCGCGCAGGCGCCGCCTCGCCCGTTCCGCGCCCCCCGCCCGGGGGCTTTGCGCGGCCGCGGAGCCCTGCGCAGGGAGGCGGGGGGAAGGGTGGGGGGTGTCCGTCCCTCGGTCTCCGCTGCCCCGGGGAGTGGCCGCGGCCCCGCCGTATTTATCGGGGTGGGCGGCGGCGGCCGGGCCGGCTCCATCCCTCCCTCCCTCCCTCCCTCCATCCCTCCCTCGGTCCCCGCCCGCCTCCCGGTGCCGGTGACTGGAGCGGGCGGAGCCGCGGCGGCCGATTGGCTCCGGGCATCACATGCGGCGGGGCCGGGCCCGGAGCCGCAGCCGGAGCCGGGCAGGGCTGGGCTGCGCCGGGCACGGCGGAGCTCCCGCGGCGGGCACGGCAGCAGCGCGGCCCCTTCCCGGCCCACAGCCCCCCGGCCCCCGCGGAAGGCAGCGCGGCCGCCCCTCGCCGCCCCGGCCATGAGGTCGGGCCGGAGAACCGGCACCTGTGCGGGGAGGTGAGCGGAGCCTCGGCGCCGTCCTCCTGCCCCCGGGCAGCCGCAGGGAAGAGGAGGGGGCGGAGGAAAGGAAAGGGATCTATAGATCTGATATATATTTTCCAAGTATATCTCTGTATTTTGCTGCGATCGATCCCGATCCCGCAACCGAGCCCCCGGAGGGAAGGAGTGCTGCGCGCTGTGATGCGTCTTCCTCTCGCCTCGGCTGCCAGTTTGGATTGTAGCGCCCGGCTCCGTGCACTGCGAGAATGGCTCGGTTTGGGGATGATCTGCCGACCCGCTATGGAGGTGGAGGGCCGGCCGGGGCTGGAAGAGGGAGCAGCCGGCAAGGTGGCCCCCAAGCCGGCCAAAGGATGTATAAGCAGTCGATGGCTCAGAGGGCCAGGACTATGGCTCTCTACAACCCCATCCCTGTCAAACAGAACTGCTTCACAGTCAACAGATCCCTCTTCATCTTCAGTGAAGATAATGTTATACGGAAATACGCCAAGAGAATAACAGAATGGCCATATCCTTTCAAAGGAGGGTGTGTGGGCACGCTGGGAACGTGGGGAGAGGGAGTCTGGGGGAAAGAGACACCCCCAAGGCAGCAAAGGGCTGGGGCTGATGTGGACGTGCATGTGTGATCCAGTGTGTGTGTAATGGGCGTGTGTGTGTGACATGGAGCCGTGTGTCTGACATAATGCACAGCACTGGAGATGGGTATCGTAGGAAATTGCTTCAGTGGGGAGAGCAGAGCGTGCTTTTGCCTGTGCCAGGGCTGAGACAGACGTGCATTTCAGTGTGTGTTCAGGTGGGAGAGGTACAGTTGCATAGATCTACATTTCCTATAATTTGAGCCGAATGCAAAGGGTTCTGTGTGATCCATTCTGATGAATCCTGGTTCTTGTTCCATCCCAGAGCTTTTCAACTCTTTCACTATAAATAGAAGGAAGAACGTGGGGTAAAAACGGTGACACCTTATCATTAAAGCTGAATTGATTGGGACATCACTAGCCAAGGCACCCTGTGAATCCCATTAATACAACCATTACAGCCAGGATTTTAGTACATCACCTCCTGAATCCATTACAATCAACATGAATCTTGTCACTTTGATTAGGTGCCTTAACCTGAGCTGAGGTGGTATGAAAAAAAGTAAAAAACAAAAGGGAAAAAGCTTTGTGGCAGAGTGAGGCAGGAAGAGGAGGGAAGGATCATCGGCTGTGTTGTGAAAGGGGCAGATGCTTTCTGTCTTGGAACCAGCTTCCAGGCCAAGCGAGCTGCAGAGACCGTCCTCAGAAGGGGGTTTGCTTGGAATGATGCACACAGTGGGGTTGTAAGCCAGGAGAAGAGTGAAGCAGACAATTTGAGGTTACCAGGGAGTAGATACAGTGTGTGTGTGTATATGTGTGTGTGTACAGGAGTGTGTTACACTGGTGGTCTCAAGGGAGCTGGTTGTTTTCATTTCATTTGATATCACACACCTATTAATCCTCAGCTAAGCAGCAAGGCCTCCTCCCAGCCTCCTAGCAACACTTTAATTTGCCACAGGGGCCAGCTCCCCTTCAGGCTTCCTCAGTTTCACTTCCTGAGGGGCTAACATGAAAAAAAACCCGCACCAGTGGAGTGACTGCACTTCCCTTCCCCCTGAACACACACAGACGTATTGATCTCGCTGCCCCCGTTACAAAATCACAGGGATTGCTGAACTTCCTCATCCATTTCTCCTTCCCTGCGTTCGAGTCAGAATAAACACTCCCCGGAGCTCCACCGGCAGCCAGCGCATCGTCCTTCCCGTCAGCCGAGACACAGTTCATCCCTCTCCTGCCTCTCAGGGTCTCGGCTGCGCCCTTCTCGTCGGGTGCGTGACGGGACCCGGAGCGCGGCGGGGCCGGCAGCCGCTGCCCGGCGCTGTCCGCGGTGCTGAGCGGAGCTGTCCGCGGTGCTGAGCGGAGCCGCCCGCCTCCGCCCTGGGGCTCGGGACTAGGGATGAGGGCGAAAGGCAAAGGAGTCCCTCGGGTCGGCTTTGCCGCCTTTCCCCTGGGATCTCCGCCCTCCTCCACCGAGGAGCCTGTTCTCAGCAGGAGCAGACGTTGCAATCTAGCGGTAATTCATCATTTGGACCAGCACAGACACTCCAAATCGAACTTTTCTAGCCCACTGTGTGCTCAAGTTAAATAACAGGGTGTTTCTGAAGGGAGTTGAGCAGATCCCAGCCAGCTGTATAATCTGTTTTGGGGCGGTTTATCTTATCAATCTCATTTAAAAATAACAATTATTAGTGGCTTTTCATTTCCTTTGGACCTCTTGGTTTCTTGCTCCCAAATTCCTTGAGAAGCTCAGCTTCAGCATAAGTCACTAGCTCTCTCAAAGAACAGAGCAAATTTCCTACCCTTGTTTTTCCAAAGACACCCCAGAAAGAACTGAGGAAGTCAAAGACACCAAATGTCTTAAAAAAAACGATCAAAGATTTTCCAAAGCTTGACTAATGTAATTGTTGAGGTAGAAATGGGGTTTAGATGAGGTTGTCCTTGTGTTGCCTAATGTCTTCTTTAACTTCTGGTCCTCACTCCATTTGAATATATGATTTTAGCTACAATCATAGCCAATTGTATTGTGCTGGCTCTGGAACAACATTTGCCGGATGGAGACAAGACACCTATGTCAGAGAGACTGGTGAGTTGTATTTGTTTATTTACTCTGTTTCTGGTCTAATACAAGAGCAGTCACTCAGTATCACAAGTGCTCATATTTATGATGAAGGTCCAGATGTAAACAAGTGGGCATTGAGCTGACAACCAGGAAAAAGAAATCAGTGACAACCAGTCTAACTCTAAGCTCCTGCTCCCATCTTTGCAAGAATGCTTCATCACCCTAGCCAGCCCTGCCCAACTGCAGGAGTAGAGATGGACCTTACATTATGCTCAACAGAGCAGCAAACTTAGGTTGTCTATAAACCAAGCCAGAAGGGACTGCCAAATGCTCAGAATTATCAGTAGAAGCAAATAAAACTCTGTGAGATTTTCCCCAGGGAGTTGTAGAACAAAATGACCTTTTTGGCTCACGATGCTTTCAGTTATCTTCCTTGCATATAGCAAGGACCCTACAAAGCAGGCTTTGGGTTTAGATAGTTACACTTCCCTGCCAAAAAAGAGAAACCAGCTAACTGAGGGAAATAATTTACCTGCAGGCTTCATGGTAATGAGCCCAATTACCTTATTTCAGCAGAAAAGATGTGAATAACTTCCAAAGCATTCTTCCATTCACCATCACCGTAGGAAAAATGGGTAATGTTTGGTTTGATTTTTCTGCTGCTGTTAATGATCTGGAACATCTTTCGTGCCTAAACACGTTAATCCTGGTGCATGTTCAAAGGATGAGTAAATAGGAACCCGTATGTGCTTTACATGCAGATATTAAATGATGCAAAGATCATATTAGGCTTGCTGCCAGAAGCTAGAGCCTCTGAATGCTGGTTGCTTCAGTTTCCAAGCTTGGTCCATAGCAGTGGGCAACTCATCTCATTCTTCAGAAACAGGAAAAAAGTGTAGAAGTGATAGATCTAGAAAGAGCTTCAGGTCAGCTGGTGGATCCTGGCTGTTTGGAAACGAATCCTCCTGCGCTCACTGCCCACCTACATTGTGTTTGCTTAGTCTCTGTCTCTTTGAATCAATCCTGCTTAAGAAGAGATGAGGAAAAAACTAAGACCATGGCTGCATGTTGATCCTTCTGCCATTAAACATGTCTTTGTGTGTGCTGGGATTGGCAAGCCTGGGTTTGTGAGCAGGATTAGACCCAGGGGTGATGATCAGTCTGGGGAAACGCCTCCCGTAGTTACGAACGTGTGGTCCAGCGAAGGGGAAAAGCGGTTTTGTGGATGTCCTGGCTTGGTATCCCTTTGGTGAGGCTATTTTAAGCAGCAGTAGGTATGGTCAGCATGTTGTTTCTATGTTCCTCTATATCCCTAGATTTGTAAGAGGATCCTAGAGGCTTTTTACTGGTTCTTTCCCCCATCTTATTAATTTCACAGCACCCAGTATCACACAGCCCTTCAGTTCCTGCCCAAATCATTCCAAAGCAAGGCACTGGCCCTACCACTGAACAGCATAACTGTATGAGTTAAATGCACAGTCTGCACCTTGTTGGCTCTGCCTTGGTGATGAAAGAGGAATTAACCCTTGATTTTTGACCCAAACACCATTGTGCAGCATTGACTTTTATCTTGGTACTCTGAAGCTGTTTTGACTCCAGCATGTTTGTAACTCTGAAGCGTAAAGGGGTTTATGTAAAAGAATCTTTGCAAGTCATGAAATGTTCTCTCTATGTTCAACAAATGCTGCAAAGGATAAGCATTGAAAAAAATGCCTTCTGGTTTTCTAAGTGAAAGCTCTATCAAATGCTCCCATCACTTCCACACACTGTAAGTTATTTCATTGAAACTGGAAATCCAAGCTAAACCAGAGTGGCTGGACATTCCCATCCATTTAGAGGTTTGTTGAGCCAAATTATAAGTAGGTCCATGCAGAACAGCAAGTGCTTTATTGTTGCCTTGACAGGAATCAAATTGGCCTCTTTGTTTGAAGCTGATTTATGGAGATGCCTTTCCTTCTCCGGGGTTCATGAGAATGTTCACATTGGAGTGAGGGGTTGTCACTGAAGAGTTAATTGGATCTTAGGGTTATGAGATGCACATCACAAGCCTTTTATGCCTGGCAGATGCAGGCAGAGTTGTTGAAGGAAACACAAAGCTTCCCAAATACTTGGTGCCACAGACACAGAGATGTACCTGAAGATTGCCTGTTTGTTAAAGCTGAGGAAAGAGGGAGGGTCCATACAAATGTCTTCCCCATTTTTCATTTCCAATCAAAATTTTTCTCTGTGTATCTCCTCAGAGACCCAAGATATGAAGCTGCAGTGCAGTCTCACTTGGCTGTTTGCTATGCTCATGTTACTGGTCAAACAGGATTAATTAAGCACCTGGGAAGGGCAAGGGATGTCTCAGTATATGCAGTGGTTCAAGAATGGGAACAACTGAGCTATGAGTAAACTTTCTCTGTCTATGTTCTGTGAGTAGTTTGTAGCACAGAAAAGCATTACTTGTCTCTAGGGTGGAAGTTCTGATCAGAACCAGGGCTCTGAAAAATCACCAGTCTGGTGGTCAAAGCATTTAGTGATGAGCTGGAGCGTTGTCTACAAGTCATTGTTCTTCAGACAAGAGAAATAAGCCTATGCCTCTGCTCACAGCAGAATGACCTACCCCTCTTGCCTGCTCTGAGCTGGGAGGCTCACATGCTTTGGCTGCTGGAAGTATTTACTTCCCATCAGTAATTATCCACTGGGACAGAGATGCTACAAACTTGCTGCTGTCCATCTCAGCTGAATGCCTTAGCCAATAGGTTGTAGAGTCAGTGCCTCTCTGTCCCAATAAATATTGCATTGTTTGTACACACTGGAGTGATGCCAAGTGAAAAGATGCTGAGGGAGATGAACTGAGTGGCCCAGAGCCTAGTGGTGAGAGCTCCAAATGTGGGAATGGAGCTTCACATCAGACCCTGAATGGCCTTGCAGGTGGATGCCTCACTTGTGATGCTGAGGCAGACTCACTCTCTCCCTGCCTCCTATCCTGATTTCTCAGCTTGTCATGGGAAGCTTCAGCAGACCACAGATTCATCCCAGGCTGACAGAGGTGATATCAGATCTCACAGGGCAGGGGCTGTTTTCTGCTTCACCCTGGGGCACACACTGTTTGAAGTCACCAGTGGGGCTGTAGGATTTTCATCTGGTCACCACTGTAGGGCTCTGAGTGTTTGACTCCCCTGGGTGTTTTTGGTATGAGGGCAGAATGTCACTTTTCTCAGACATTCAGCACAACAGCTCTTGCACTTTACTAATGGATTTACTTCTTTATCCTATACACAGGCCTTACACATCCAAACTTGTCATGGCTGGAACATTCAGAGGCAGAGGAAAGACACTAGGACATGGACTAGGAATAGCAATGACTTTGCAGACACAGAAGTTGTTTCTGATCTGAAACATATTGATTAGATGTGTGTTTGGCCTAGTCTCAAGGTTTGCTGTGTCCACAGCAAACAACGTGCTGGCACATCTCTGGCTGCTGCCCAAATTCTCCACCCTCCTTCCAAGCATGCACACTGATCCTCATTATCACCTGCCTTCCCACACTTGAACCCAAGCAACAACACACTCTCTTGTCTGAAGGAGGCTGCAGGATGCCTGAGCTGATCTGACAGCAGTGCCATTTCAGTGCTGCAAGGCCCAAGTCACCCATGTCTTTGTCCTCCAGACCCTTCCATGTCAGCCATGCAAATCCTGCTGTCAGCAGCAGACTCCACTACCTAAAGGGGCATAAATTCTACTTTCCATTCTGTTGTTACTGCCCTGATTCTTAGGCTAAATTAGCACAAATTTAGACAGGCTTTACCAAAGGCCAACTTTCCATCCCTTCTTATTCACCCAAATACTCACTGCCAGCCCTATAGTTGACAGTTTCTCTTTGTAATAAATACATGAGCCCATCTGTGAGCCTTCCTGCTTCCCTACAAGCTGATAGGAACCTTTGACCCACTTCCTAAGAGCTCCTATCTTTGAGAAGAGCGTATTCTGTCAAACCTTTGAGCACCTGACGCCTGGCTCTTTAAAGCTGGGAGCTGTAATCGCAGGTACCTGACCTAGATTGAGCAAAGGACTGGTAGCAGAGCAGATACAAAGCTTCCAAGAAGTGAGGGAGTAATGAGGGGGAGTGTATGTGGGTAAAGGTATGTATATCTTTTTTCTCCTGTGTGTGTTAGAAGAGGCATTTTGAGAGGCTTGGTAGTAATTGTGGGATGGAGATACAGGATGAGCCAGGAGGCCTTTGTTTGTAAAGGTTTTGTATACTTATTGAACTAGAATCCCAGCATGGTGGGGTGGGAAGGGCTCTGCAGAGCTGCTCCAGCCCCAGACCCTGTAAAGCAGGTTCCCCTGGCTCAGGGGCCACAGGAACGTGTCCAGGTGGGGTTGGAAACCTCCTGAGCAGGAGCCTCCAGCCCCTCCCTGGGCAGCCTGGGCCAGGGCTCCCTCAGCTCAGCACCAGAGGAGTTTCTACTTCTGTTTACGGGGAACTGTTTGTGTTCCAGCTTGTGCCCATCACCCCTTGTCCTGGCACTGGAGACTGCAGAGAAGTGTCACCCCATTGTCTTGACATCCTCTTGTAAGTCTTAATGACATCTCCCCTCAGTCTCTTCTCCAGGCTGAACAGCCCCAGGTCCCGCAGCCTTTCCTCACAAGGAAGATGCTCCAGTCCCCTCAGCATCTTGCTGGCCCTGCACTGGCCTCTCTCCAGCACTTCCCTGTCCCTCTGCAGCTGGGGAGCCCAGCACTGGCCCCAGGACTCCAGATGAGGCCTCAGCAGGGCAGAGCAGAGGGGCAGCACAACCTCCCTGGCCCTGCTGCCCACACTCTCTTGCTGCCCCCAGGCTGCCATTGGCTTCTTGCCCACGAGGCCACGTTGCTGCTCATGGGCAGTTTATTATCAGGCAGCACTGCCAGGTCTCTCTCCTGGAGCTGCTCTCCAGCAGGTCACCCCCAGCCTGTGCTGGGGCAGGGGGTTGTTCCTCCCCACCTGCAGGACTCTGCCCTTGCCTTTGTTGAACCTCAGCAGGTTCCTCTGTGCCCAGCTCTCAGCCTGCCCAGCTCTCACTGATTGTCAACCCAGCTTTCTGGTGAGTCAGCCAGGTATCATGGGGTTGAAGAACAAGCAGACTAGGCTGTTAGAGTGCTCCTGTGTACACAAGGGAAAGCAGAGGGCACAGTAAGGTAACCTCTCCTGAAATTATACATGATTATTTCTGACTCCTTCTTCCCTGTTTTTTTTTGCTGCTTGGCCAGTCATTTTTGTGTGTGTGTGTTCTGTAGGTACTTGGTCATCTTGCCTTGGTGTAGGGGAAGGACAGGTGGAGTTGCTGGGGCTGTGAGGTTAGGAAGGGTAGAGAGGAATAGAGATGACATGGGGTGAAAGATGAAGTATATGGAGGAGCTGAGGTCACTGAGGTGTGGGCTCCTGCTTTATAAGACACAGAACTTTAATTCAGCCACTGATGCAACAGGCTGACCAGAGGCAGTGATTTCCAACAGCTTAGAGGCATCTTCCAGTGATCAGTCCTTTGTGGCTGACTTGCTGAGCTGGGTATGTGTTGCTGTGCTAAGGGCAGAAGCCTCTTGGAGAGGGGTGTGATATCATGTTGGTCTTCTAGGAGTGAAAAAGCTGCTTGCTGTCCCAAGGGCTAAGCCTGGAGCACGGGTCTGTGTGCCAGTGCTGGGTGACAGTTGACCAAGGGTTGCCATGCTTGTAGAACAAATTCTACAAGTATCAAAACTCCTTTTTCTCTCTCTTCTGTGGCCACAAGACTTGGCATTCATGTTCTTTCTGTACAGGAGAACTAAAACCACCTCTTGTCATTAGCAGAAATGCAGAATGTAAGCAACTGTGCATCGAGCAGCAGCTCAGCTCTTTGGCTCTGATGGTCACAAATGTTGAAGCCTCTAGAACAAAGATTTCTAATCTCCTAATTTGGGAGTTTGCTTCCTTTTGGGTAGGGCTGCTTTACCTCTGTTAACTTCAGCTGAAATCAGGGATCTAAGGCACATTTGCAAATTGGTTACAGGTGCCAAAGCTAATTAACATGTTCTTGAAATTGATGCCTGTTCCCTTCACCTCTTGCTTTGTTCCCATTTCTTGCTTACATATTCCTTCCAAATGTGAATGCTTCCATTTGGCACTGAATTACTGTTGAAACTCTTATCAATAAAGTACAATCCTGAGGGATCTGGTGCCGTAGATGGAAAGCAAGAAAGGTTTAGTAAGGCTGTGGGGACTAAGCTTGCTTTTTCTCTCTAGTGAGTTAGGACATGAAGCTGTGACCCCAGGGTGTGCTTTAGTCTGCACCCTGGGACTGAAGCACAAACCTCACTGCTCCTGCTGTTCATGGTAGGGAGTGGGGATTTCTCCCCCCCTCCCTTGAATCAGATACACTGTGAAGGGAAAACAAAGGAAACTGCAGCTGTGGAGAACTGATAAAATGGAGGAGAAAGAGTGAAGGAAGAACTGATGGCATAGAAGATAAATAAGTAATTTCCTGCCAGTGTTTGCAAGGCTGCTGTGCTGGCTGCTACTCCCTAAGATATCCTTGTTTCAGTTTCCTGGGTGGATTGTAAAGCAAATGTTTTCTTCCACATCTGTAAGTACAGAAGTTGGTGCTCCCCAGTTTAAATACACACTTGGAGCAACATTTCATTATGAAAGTTCCCTCTGGAGTGTTGAGTAAAGGTGGAAAGTGTAGGGTGAAACCATGAGGATAAAGGCAAATGAAATTTCTAATGTGAAAAAACAAATTGACCTTCAGAGAAATAAGAAGGAAACTCTTTGCCATGCTTAGTGCCAGTAAACTTAAACCATTTGGTTTCGTCTCTGCTCAGAGACCTGGAAGGGTGTGAAGCTGGTGCACGTGGTTGTTTGACTTGCTACGAGTGCAGGAGCATAGGCAAGTGCCTGACACCTGTGACTTTTGTTCTCTTTCAGGATGACACTGAGCCTTACTTTATTGGAATATTTTGTTTTGAAGCTGGTATAAAAATCATCGCTCTGGGGTTTGTTTTTCACAAAGGCTCTTACCTCCGAAACGGTTGGAACGTGATGGATTTTGTCGTGGTCCTCACAGGGTAAGTGACCTCCTCTTACCCTGAATTTAAGAGGAGCTCTTGCTTTGATTTGTGTTGGTTGTTTTAACCATGGGTTGGGGTGGGAGTGGTTTTAGTGAAACAGTACAACCCCCTCCCTCATTTCTGACCTGTCTTTAAATAATGGCTACTGTGCTGAATGAGTCACTTTCAAAGCATTGTATGAACCAAGCAAAAAGAGGCTCTGAGGACATTTATTTGCATCTATCATGTCCATGGCGTGTGTCTTCTCCAGATGCTTACTGACATTTCTCAGCCTTTGCAGGTTCTAATTGCCACTAGGTACTTGAACCTGATTTAAATCAATCTATCTTCTGTTATTACAGCAGGAATTTGAAAGTCAACATTGAGTGAGATAAATGAAATGCATCCCATTTTTCAGGCTACTACAGCTCTGAAATTAGTGCAGTTTGAATTTAGCCTGTGATAAAATAACTCTTCTAAAAATAATGTAAAGAGGGTGCACGTCTCATAAAGGATGGAGCTGAGAACGTTACCTGTTCATTTTGTACCCTGCTCTGAGATGAAATCACTAACTGCTTCCTTGGAAGTGCTTATGATGTTTCTGCTATGTTTTGCAACAGTTTCTCTATTTATAGAAATATAGTGTAATGTGAGATGATCAGGGCAATGGAGCATCTTCCTTGTGAGGAAAGGCTGTGGGACCTGGGGCTGTTCAGCCTGGAGAAGAGAAGGCTGATGGGGGAGCTCATTAATAGTGACAAATATCTCACTGGTGGGTGTCAGGAGCTTGGGGCAGCACTTTTTTTCTCTTGTATCCAGTGACAGGACAAGGGGTGATGGGATGAAGCTGCAACACAAACAGTTCCCCTTAAACACCAGGAGAAAGTCCTTTGGTGCTGAGGTGAGGGAGCCCTGGCCCAGGCTGCCCAGGGAGGGGCTGGAGGCTCCTTCCTTGGAGGGCTTCAAGACACCCCTGGACATGTTCCTGTCCCCCTGATCTAGGTGGGAGCTGCTTCTGCAGGGGGTTGGACTGGATGAGCTCTAAAGGTCCCTTCCAACCCCCACCATGCTGGGATTCTATGATAACAAAAACACAAACATTAAGTAACAGTTATGGTCAACAAACTGCTCTTTAGAGCTCCAAAGGAAACATCACAAAGGTCCATGTGAGGTTTTGCTCTCGCAGTCATCATCCTGGGAGGATTTCAGTTGGTTTTGCCCCACGAAGACTGTGGCCTGGCTCTTGTTATTAACATTCACTCATGTCACACACCTCTTCTGCTACTGTGTGTGACAAACACAGGTATTCTTCAGTCTGGTTAGTGATGTAGAGTAGGATGTTGTAAGGAAAATGCCTGCACACATGTACAAATGTATTCATTAGCTACATTATCACTGTAATTCTATTTGCATCCAGTGTACCATGTGATACAGCAATTGAGAGGCCAGAGGGAATTTATGTATTGAGAGGAAGAAAATAAATATGCAGGGCTTGATTCTCCTGCTGCTGGGGCTGGGTATTGAATCAATAGAAACTTCAGTGGAGCCACAAGGAGAATGAGATTTACATGCTTGGAAGCACAGGGGGTACCAGGAGGAAGAGAGAATTAGCACAGATGCTACAACTACTTGCACCACTGGCATGTTCTGATTCCTGGTTAGCACCATGTCCTTCTGTGTGCTTAAAGCAAAGTAATTAAGGCCCTGATTCTGGAAAGGACTTTGGCATGTGGTTTAGTTTATCCTTCAGCAAAGCATTCAAGTACATGTTTGAATTCAGCTGACTCCAGTGGTTCTGTGCTTCAAGTTAAGGCTCTACATAAAAGCTTTTCTGAATTCCAGCCATATTGTTATTTATTTTGGTATGTTTTAGGGTTGTTTTTTTCCCCTACACACAGGCCAAGAATCAAAATAGATGTTTTTTGGTGTAACTGCCTAGTTGTGACTGTGACTGAGTTTTGCAACAGTAGCTGTAATGTGGTGTGTGTAGTGTTACAGATCATCAGGGTTGGAAAAGAGCTTCAAGATTGAGTCCAACCCTCACCTCACACTGCCAGGCCCATCACTAAACCAACTCATACCCCTCAGCACCTCATCTGGGCATATTTTGAATATCTCCAGGGATGGGGACTCCAGCACCTCCCTGGGCAGCCCCTTCCAGTGCTGAACAACCCTCTTGCTTGGTAAAAAACTTGTTCCTAATGTCCAGTCTCAACCTTCCCTGGCACAACTTGAGCCCTTTTCCTCTTGCCCTGTCACTCGTTGCTGGAGAGAACAGACCAACCCCAGCTCCCTGCATCTCCCATCAGGGAGTGTCAGAGTGCTGCTGTCTCCCTTCAGCCTCCTCTTCTCCAGGCTCAACACCCCCATTCCCTCAGCCCCTCCTCATCAGACCTGTTCTGCAGCCCTTTTCCCAGCTCTGTTGCCCATCTCTGGACATGCTGCAGCACCTCAATGTCCTTGTAGTGAGGGGTCCAGAAATGAACAGAACACTCGAGCTGCAGCCTCCCCAGCACCGAGACAACGGGACAACCACCTCCTTGGCCCTGCTGGTCACGCTGTTTCTGACCCAGGCCAGGATGCCCTTGGCCTTCTTGGCCCCCTGGGCACTCTGCTGGCCCGTGTGCTGTGTTTGTGGCATCACAGCCGAGTGTGTGATGACACCACCACGTTCCTGGTGCTGGTGTTTCTGTGAGCAGTGCTTGCAGCCCCGTTTGATCTCGGAGCATAATTGCGGGATATTGCCTTGATTAGACAGCTGTAATGAGGAACCCTGTTGCCATCTGCAAACACACGTATTCCTTTGAAGTACAATCCTGTTAACGTCAAAGCTGCTGGTTTCCAATGGTGATACTGGCTGGGCTGTATTGTCTTGTACATGGGCTTCCCACCAGGCAGGCGAGGCAGGGAAGGCAAAGCATAAACCCACTGACATCAAGTCCAAGAGTCATCTCCACTGAGAAAACCCACAGATCTCTCATCCCGTATTTCAAGGGCTGGATTTAGCAAGGTGCTGGAGCTTGTGCCAAATTTCCAGTGTCTGGGGGGAGCCCTACTGAAAATAACAGGGTAACTCCTGTGCTTGGTTAGATAAATGCCTTCCTGCATCTAGGGCTGTATTTCCAACCCCAGTGCTGAAGCACAGGGACCTATAGGAGAGAAATAACAGGGAAAGATTTGCAGCTTCACACAGGGGACTGAATTAGTGTTTTCTCTGTAGCCTGTTGTGTTTTGCTCTGAATTGCCCAGATCCTTGTCATGTTCTTAGCTCACTCTTGTGTTGCCATGGGTCTGTGTGAGAAAGGAGGAGCTCCTCTTCCTCGGGCTTCCTTCACTGGCCACAAACCCCTTCATCAGCCCATTGCCTGCCCTAGCTTGGCTGACAAGGGGAAGTCTGAACAAGGCTGTTTGTTTGAGACAGACATTATCTCCTAGCATTTCTGCACCGAGGCTTTAAAGGCAGGTTGCTGAGGAAGAACCCTTGCTGCTGCCAAACCCGGCTGCTTCTCCAGGGGGAGGGTGACACAAGCGGGACCTTCATTTTCATTTCTGTGGAAGCCAGGCCCAGACCTGTGTGCTGCAAAAAGAAGATCAAGTGGGTTCTGTAATTTATTAGAGAATAATAAAAAAGGGCAGTGCTAAACTTGTCCTTAATGTGTTCTTATAAATATAGATAGGTAGGACATCAGTTATTGAAATATCATTTCATTGCTCCATCAAAGGCTTTTCCTTTGCCATATGTGCAAGATTCCTCCTGGAAAATGTTACTTCGTGTTCCCCAGGCAGTGAGCAGTATTTGGTTCCTAAGCTCAGTTTCACATTGATCCTCAATATTAGAGGGATTTGGGTTTCTCTTGGCTCTGTGTGAGCACGAGAGACCGTGGAAATGCATCTGGTGATGCCACACGCTGAGCTGTGGGTCTGCTAATCCCATGGAGGGCACGTTCTGGTTAAGGCAAATGCTGAATGTCACCAAATCTGATCTCATTTTCAGCTTTTACCCATAAAAGCAGAGAGCAGCTTCGCTCCTGTTAGCTGTTTCCATAGGAAGAAGGCCAGCCAGTGTCTGGGTGTGTTTTGGAGCAGGCTGTGGGGGAAGGCTCTGCATTTATTGAACTTACCCTTCTGTACACGTTACAGCCTGTAGCAACCCTTCCCACCTGCTTTCCCAACCCCATTTTTTTGCTGCTCAATGCCTGCACACTGGCACTACTGATAAATATGCATTTCTTTAATTTACCTGCAATGATGGACATTTTGTTTGTCAAAATCAGACAGCAGAACTTGTTAATCAGAGAACAAATCAGGGCTGTGTTAGATGCAGCCAGGATCGATATCCTATTGAGCTAAACTGGAGTCTAACAGAATGTGGCCCAAAATGGTTTGTTGTTCCAGAAAACACTGTTTCTTTCCACAGCAATGCTGTGCTGCCTTTTTTCCTCATTTCCTTCCAAGGAAGCTTTGCTGATCTGGTGGCAATAGAGGCCTGGGAAAATATTAGATTGCTGGTCCTTGAAGGATTTTTTTAGTTGTTTCTTGTAAACTCCTCCAGATGTGGATGAGTATCGAGGAAAGCTGCCCTGCTGTGATGTGCCTGTTGCTCTTGTGGAGAGAGATGTATATTTTACAGCTCCTGCTCATTTCATTTTCACATTTTTTATGGGACTGCGTTGGCTCCAGTGATGACATCACCCACAAACAGCCCTAAATCACACAAAAACACCATTTCTCTAGTGGCCTGGGACTGTATGATCTGAATGCACTTTTCCCAAGGCAACAGCAAACTGTCTTGGGGTGGAAACCTCAGATATCCACAGCTGTCTTGAGCAAAGTCGTCCCTACATCCAAACCCCTCAGATGGCAGTGCATGGAGCTGTGAGCCTGGCTTCAGGGGTTCTGAGCCATTCCTGTTGGAGTTGATGGGAAGATTTCTCCTGGTGTTCTGGGCTATGGATACCATAGCCTGAAGAAATGCTGTACTGGGTTAAACTACAGACATCCTTTCCAGCTGGAGATGGTGGAATAGGTTGGCTGCCAAGGGGAAGAATGGAGAACAAGGCATGGATAAAGTGATCCTATCTTTCTGGTTCCCAAAATTCAGATGTCTTCAGGGAAGAAATACAGGTTTGATGGCTTTTAAATTGTGTGGCCGAAGGGGACTGTCTTCCTTGGTGCTGCCTTGGAGCCTGTTTATACTTTTGGCTTTGTTTCCCTGGTCAGAGATTTATGCTGCCCAGCCTCTCTTGACTTGAGAGCTTTTCTGTGCATCACTGACCTGTTGCTCTGGTCCTTTCCTAGTTCTGTTGTACCCTCTTGGAGGCAGTGACCGCAACCACGCACGGTGTCTGTCCAACACCAAGCGTTGCTAAAGACCAGCATAAACAAACAGAGCACCTGGAAGGATCATCCTCTGTCCTTTATGAGCAGAGTTAACATTTTTTTGGCTTTCAGCCAGCCTGGATTAAACACTCTCGAAGAGTCCTGGTGGCTCCTTGAGCCAGTTGGATCAGCTGCCTGGATCTCTGGGTGGGACTGGCAGAGACAGCGTGTGCCAGGCCTGGAGCTGCCAAATGATGTGCACCAAGTCTCTGCTGTTACTGATGTCTCAGGCTGTCGGGAACAAATTAGAAAAGCTAGAATTATCTTGATTGTCTGGATGACTGAGAAATGTGCTCCCAGCTCCTGGCAATGCTAATAATTTGGAAGGTAACTCATTTCGTAGCATAATAAAGACCTGTTCATCCTTGATGTTAGCTGTGCTGGTTACCAGGATCGTCTTGGTATGTGGGCAGTCTGAGATGCTATTCCTGGTGCAGTGTATGAGGAGCAGCAGCAGCCTGGGTTGCAGTGATGACTGTCAAAGAGGGAGGCACAGGAACCATCCAGCCTGAGCTGCACAGCAGGCTGTGGACCTCTGATCTTTCAGTTCTAGGTGGACATACTCCCTTATGTATGGGATGTGACCATGAAAGGATTTGAGAAGTGGATGTCTGGGATTCTTAAAGCTGTCAAATACCCAGAGGTGCCCACAGACTAGACTTTCCTTTTCTCCACATCCGTGTTCCTGTGTAGTCAAGAGCCTACAAGTCTTAGGATGTGTGAATTCAGGGGTCCTATGTGGCTGACTCCCCAGAACAACTCAGTCTTGCCACCCATAAATAACCATGCAATGTAGTAATTTGAAAAGCAAAACTAAAGTGAAATAAAGCCCCTTAGGTGCCTTGCCAGCATCACCTTAGACAGTATTCTCAGTGCTTTGTTCATAAGCTTCAGATCCAGACACCCAGGGAATAAAGGGGCTAGGATCAGGGAAATGCAGATTCCTCTCTGCTTTTCTGCCACAGAACTTTTGTCACTTTGGTGCTAGAAAGCAAAGCTGAGCAGCAACAGGAGATGGGAAAATGGATACTTTAAGAGGGATAAGCTTATCTTGACGAGTTGTCACAAGGAAATCGAGTAAGCCTCTCTGCATGGTTATACAGTATGGGTGGTGATGGACTAAGGCTGATTGCTATTAGCATTGTGCATGAGTCATGCAAAGAGCAAAGCCTCTGTAGATTTTAATGGAGCTGATCCTTGTTTTCAATCTCTTTTATGCTCCAGTGATGGATGGATACTTGCTGGCTCAGAAAAGCTAAGGGTACCTTCTGAAATTAAATCAGACACAGTTGGACAAGGCAAAGAGAACTGACTTGTTTTCCTGAATGCAAGGGGTTAACTGGTTAATATGGCTGGCAGATGAGGGCAGCAGTGGTGGAAGGCAAAGCAAACGAGTGCTTAGTAACTGGGAGAGAAAAGGGCATTTTTTGTTCTCATTTTGAACAGTCAAAAGTAGTTTGAAGTTCTTCAGTTTCCTGTCCCTTGGCTATCTGGGCTCTGGGGGAGCTGAAGCAGCAGCTTCCTTCAAAGAAGACACTGGACAGGGAGGAAGGACTTGAGGGCTTTAAACCCACACTGGTAAATGTCCCTGTTTCCTTTGATGCACTACCACAGCCAGTTTTGCCCAGTGGGGAAGCAGGTTCCTCAGGACCAGAGCTTGCTTTCCCTCTGGGCTTGTTTCACCTAGCAGAGGGGGTCCCAGGCCATGCTGAGCCTCTTGGAGCGTTAATTAGGGCTCGTGTCTCTTTTTTTTAACGTTACTTATAATGGCTTTTGTGCGTTGATTTTGGTGGAGGTGGGGAGAAGCAGGTTGAGTTAAGCAGGTGGGTGTGTAATTGTGTGGCTGGCTGCTAAATTAAAAGGAGATTTTCCTGAGCAGAGGAGGACTCAGGGCTGTGCTCAGAGGAAGACTACAGATGGTCACAGACCCTCAGAGAACCTGCAGGTGGGGACAGCCCTTCCCTGGCAGAAGTTACCCTTGAAGCTCTGATCTGGCTGTGGCAAACTGAGTGTTTCAGGTCAGAGTATTTCTCAAGGGCAAAAAGACAATGAGATTGACGTGCTTATCTCTTACTTTATTAGAAGTGACTGCACGATATTGAACACCTGGTATGTGAGCTGATAAACGACTGTGCCACACGACAAGAAGTGGGAAAGTTGAGGCATGGACAAAGAGCTTTTCTTCAAAGAAGGGAAATAAAAGCCTTTCCTCAGATTTCCATCTTGTGCTGCTCTCCATGTTCTGTGCATGTTTATGCTGCTGTGAAGCTTTTTGCTCTCGCAGAGGGGAGTGTCAGACACCATCTGAGGGTGTTTACATCTCCCTGGCCCACGAGCACCGAAGCTGGGCAGCTGTGAAGCAAAAATGACCAGCCCAAGTGAAAGGGAGGCATGCTTTCCCATCACAGCCAGGCCTTTATCAAAGCCAGGCAGGATCGTTAGTCCAGAGTCCAGATAACATTTTTAGCTTTTTATGGCCCTTGAAGGGAGGCTGGTGACAGGAAAATATTGTCCCTTGTGGGGGAACCATCTGTACCATGCAAAGGCAATTGTGGAGACCGCAGGTGGGAAGAGGACTCTGGACCTTGTGATCTGATCCTGCCCTAGCAAACACGTACTGTGGGCATCTGCTTGACAGCTTGCCTGCTTGCCCTTCTCTATAGGTAGAAAGCATTGCATGCCTAGCTGCTATTATAGCTGGGTATGAACACCAGCAACTCAAAACATAAACCACAAATAATTGCAGCTATGAAGTGCTTTAATGTTAATTTTCCTAATGCTTTCCAGGTTAAAAGAACCCCCCACACCTGCCCCTAAACACAAAGCACCGAGTGCTCTGCGTGGTGTTAGGTGCTGTCCCGTGATGAGATGAGGAGTGTGCAGGGTTTCTCAGGCTCCTCTTAAACTCTGCTGCTGTGTTCCAGTTCCCAAGAGGCCAGCTTTTGATGACAAAGTGCCTGCTCACCTGAGATGATAAGAACCTGGCTGTGACTGTTGAAAAGAGTGAGGATTTATAATCCCGAGTGCCAGGAGCAAGTGTCACATTTGCACACGCACCCTTGGATCCACAACTCACCCTAAAGGTTTTGGGTGCTTTGGGACCACTGTCTTTCTCAGGGCTCTCTGAAAACATCAGGGAAACTTAGTAGAGATGGAAAGTTACTTTCCATCTTGTTCTTGCTGAACCATTAACAAGGTATGTGGGATGTTCTGGCCAGAGCAAGGCTTTAGTGCTGGAAGCTGGAGCCAGGTCATTGTCTTTTGATGAATAAATGAAATCCTCACTTGCCTGGTGATCTCAGGGTGGAACACTGAGGAAACTGGTCAGGTTTTTTTCTGGTGTATATTCTTATCCCCTCAGTAGAGGAGAAAGTATCTTGGTTTCAAGAGCTGACTACAGAGATGTGATGGGTTCGTGTGGAGCTGTTTGTGCTTCGTAATGGGAGGGAGGGGGCTGCAGTGCTACCCCATAAACAGTTCCTGAAATGTTTCCCCTGCTCTGGGTTTGGACCCGCCTCTGACCCTCCTGGGCCAATCTGGCACCTCTGCCCACACTATTTAAGAAGGTAAATTTGAAGTGAGTAGGAGGTGGAAGGGCAGGGCAAGAGGGAGGTGGCCATGCAGACCCCGCAGGCAGGGAAGCAGCAGCGCTGGATCAGAGACCAGAGTGCACCCAAGGACAATGGCAGGACTGATGCTTACCTGCAGCTCTGGCAGAACTCTGTGCCTGAGGGGGTGAGTGTGGTGGACCTTGTGCCAGAGGGGGTGAGAGCTGGAGACCCTGTGTCAGAGAGGGCAAGTGCTTTGGAGCCCAGCCCAGAGGGCAGGAGGAGCCGGTGCCTGGATCAGAGGGGAGGGATGGGGGGAATGGGAACTGCCAGGGTGGTGCTGGTGGCACTTGTCATTGTTTGCCCTGCTCTGGATGGGTTTCAGCTGAGTGTTTCTGTTTGTTCTCTTTGGTTGGTGGTGGATTAAATGAAGTTTCATTTTCTTCCTCAAGTGGAGGAGTTTTGTCTTGCCTGGGACCTTCAGTGGCACTTGAGCCCTCCCTGTCCTTAGGGGGTTACAAAGGCTTTTGGTACTTATGGCTGATCCTGCTCCTTTGCTCCTAAAGCACGACAAGGGGTGAGTCTGTATGCGTGGGTGGTTCTTATGATGAACTGTAGACTTCTAAAAGCATCTCTCTGGAGCAAGAAGTTCAGGTCACTCCTGAGTTAAACCCTAGGTTTTAGCCAGCAATGGGTTTAGCTGTTGCCTCAGTTCAAGTCAGTTCATGTTGGGCTGTAAGATTTAGAAAGGAAAATATCAGAAGCAGAGAATGGAGTGGTGCTGTGCATCACTGGGGCTCTCAGGAGGAGAAAGCTGGTTACCAAATGTTACACCTGTGCCATAAATCTGTTTCTAGATATGGTGAAGATTGTTCTTTATGGTTGTTTCTAGAGAGAGGCTAAAATTAACCCCTCCTTGTAAGGGTCTGCAAAAAACGATGCACCCAGTGTCATACTAAGGGTTTAGAAGCATATCAATGGTCCATGGGGTGATATAAAGCTTAAAGGAGTGCTTAGAGGAGACTAAGACTTTTTCAGCTACCAAACGTGTCCCTGTCTTAAAGAGTTCTCAAACTGAACTGATAATCACAAACAGTTGGATATAGTTTGGTTCTGGTTCAAAAAGGACTTGAAAGAATTTAAATTGGAGCTCTCAGCAAGCTTGAACTGTCTTTTGGCTTAGTTCCCCATCTCAGACGTCCTGAATCAGCACCCTTGAATAAAATTTGGTCATGGGAGTTTAGGAGGAGGGCTGTGAAAATGATTAAAGGTTGAAGAAGCATCCTTTTAAGGAGAAATGATAAAGCTCTGAGAGTTACAATTAAGAAGAAAGTCTCATAAGAGTGAGAGATAAAGAAAAAAAAAGAGAGGAAACCATGTCCCACTGTCTATTTGGGTAGGACTTGAAAAGTGTCAATGAAGACACTGAAGTTTTAGAACTTCTTTCCTAATGGAAATGTAATTAAGCTCATGGAACTCATCCCAAGAATTTGTTACAGCTGAAGGGGTCTGTTTTGGGCCCTGACACCTAGAGATCATCTACAGATTCACCAGAGAGGAAATGGGTTTTTGAAGGAGGATGATTAGGCCCTTTCCTGGCTCTCCCTGAAATAAGTTAGGTGGAAATGTGAACAGGCTGTTTCATAATTGTCCTTTTCTTTATCTTGCAATTTCTCCTGAATCATGCTGGAGACATGACTCCAGAGCAGCAATCCAGCCTGTTATATCATGACCTGTGAAATACAGCAGTGCATGTCAAGGCTAAACTTTGTCTTTTTATACATGAAGTAATGTCAGTAAGAGTAGTGCTATTCCATCCTTTAATGTCTGATTTAAAGACAAAACATCTTTTTGCAGGCTGTGCTGCAGCTTAGAGAGAAACTTCAGTGCTATGTTAAGTGTGCCCTCAGTAAGCCTAAGCTTCAGGGAGGGACATTTGAAAGTTGTCACTCATTTAAAATGAATCCAAGGTGCTTTCTTATAATGTAGATGCCACTTTGGTAAAGTTGTTCTGGTTTTCTAGAGAAGTGAGCTCTGGCACCATCAGGCCAGGTGCTGCAGAAGCGTTACTGCTCTCTTGCTGTAGTGAACATTGCCTTGACTTTGATTAGGGAGGAGAGGGCTTTCCTCAGCTGCAGTCTCAACCTTTACAGGATTTCGAGCACAGAAGAAGGTTCTGGCAGGTGACATTATCTTGTCAGAAGGTGATCCTGTCCTGAATGACACTGAAGTCAGACCTGAAAGTCAGATCCAGCTGCCAGAGGTCAGGCACCATTGCCTTCCAACGCCAAGGACAAATCTCTGTTGCCTTTCTGTCCTCTGGTTGGGTAAAGGGTAGCAGTCCAAAGCTGTGCAAAGTGGCAGTGAGCTACTCCTGCACTGTGAAGACATATCTACTTCTGGCTGGTGCATCTGGTGGTAGATGGGTAGCACCTCTCCTCATGGTCATCAGCAGTGGTTCCGGGGAAAAGATGAGGTGAAAGCTTCAAGTCTGGTGTTGGTAAAGATGTGAACCACTGTATCCTGGCTGCTGTGGCCACAGGACAAAGACTGAAGTCCAGCAAACTCCTTAAATGGCTTTTTATTTCCAAACTCCTTAAATAGCTTTTTAATCCTATTCTTTTCAAAAGCCCATAACCATCAACTGCAAGTAAACGACGCTTTATCAGTCCAAAAACATTCATCTGGTAACATCTATATCCTCATGACTAATTTATGCAGGTTATCTCTACCCTGAGAAGCAAAGAGTTCTACTTTTGTTGTCCTCTGATGACAAGTCTCACCTTGTTTACGCATTTCCTGGACAGAAGCACGACACGTTGCTGAAGTTCTGCTGTCAAACTTCTCTCCCAGCCTGCCTTGGCTGGGTGAATCTCAGGCTGCTGGTGCAGTTTAAATTTCTTTCTCTGTATCAAATAATAAAATATTATATTGGTTATGTACAATGTAAGAAGGTTTGGAACTATCAAACTTTGCTGCCAGTTGTGGAAAGCATAAGACCACTCGATGATTCACTATTATTGAAAGAATGCTGTGTTGTTTTCCCTCCCAGATTACAACATTAAAGCTCATTATAACAGATATAAAATCATGGTAGCCCCTGACATTCACAAGAGGTGCAAAGGACAAAGAAAGCTCAGCATGATCCAGTTCCCTTCCTTCAACTGGAAGGCATGAAAGAACACGAGACTATAGCAGCAGATAATGCTGTGTCTGAGATCCAGGGTAATACAGTTTCCTTCTCTGGAGACATTCAGAACCCATCTGGACAAGTTCCCATGTCACCTACTCTAGGAGATCCTTTTCTGGCAGGGGGGTTGCCCTGGATAATCTTTCTAGGTCCCTTCCAACCCTTAAGATTCTGTGTTTCTGTGATTCAGTTCTCTGGCCTAGGACATTGAGCAACAGATTGGGATTTTGGGTGGCCTGTGTTTCTTTGCTGCCCATGTCATTGGCTAACAAAGAATTTTAGGCCATTGCTCTTCTCCTTTGTCTCCACATTTCTACCTCTTCATTTTTAAAGATAATGGTACCCAAATTTGTGCTGTGCTGGTGAAAGAGGCTGCTTGACAGTATTGAAAAGAAGGGAGTTGAAAATGTCTCGAAAGAAGTAAAAATAAGTCTTAAAAAATGTTGAAATCAAGTGAGGAGAATTTGAATCAGAAGTAAAATAGATGGTAACAGCATAATCTTCCAGAAATGCAGATGCTCACTCACAGTGAGTGGGAGAATCTTGCATGGAGCTCAGTGTTCGTGTATCACGGGGAATGTGTTAAAACGATGGCGTGCCACACAGGGGAAATTGCAACTGTGGGTGTCTGTCAGATTTTAACCTGAGGAAAGATTGGACCTTTGGGGGAGGTGACATGCTTTGAGTCAAAATGTCCAGGAGTATTGTCACTGATTTGCTAGAGGATGGAAAAGAAAAAACGTGGCTCCACTTTTGCTGGAGCAGAAGGGACTGAATAGAGAAAGAGGAATGTCATCCACGGCAAAGCCGGTCTCCAGGAGAACAGCCTGGCTTCGAATTGCTTGGACCATTCTGAAATGGGTAGATTCTGAAAAGATATGGCACACAGGTGGTGTGCACACAGGGAATGAGTAAAAGGGAGAGGTTGGCCTGGTGCCTCGTTCCCCAGGAGAAGGACAGAAGCTGTAATGGCTTACTGCAGCACTGCTGAAGCCATTGACTATAACCATTTGCCAGGTTCAGCTGCTTGGGCTTCAGAGGCCTGATCTGAGATACCAGCCAATGCCTGCTTGTCATGAAGGAGCCCAGAGAACAAAAGCAAGCAGGATGTATGTTTTCTTTTTCTTCTTTTTGAAACCTGGAAGACCTCCAGATCATCAGACAGCACTTCTGCTTCTGATCCTTCTAGGTCTGCCCTCTGCTTTCTCTCATGTGGGAAAGATGAGAAAACCTTCCCTTGTAGTTCCCAGCCTCTGGTCTCCAGCAGTGCTGCCATCGATGCCATGTGGGGTGGAATATGGGGAATTAGTGTCCTTTTTGCTCAGGTCACTGTAGTAGCTCCTTGTCCATCAGCAGGAATGGAATAGCCCCCCTGCATCTTTGGAAACTTTTGTTTCTAGGGAGGAAGGTTTGGGAGAGGCTTGATTTCCATCTAATAGCCTGTTAAAATCCTCACATTAGCCTGTTAAAATCCTCACATCATTTCTTTGAGAATGCTATTAAAAATCAATTACATTAATGGGTCTCAGTTGGAGATGTTTTGAAATATGAATAGGATCAAGAAGAGTGACTTTGCAAAACAGAGTCCTTGGTGCTGCAGACATTTGCTCTGCTTATCTTCCCAGTCATGTGTGTGGACCAAACCTGACCTTTGTTTTTTGTCACCTCTGCAGAAGCTGACCTGGGTGTTCAAGAACGAGTGGTCAATGTCCTGCACCACAGTGTAAACCCATTGCAAGTAGGCTTAGGAGGGAGTAACTCTCTTGCTTTGTTACAGATTCTGTCACAGAAATACTGTTGGGCTTCTTGCCTAAAATTGGCTCAATATCACCATCAGCTCTAGGAGCTGCTTCAGGCCTTGGTATTTTGAGTGCACAGCAAGCATCTGCCACCTCATTGATGTCTGGTACTCCTTGCAGCTGACGTTGCAGTGCATCCATGAGCTGGTGACATTGTGTGACAAGCGTGGTCCCAAACAGGACTCTCCACTGGCTGGGCTCCAGCCTGGGTGAATGGAGATGAGCTTTACTGCATGATGGCCAGCACTGGCTGGGACACTTGGCCTCATCTGGGAAACAACAACACTGCCCAAGTGTGGAGAACATGTTGGACCATGTTTAATAATTGCATCTTGTTAATAAGGGAGGCTGTGTGGCTTTCTGAAATGGCCAGATAATAATGCTGTCTCCATTCTGCCTGCACTCAACAATGTCTTTACCTCTAACTCCTAGTTTGCAGTTCACTAGCCTTCCAAATTTTATGCACAACTGTGAGCTACTACTTTTCACATAGAAAGCATCTGAAATACAGGTTATTTGCCTATTCCTCTCTTTAAAAAGACATGTTTTTTACTGGCCAGTGGATCTTTTTGTTAAAAAACTGAAAACAAGTTCTGAGGGGTTTGTGAACAAGCTCTTGCAGGCACCAAGAGATGGATCCCAGCTTGTTGCACCAGACAGGGGAGGACAAGGAGACATAACTTTCTGTCCATTGTTAGGTTGTTAAAATAACTGAGGCAGTTTGTGAAAGAGGATCCTTACCCATGGAAAGGAGACTGTGATAGAGTGGGGCTGGATGTCCTTGCAGGCAGCACGTGTGGCATGGAAAGGTGAACCATGTGGGCACTTTGTTGGGAGGCAGATCAGGACCTTGTCTCACAAAGGGACTGGGAGGACAATCTCTGCTGCTGCTTCTATGGGGTTTGATCTAATGAGTGTTGGCAGTGTGCTCGGGGCTGTGCTGGAAGGGGCACAGAACCACTTGCCTCCCCAGCAGCTCGTTTCTGTCAGTGGTTGCATTGCTTTGGCCCTGCTGCTGGTGTAGGAAGAGTGACTGAAGCTGAGATTGCAGGGAGTATGCTGGGAAAAGCTCTTCACCTGGAGCCTTGTGGCACTAGGATAGATGATCTGGGGCAGGGCTGGGAAGGACTCTGCAGTAGCTACAGTGACTTGGAGTGGAGAAAGCACAAGGCAGGGACAGAGCATCTTCACCAGGACACATAAGGCCTTGGTGTAATGTCCCTGTTGGGCACCTCCTGTCCCACTTGGAGACTCTTGACTCTTTTTTGCAGGAATATTTTTAGAAGGTAAGAGATCTGTGAAGTCCAGCTGCCTCATGCCAGTGTTTCCAAGTGGTGTGTGGGCAGCTCAGCTCCAGGTAAGTGGTCTGAGGGACTCAGCCACCAAGCAGAGTCCCATGATGTTTGCAGCCAAGTGTCAGGCAGCGTATGAGTGTCTGTGTGAGGCACGGGGGAAGTCTACAAGTCTTGAGCCTCTTATCAGTAAGAAAGTTGTGGCTGTTACTGAGTGCTTATCTTCACAAGTTCAGGCTTATGGCTGGTTTTCTCTCTAGGAATGAGGAGCTTGAGCAAAACCAAAGCAACCAATAACATCTTTAAAACAGTGGCAGAAATAGGGTGAGGACCCACATGGTTGCTTTGTGTGGCTTGATTGAAGGATTTTACAAGGTGCAGCTGAAAAGAATCATCCATTGCCTTAGCTAAAAGCAGTGATGTAGGGTGACAGGTAGCAAACTGCTGGTCTTGTACCCTTCAACAGAGCTGCATCCTGTGCAAGGGCTTCAATCCATCTCTTACCACCCTTGATATCTCTGGGCTGAAATCTAAGATGGCACATGAGCTCCTCGGGCTCCCTCCTCTCCCTTGGCACCACTGCCTGCCTCCTCGTGCAGCAGGGCTCTGTGGCAGGCCCTGGGAAGCTGACTTGATAGAAAACAGCTACCAAAATGTTTAGGCTTTGCTTTTGCAGCTTGAGGCTGGATAGCTGTGGTGGGCCTTTCATAAGGCAACCAGGCACAGCTCAAGCTCAGGAGTCAGGCAACTGACCTTGCAGTGTGGAGCTAAGCTGCAGTCTGTGCCTGATGCAGATCCTCTTCCCTTGTGCTTTGATTAAAACAAGTTCAGCAGTGCAAAACCCACCTCTTGCCACTTCCCACCTCATCCAGCCTCAAGTCTGGTTTGTTTGTGTGTGTGCAAGGGGGATGGCTAAATCCATGAACTTCATATGAGTGTAACCCTGTAGCTTGAGACCAGCCCCAGCCAGAGTGGCAGTGGAGTGTTCTTGGAAATGAGCTGCGTTTCAGGCAAATATCTGGGAGCTGGGGAGTTTTTTTTGCTCATCTCTTGCTGTTCCTTTTCTCCCTGGTACTGGGGCAGTAGTTCCAGGAACCCTGGCTATACTTGAGAGTACCTCTCAAATGTGCTTAAAAGTAATTAAACCTCTCGGCTTTCTCCTTCTTTAGGCTTACTGTGGTTCTTCAAAAGATTTAGGATGGGGACAAGATGTACAAGTTGACATCTGATGTCCTGTTTCAGTGTCGAGCAGGTGAATGAAAAGATGAGGAAACTTCAGAGGGCTCTGGTGCTCCTCCCAAAGCAGAGAAGGGTGGTTGGCTGCTGCCAGGTGTGGCATTTCTTACTGCTCCACTCTTCTCCCTCCATAATTAGGCAGTTAAATTGAGCCATCTGATAGGTATGGAAATGTTTGTGGTGCAAGTGCTTTGGTTGTGCAAAGCCCTCTTATTTTGGCTTGCTTGTAGCTCTGAGAAACGAAGGAAATTGTCTCACGCCACACACAAGCACTGAAAGAGCAGTTGGAAAGCAGATTAAAAAGACAGTTTGGTAGAATGAGGAGAAATGGTTTTGTCAAATCTGGATTAAGAAAGTTTTTTGGCTTTTAAATGTCCTTAATAATTTCATTTAGAAAAGACTGAAAATACATCTTTCTGAGAAGAAAAGATCAAACTCACCAAGCTTCAATTTAACAATATTGATACACAAAATGTTCTCGATGTTCTCTTCCTTCAAGGAAATGTTTTGGCAAACTTGGCTTGAGTTATTGAAGTGTTGTGGTTGACCCAGATCTCGGGTGAGTGGAGAGAGGGAGTCCAGCAAAAGTTGTTGAGCCAAAAATTGTTGTGGTACTGAGTTCACAGGCAGATGGAGCCTGTGTTTGGCTGGTATGGAGGGGGGTTTGGTAACAGGGGAGGGGCTGCAGAAGTGGCCCCTGAGACAAATTGCTCCACATTGCCTGTGGCTCCATGTCAGAGCCCTCAGGCCAGGGCCAGGCCAGTCGGGCACCTCTGCCATCACTCTTTCAGGAGGGAAGTCTGCAGTGGGGGGAGTGGGATGGGAGGAGGGGGCCATGCAGGCCTCGAGGTCAGTGAGGGGAGCAGTGCCAGAGCAGAGACCCCCTACACTCCTCAGTGAGGTGGGGGCTGTGCCCCGCAGCCGGGGAGGGCAGCGGTGGGGCCAGACCCGGGGGCAGCTCCGGGAACACCCCGCGGCCGCGGCAGGGGGTGGCTGTGCCCGGGGGCAGCTCCGGGAACACCCCGTGGCCGCGGCAGGGGGTGGCTGTGCCCGGGGGCAGCGGTGGGAACACCCCGCGGCCGCGGCAGGGGGTGGCTGTGCCCGGGGGCAGCTCCGGGAACACCCCGTGGCCGCGGCAGGGGGTGGCTGTGCCCGGGGGCTGTGACCCTGTGCGGGGCGGCCTGCAGCACAACGTGGTGGGAGGAGTTTGTGGGGAGCTGCAGCCCCGGGCACTGGCCCCAGAGCGGTTTGTCAGGGGTTGTTTCCTGTGGGAGGGACCCTGTGTTGGAGCAGGGGAGGAAGGTGAAGAGTTCAGCTCACCTGAAGAGGAAGGAGCGGCAGAGCCCAAGGGTGAGGGACCGACAGAGCGCCATTCCCTGTCCCTGCCCCGCGGGAGAGAGGAGGAGCGGGAGCTGAGCCTGGGAAGAGAGGAGGGGTAGGAGAAGGGGGTCTTACAGGGCTGGTTGTATTTCTCATCACTCTGTTTTGGTTCAGGTTTTGCTTGGCTGTGGAGGAAGCTCATTTTGTTTCCTTCCCCACGTCGAGTCGGTTTCACGTGGGACCACAGCTGCCCTCGCTGTCCTTGTCCCCATCCGCCAGGCCCTGGGCTCCCTTTCCACTCCCACTGCAGGGGCAGGGTGTGTGTGTATGTGTGTGTGTGTGTGTGTGGAGGATGTGTGGCTTTGGGGTTTTCAATATTCTGCTGTTTTGGGGTTTTCAGTACTCTGCTGTTTTGTTCCAGGCTGGGCTCAAACCCCACAGTCCTGTTTGATGCCCCAAGCTAAGCACCAGGCACCTGAGATGGGATCCAAGATGAGGATAGGAGCTGGGAGAGATGGGAGGCACAACATGAACTGGGCTATGTTGGTTGTGGGGGGTTTCTGTTGTTTCAGTGGAGCTGAAGGGACAAGAGGTGGATCCAATGTCAATTGTTCGTTTAAAAAATATTCCTGGTGATAGTTGAATTGATTTTTCTGTTGTGGGGAGGTTTTTTGTTCCCTTTGATGTAAGTGAAGTTTGTGAAGCTTGTGTGGATTTTCGTGGTGCTTACTCAATGAGTGATTTGCAGAGGTGGGAGGTGGAATGTGCTGGGCTTGTGTGGAGGGGTTTTTTGGTAACAGAGTAGGGGCTGCAGTGATGGCCCCTGAAAGGTGTTCTGGAATCTTCTGTTGGACCCATCTCAGGCCAAGACCAGGCCAGTCAGGCACCTCTGCAATCACTGTCTACAGCAGGAGAAGGTGGTGGAAGGAGTGGGATGAGAGAAACAACCATGCAGACCACAAAGTCGGTGTGGGAGAAGGTGTACTGGAGCAGAGACCCCTCTGCAGACTTTTGTTGAAGTGTCTTCTCTGTTAGGGAGTCTGCCTGATTGTGCTTACTGTGGAGTCATGGCCTAACCCTAATTTTGGAGTTGCACACCAAAGCTGTGGTCCTTGGGGTTGTTTTGATCTGTTTTGGTTCTCTGTCTCCTGAGGAGCTGGGCTGCTCTAAGCCACCCATGATGGAAAGCCATTGCTTGTGCTCATGAGTGGAGGGTGTGAGATGCCTGCAATGGCGAGCATGGAGCGGGTGAGCATCACCCCGGGTGCCTAATGGGATGGTACACACTGTGCTGGCAGAGTGCAGATGATAATCCTCACTCTACTGAATATTATCTTGCACCACCTCTGTAACACCTGTCCCTGGAGCCTTTTACAACCCATGTGTGCAGCACACGTCATGAGTGTCTGTCTGCCTGCTCTCAGTGCTTTGCTGCTGCAGAGTTCAACATGGGAGGGAGGAAGGCTTCTGGTTTGCCTCATCTTGCTTGCACCTGTGTGATGAATGGGGAGGAGATGGTGTTCCTTGGAGCACATAAATGCTCATTGGGGATACTTCTGGGAGCAGGGACATCCCATTTGGCACCTGGTTTATTTCCAGGCTGAAGAGTGCTGTTGCAAAGCAGCCTTGGTGCCCCAGAACCATTTTCTGCTCAGTGAACAATTTGTCAGGAATAGGGAAATGTTGGAATTAACCCTGTCTGGCAGCATGTCTGCACTGTGCTGCTCTTTGATCACCCCTATGCTTCTCTGCTGGGCTCCAGCTTTGTTTGAGGCTGCAGAAGGGATCGTGCTAATCTCATTTGGAATCTTTATTGTTCAGTGCACAGCCCTGGGTCTTATTCACAGCTCACTATTCAAACTGTGGGCTGAAAATGGGAATCTTCACTCCCTTCTAGGCCATTTTTAATGGACCTCATTGCTATAATATGAATGCTTCACACAAACATTAATTCACTTTCACAACACCCCTGTGAGATCGACTTGGATGCTTTTTGTTTTACAGTGCAAAGGGAGGGATACCAATGTGAAAGACAAAAGTAACCATTAATTTTCACTTAATACTTTCAAAGCATGTTTTTGGGAACAGTGGTAGACTCGTTTCTCCTATAAAGGCTCATTCCTTGACAAGTTTCAGGGCACCAATCCAAAATGAAAGACTTCTAGGTCTTCTCACAAAGTCACCAGAGTTTTCTTCTGATCCTCCTTGATTTAGGAAGGGGCTCTGCTGCTTCATCAGTTATTGGGGAATGCTCAGACACTTGGAAAACTTCACCTAAAAGTAGAAAACTAGAAACAATGAAAAGAAGTGGGAGTGTTTAGTTTGAGTCTGTTGGTAACTTCTTGTACTTCTCATCTCGTGATGCGTAGACACACAGAGTAAGGAAAAAAATCCCGTAGGTGATGGTGGTGAAGAACGTCATAGTGGACGTTTTATCTTAAAGATGACAGTTTATGCAACTTGTACTGAATGCTCATCTGAAACCTTCTACCACTCATCCCATCATTTAGCCCTGTTTGCCATCTGTTAGTGAAAAGTGGTTTTGAAAGTTGTTGGTGATATAGCTGTACTGTGGAGGAAAAAAAACCCTTAGTGGTATTATTTCTTTACTTGGTATGTATGTACTTTAGGAGGAAAATGGCCAAGAATAATTGAGATGAATCAGTTTTCTATATGTGGATTGTCTGAATATTTAACATCTGAGATCTTGTGAAGCAAAAGGGGCAAGGAACAAACACTGTTTATTTTTAGGACTGGAAAGTGGATGGAGCTGCTGGCCTAGATCGTGTAGTCCTTCCAGGAGGAGCAAGGCAGAAAACAATCATAAGCAAAGTGTGTCTTTGTGTTAGGGGGAGGATTTCTCATGTTTATGTAGGCTGACAAAAGCAGTTGGTGTTTGTGTTGAATTGTTTCAGTTGTGGAGGGAAAAAGTAAGGAAGGGACTTGTGTGGAAACTTTGAATAAGATATCTTCCTTCTTAGAATCACAGAATCATTTTGGTTAGAAAAGCCCCTGAAGCTCCCCAAGTCCCAGCCCTCCCCTCACCCTGCCAAGCCCACCACTAACACATGGCCCTCAGCACCTCAGCTCCACGGCTTTTAAGCATCTCCAGGAATGAGGACTCCAGGCTGGTTACTGGGCAGCCTGGGCCAGTGTTTTAACAACCCTTTTGGTGAAGAAGTTCTTCTTGGGACTGGTTTCATTTCAGTTGCCTGAACTGAAAATTATCTGAATTAAATATACTGGGGAAAAAAAAAGTAGATAAAGGAAGAGAAGACTTTCTTCCTCTCTCCACCTCTTCCCCCATTCAACCCTGGGTTATATTTTTGTGAGGAGCTTTGAGCTGCCTGATGAAAGAGCCTTCCAGAGTCCTATTTAGACCAGAGCTGTTATAGATGAGATTCTGCCCTGAGTTCAAAGGCCACCGTGGGCCTTTTTGTTTTAACAGGGCAAAAATCGGTATGTTGCATGTCATAAACACAGAAGAGTTGGCTGATGCCCACTTGCAAGAGGGAATGGGGTGGGCTGGCATGGCCACTCTGGGAGCCTGCACTGGGAGACTCTGATCTCCATCCGTGCTGTTACAGTACTTTGGGGCTCACAGCTCTTCTGCAGACCAGAGGGTCCTGTGGGAGTTTGAGACAATGACTCTGCAAGGTTGATTGTAACCCCTCAGTGGTTAAGCATGGGTGGTGCTTACAGTTCCTGCCTTAAAATTTTACCCTTTTGACCAACTGGCAATGAGAAGGTGGTGAGATTCATCTCTGAAAATTAACCCAGCTGCCACTACCCTCTGCCCCACATTTGTTTAGGGAAACAAGGCTAAACTGTTCAAAGATTCAATATGTGATATTGCTTCCCTGGACAGTAGTTGCTTTCTTGCTTTCCCAGCTGCCTGAATGTTAAAATCTTGGGAGTTTTGTGGGTCCTCTCCTCTCCTCTCCTCTCCTCTCCTCTCCTCTCCTCTCCTCTCCTCTCCTCTCCTCTCCTCTCCTCTCCTCTCCTCTCCTCTCCTCTCCTCTCCTCTCCTCTCCTCCATTCTTAGTGCTTTACACTGGTTACAGGAGAAAAATGCATTTTAACCCTACTAACCTGCTCACAAAAATTGACTGTTTGTCAGCTGAGTTGTAAGTAGTCTCCAAGTCAAGCCACAGATCTAGGTTGGGAAGCAGCCTGTGCTTTCACTGAGTTTCTCCCTGGGAGATGCTGCTGGTACTTTGAAATTAAAAATAAGAGCAAGGTAATACCAAAAGGATAGAAATAAATGGGGAGAAAAATTGCCTGTCAGCTGAGGCTGAGAAAGGAAAGTTTCTGCCTGAAAGTAGAATATTTCTGGAAATGACAACTCAATGGAAACATGGTTCTGTAATGCATTCACTGTGAAGCCAACGTTATTTATACTGGAGGAAAGAAGCACAATGTGGCATGAGTTATTTGGCTGCGTGCTTGAAAAAAAAAACCCACCCCAGAAAATCCATGAGCAGACATTTGTAGGGGAGACTGGGATACAGATGAGATAAAGGATGAAGGCTCCAGACTGTTGCTCTTGTAATTTGCATTTTGTTGGTAGATATGAAGTGAAACGTCGATGATGGTTGTTTCCAGCAGAAGTGCTTAGCAGGCACGGGAAAAGCCGCCTCAAACATTAAGCGTGTCTTCAAACTAGTTTTCTTGGAATGAAGTCATTAGGAGTAAATAGCTACTCTTGCTGAGGTGGGATTGTGTTCTCTATGTTGTTTTAATAGCAAGTTTAATGTTGTTGTTGAGACCTTTATGTTTTTCTGAGAGGCAACACGTTCTCAGCCACGTGATCCTGCGAGCTGCGCTTGTTTTGTGTTCATGCTTGGATGCTTCTTGCTCCAATGGGGAGATGCAAACCCCAGCTGACTTGGGCTGGTTTGTGTGATTGATAGGTGAATTCAGTTCTGGTGCAAATCTAAGCAGAGGTTTTATTCCTCCTTCCCTTTACTCAGCCTTTCTAAAAGCGTTATAAAGTTTTGGGCTCTGTAGTTGTATTGTGCTGCTGTTCCTGTAGCGTGGGCTCTGTGCATGTGTTGCCAGAGGATTTTGGTGTGTTAAGTGCTGGACAAAGATGAGAGTGAAGGAGCTCCCAGCAATTCTCCTCTTTCCCAGCTCAAAAATTTACCTCTTGTGTTCAAAAGAGTTTTTTCAGCATGTCCATGCTTCCTGCACCCTGGGACGGTGCCTGACACCCCTTCTCACCCACTGCATAACTCCTTCGCCAGCTGAGTCGCACACATCTTTGGAAAAGGCCTTTCTTTTTTGAGAATGGGAAAGGCAGAGGTTTTGTGTTTGGGTTTTAGTAGTTTGCTGGAGGTGGCAGATCCTTGGTGCCCACTTCAGTGGGTTTCGGCTCAGTCTCAAAGTGTTTTGATGTCGCGATACAGAATTCCCAGCTTGGGACAGGCTCCGTCGCTGCAGCTGCTGGCAGAGGCCCCACTGGCTTCAGCTGGTGCAAGGGGGTGAAGGTAGAAGAGTGTGGCATTTGTACAGTGCAGAGAGATGGGCCCTCCTGTCTCATGGCTCCTTGTGCTCACCTTGTCCTTTGCCAGTGTCAGACTGATGTGCAGAGGCCGGGCAATGGCTGTGCTCTGGGTACCCCTGTGGGCAAGGGGTGTTAAGGCATCACATTGCTGGTGGGTTCCTGCCAGCTGCTGCTTGCAGGGCAGCCAGCAAGGATGGTTGGGTCTGCAGGGCTCTTCTGTCCTGCTGAATTATTTGCTCACTAGTAGTCAGATGGACAGCTGAAACATTTTCTCTCTTTGTAATGACTTTTTTCACTCAAAATTTATGGGTCTCTTTGTGCTCACAAAACATATTCAGTATATTCAGTCCTATTCCAGCATCCCTTGTGTAAATTTGAATCCATCACTTTGAAATGATATCATTGCAAACGGGGTGCAGGATGAATAGTGAAGTATCTTGAACCCTAATGGCTTCAAATTAATGTCCTTTACTGCAAAGTAATTACTGTCCCAAAACCTAATCCTTTGTACCTCTGAATAACACTTTCTAGACCCTCATGCCACAAAGTCCCTCAAACTGTCTCTTTCATGTTGATCAGAACCAAAAATATTCATAGACTCCAGGTCCTGATAATTGTTCAGCCCTTTTAATTGGCTTTGTAGAAGTGTGTGAGGCTGGTAGTTTGGCTAGAGCACATCTCTGGATGACTTTGTCCTGGACACCAGTGTGATTTGCAAATTGCTTTTTAGCTCTCCTAACAGTATGCCCATCTTGCAGTTCATTCTTCATCATTTTGGAGGAAACAGCAAATTGTTGCAAATACGTTCTACCCTGTTCTTATGGCTGTGAGTAGATGATTCCAGGAACATCCCGTGATGGGATGAATGCTGATGAAAGGAGAGGAGAAATTCCAAACAAGGGTATAGACCACCATGCCTCACGTCTTTCTGTGTGTCAGTTTGGTTCTGTTTCTCAGTGCCTGTGGCACAATGGAGGAGAATGTGTCCCTAGTTATTTCAAATGCAGCTGAGAAACAACTGTTGTCATTGAATGTCTGGAAATGTCAATCTGCTGTCTTCCAGGAAAGTCTTTTCTCCTGCTTCACCAGCGCTTTGTGATTGATCTTGTGGATTTCTAAAGTTGCTCTCTTGGTTATAGATGAGGGACTGACTCTGGTGTCTGAAAAGAGCCTTAGCAGCATGAATATATCCCCACAATTTTTAGGATGATTACTCTGTCTTACAGACCAACAATCAGATGTTTCCTCTTTTGTGGTTTGCACTGTTATGTTTTTGATTTGTTAGTTTTTGCTGTATTATTCAGTCTGTTCAGTATTAGTCTGAACACTGTGACTGGCTTTTTTTCATCCTATCATTTGAACCAGAAAGATCATGATCAGAAAGCATGCTGGTGAGTTCTCTGTATCCCACCCCAGAGCTCCTAAGGATGTGAAAAGCTGGGCAACATATTGGAGGACTAATGAATCTACTCCATAATTACCTCATTTTATAATGACTAGTTGGTGCCAGAAGCGTCAGGAAAGACCAACCCCAACCTGAATGACCATCAGTCTCTGTCATTGAACAGGGACTGACCCATCCACCAGAGCTACTTAAAAATGGAAATGTAATCTTTTGAGTGTCTGTGTCTGCACAGCCTCTGGAGCCTGCAGAACCTTGGGTCTTCTGAGAGAAGTTTTCAGAAAAGTATTTAACTTTTCTGTCTCACGCTTAAAATCCCAAACGAGATGGCCCTGATGATCTAAGTAAATGAATGTCCTGCTCTTGGGCCGTTTCAGCTTCATAAAGGCCATTTAGCACTCTCCCATTTTTTTCCACTGGTGCAAAGGAGCTCTTCAAAGTAAGGGTCAAGGAACTTGCTGCAGACAATTGATGCCATCCTCTGAGCTGTCCTTGCTAGCCACCTAGCTTTAAATATCTCAGATGGCACTGTGAAACACTCCCCGCAGGGCTCTGAGAACCCAGAACGAATGAGTATCCTTGGATTAAATGATGATTAAGTGGCTGACGAGATGAGATGAATGAAGTGCTGCAAGGCAAGAACTGCTCCATTATAACAGCTGACCTCGGGCCAAATTCCCTCTATTTGCCCATCTGTAAGAATGGAAGTCTGTTAAGTCATGAGTTAAGGTTGGAGTTAGTGCCTTAGAAACCAGCTTGCTTTGGAGGACAGGGATCACCTTTCTGATCACGGCACCTACCGCAGTATTTCTGCACCACCTGTATTTAGTAGAAGCATTTATATAATGGGCTAAGACACAAGGCAGGTTTTTCCCTGGACTGAAATCCTTTGTGTGAGCTGTGGACCAAATCAAAATGACTTCCCAAAGATGTCCCCTAAGCAGGTCTTCCTGAGGCCTGATGGAGATGGCCATGCTTCCAGCTGCTGTGCGTCTTTCGTCAAGGAGCTTGCAGCAGCTGGCAAGCAGACAATTATCGAATATCTCATGAAAGATGAGAGAGAAACATAGCTATTACCCATCTTCGAGGAGAGGAAATGAAGGAGGAAGGTAGTAGAATAGTAATAAAGCAACAGAGAACAAAAATGCAGTCGTCTTGATGTTTGATTTAGGCAGCTGCTTGCTTTTTTAAGACCAGGAAGGGGAGCGGGTACAGAGCATGCTAAATTCCACCTCCTCTAGAGCTCGGTGTGAAGTTCATTACAGATCTGCCTAGTGCAGATATAAAAGTGAGGCCCCAGCCCAGCAAGGTCACTGAGCCCACACGGCACTTCTAGCTGAACTGTGGGTTTTTTTCCAGTCCCAGCATCCTGGCAATGACACATCTTTAGCATCTGCCTCCGTCAGCCTTCTTTGCACCTTTAATTGCGTTTGGTTTCTTCCTAGCTTCCTGGCCAGATCTTCAGAGCACCATTGTACATTGTGAAATAACTCCCTGCCATCCATCCCAGGGGCTGCATCTGTGTACCGTGTGAATGGAGTGCTACAGCTTGTAAAACAACGCGGGATCATTTGCTAAGAGAGGTGCTGTAAATGTTTAGGATCGTGTTTATTAAGTCCAGGGTGCCTGACCTGCACAGTTTGGTTTTACATAAAACCAATTATTATCCAAGCAATGAGAAAAATGACCCATTGCAGGCTGGATGAAGAATCCCTGGCTCTTACAAAAGCTCTGCACTGTCACTGGGAGCTACTTGTTATGTAAATCTGGAAAGCTGACAGATGAAGTAAAGAAGTGGAAGCGTGGTTTCTGATGGAAATTGACTTTATTTCTTTGCAGTCATTGTGTGTTTGGACAATAGTGTTATCTGGGAGTCTCAAAAACAGCAGGAAACATCTCTGATATTTCCTGAGTGAGCCTGCTGACCCCTCCCAACTTACAGTCAGAAAATAAAGGGGAAAGAAAGCATACTTCAAATGCAGAAATGACAATGGCAAATACCACTGGTGTCTTTTTGTATCTGTGTTGGAGACTTTCTGTTTGCCTTCCTGGAACTGACTGTTTCTTCCACAACCAGTTGATTCACTTATTCCTCCTGGATGGTGCTACTTTCTTTTGCCTTGGATGTACTTCTAGTCAGGCAGAAATATCAGATGTGATTCTGGTCTTGTTCCCCTGGTGTAAGTCATTGCTGTTACCCACAAGATAATCTGGTCACCCACGTGGATGAGGGTACAGTTTTCCTGTATTCCAATTTATTTTGGTTAGTTTGGACCAAATATTTAATGACCCTTTTCTTCAAATGAAGTCAGAAATCTCTCTAATATTGTTCTAAATGAGCTCTACAAGCTTCTTTGTCCAGATTTTAGACTGAGAGTAGTTTCCCTGCAGCCTAGGTGGTACTTTTGGCCTCTTTGCACAGAAAAGATTTCTGGTCAGGAAAACCTTTGTGAGTTGAAGGGGGAAATGTTGACCTGAAGCAACAACAGGTCATGGCAACTTGGTATGTAGGACAGACAAAGTCAGTGGAGATGCTCAGGGCTTGCTCTGAAGGGCTCCAGATGGTTGGGACCAACATGTTTCCCTCGGTGCCATGGAGCCTGGTGGAGAGCTCTGCAGTCTAGTTCATCCAGACAAGCTGGAAGGGGAGGGACAGAAACTGGATCTCAGAACTGCTCTTGATGTCAGATTGCTCAGTTGGGGTGTCTGGAGATGGCACAACTGAAAAATAACAGGAGCTCTGCTTAATGGGCAGTTACAGGCCTTCCATGTGCTCATGGTGCTGGATAAAACTGAGTGGCAAGGCTGTCTGCTGACGGTTGTCAGCTAAAGGATGTTGTGAAGACAGGGGCTATGTGGAGAAAGAAGGTACTGTTTTTGCCAGCTTCAGGAAAACGTGGTGGGAAAAGAGCTGTTTCTGCAAGTGATGGTGTTTGGGTGCTTGGTGAGCTTGACAAGGCGTTGTTATAAGGCTGTCAGCCACCTGGGCTCTTACCTAGGAAAGGCTGCATGAAGTCTCTTAGCTGTGGTTTATCTGTGCTTCAAGGGCTGGGGCACACAAGCTCGCCTTCACCCCAGTTTTCTAAGCTTTTGGTGTTGATGTGTTTGTAAGAACTGTCACAAATTTGTTCCAGCCCAGGTAACATTAACCCATTTGTGCTGAACAAAGGGCTCTCCAGAGGGCCAGTGGTTAAGAGCATACACAGGGCAAGAAGAAATACCCAAAGGAAGGAAGGCATGACATTTCTTTTTTTAAATCTATTAATGCATTTGTTGAAAGATAGAAGTTTCTACCCAAAAATGTGGAAGAAAATGTAAAGTGCTTAGTTTTGGAGGCCCCTAAATATATTGCTTTTATGTATTTGAGATGAAACTCCTTGACTTTATGCTTTGAAATAGCACTGATCTAAACTGTAAATAAAAATTAATGAAATGACTCAGACGTCATAAATCTGCTGCTTTCTGGTCAAATGAACCATTTGGTTGACCTAATGTGACTTCTCAGATGTTTTTTCCCTGCAAAAGCACATTGTCTTGCAAACTTCAGGTTCTTCATTTGGCTCATCAGTCTGTAAAGTTCCCTTGTTCCAACCCCAGGTGGCAAGAATTATTTTACTCAGTTGTTTTTACGCTCAGGGATATGATTTTCCCCCAGGAAAGTGTCTGCAATCAGGATTTTCCATTGCTAGTTTCCTGTGAAATGCTTTCCTCTGGAATTAGAAGGGATCTGCATGCTGGCATGGGAAATGCTTAAACCTGTCAGAGAAACACAACACAGTGAGTACAGGAGAATGAAAAAACCCTAAGATACCTACCTTGCATCAAGTCCTGAATGAGTATTTTATAGAGAGAAGGGGTCGAGTGTGATGTGGAGAAGAGAGTCCTTTTATTCTGTTTATCTGGACTGTTTTGAAACCAGTGTTGAGGAAGCATGTTGGTAGGGAGGGTATCCTGTTAGACGAAGCGGGAGCGTGTGTCTGCTCTTCTGTAGTCTGTAATGCCAGAAGTAATACACAGGAGAAACTGATGCCTCAGCATTTGGATGTTGCCAGTGGCAGGTCCTGAGCTGAAGGGTCTATTGAAACAGTTGAGGCCTTAAAAGGAAACAAAAGAGAAACACTGAGCAGTTAAGAATCTCCCACCAGCATTTTCCTAGAAAACATGGAGTGTTACAGGTGCTTTTGTGTAACAAACAGCAGGCTGAACAGTCTCCAGACACAGAAAGAGCTGCAGTCAAAGATGTACCCGGTCCAGGCAAGAGGCAGCAAAACGTGTCTCTAAGCAAAGTTCCCTGGAAATGAAAGCATAGATGGCTCTCGCCTCATAGGGACCAGTGTCTTTTATTTCCTCTGTTTTCATTGGGGAAATGTTCAAGAAAAACACTCCAATCCTGCACTATTTCAAGTCTAAGAGGTTTAAAAGGGCAGTTTATATCATCAGGCCTCCCTATTCCTCCTCGGATGGAGGAATTGTTGAAGAGACACTCGAAGATTGAACTCCATTTGGTTTTCCCTCACTGTTTTCAGGCTCTGTATTGATGGGGTGGCTGTGGAAGGCTCCTCAGTTTTCTCTGCACCTCAATGAAGTCATAAGAAAGCAGCCTTCTCTTAATTGACCTGTTCACAAAATGCTTTGAAGGTTTAATGCTCTTTGTGACAAGCTGCCTGCTCCGGCAAGGAAGAGGAGGAACAATCTTTGAGGCAAAAAAGCCACTCAATAACCACCCCGTCTCTCAAACCAAGGCTTCACGTGTCCTCTCTGCCTCTCTCTGAAAGGGAAAAGCAGCTGAGGCTGAGTGAAAAACGATCACAGAGTTTTCCAAACAAACTCCTGGCTGGAGTGTGTCAGCTGCCAGTCACGGCCCCGAGCGCGCCGCGTGCTCCTCTCCTTTGCTCTGCTCTGTTTTAGCATCCGAGCTGTGCGGCCACGGCATTGTCTTACAGCCTGTTTGTACACTCAGCTCTCAAACAATTTGCCCAAGATGGCCCTGGTCCAGTTGTAGGCCAGTTCTGGAAGCCTTTCAGGGAGGAGAGGAGTAAACTGGGCTGTCCATCCTTTTTCCAAACACTTCTCTGCCTGGGATTCGTTCTGTCCTCAAGCCTGTGTACGTGGGTGTATTTACACACATTTTGGGGGGTTTTTTCTTCTTTGTTTTGAGCTGGGAGGTTTGATACATTGACACCCTTATTTCTCAGGGTCTCTTATCTCCTGGTGCCCGTCCCATCAGTTTCACCCCTCAACTCAGGAAAAGCCAGGGCAGGTTTCATCCAACCTGGTGTAGGAGGAACCTAAAGCCTTGTTGAGAGGTGTTTTTCTGGGGTTTGGTCAGCTGCATTACCCCATGGGAGACAAAGTGTTTCTTCCATTTCACTTTGGATCTTCCAAAGAGCAGCCATTTTTAGATCTGTTAAGGTGGAAAAAGGTGGTTTTATATACATCACTTGTATGCACACATACAATAACCCCTCCTCCTGCCATCCCTCTGCACATACAGACATCTTTAAACTGAAGTGCTTTCTTCTAGTGTTCCTACATCCAAAGCATCTGAAAAGAAATGCTTTTAATTTAAGTGCATTTCTTATTGGAGTTTTTCAACAGGAGCAGGGCTCAATCATGATTAATTTTGGCTTCCAATCATCATGTCCAAAGTATTTTCATTTAAAAGAAATGATTACATACCATTTCACTTTATTAACCTATTTATCTGCGTTTGCAAAGAGCCCACAGATGATCCAGGACTGTATTATACTAGGTCCTATACAAATATGAATTGGATCTGAAACCAATTAGAGGCTCAATTTCCACATGTAGGTCAACCATTAATCTCTGGTTTGCCAGACAATATAGCTGCTTTCTCTGGTACAATAGCTACACATCTATATTTTGGGAATGGGATTCAGAAGAAATTAAGCTTGCGTGTAAGACCATAATTGTTGCATCTCTGCTAGCAGGAGGCACCAGTAGCATCTGTTTTAGCACTGATGTATAATGTATTTGTTAATGGTCCAGAAAAGTGGGATGTGAAGATTCAAGGGTCAAAGTCACATGTAATTAGTGAGATTAGCCAAGACTGAAGGATTTCAGGAGGCGGGGACCAAGCCAGCGGGATGGGCAGGATCACAGCAGGTGGAAGTCAGCACTGACAGCTGCAGAAAGGCAGCTTCCACCATGGAAGGGATAATTTGAGCTTCTGGTATGGTAACTGCACCCTACTGAGTGGTAACTGTGGGGAAGAGGGGGTGAAGTAGATCCAGGTGAAGCTGTGGAGAGTGAGTGCAAAATCTGCACAGTGCATGGCAGTGGTGAGAACAGTAGGAAACACATGAGGATTACAGTAGGATTAAAGGAAGTGTGTCATATCAGTGAAAGACCCTTTCCTGAGGTACTCTCTGATCTTTGCATCTAATGGAGTATCTGGAATTAGAAACAGAGGTTGTCAAGATGAAAAACAGCAGAGCTAAAGCAATATTAATGAAATGTCTGAGGTCATTTAATGTAAAGAAGGGACTAAATGGGGAGATGAGCAATGTGAAATGTAAGGAATGACAGGCCAGTGAATCAGTGGCTCCTTTTCTTACTTGTGAAGCACAAGAGGAAATTGTGTCTAACTATTGAAAATAACAATAATAAAAACACATGCAAGGGAGCATGGTGCTTGTGCTTCCTGCAGAGAACACAAGCTGAGGAGCTTAGACTTTAGATGTTAGAAAAGCTGAGGATCTGTGTCTGACATCTCGAGAGAGTTCAGCATTGCTGGTGCTGCGTTAAAGACGTGGTGTCATGGTTGGGTTTCATGGCACCTGCAAACACTCTGGGGTTTTCTGCCTGTTCTCCAAAGAATTTGGTCCAGACTGATGGGTGACCTCATTAATGTCTACAAATCCATCAAGGGATGGGTGTGAGGAGGCTGGAGCCAGGCTGTGCTCAGTGATGGCCAGTGACAGGGCAAGGGGCAACAAGCACAAGCTGGAACAGAAGAGGTTCCAAAGAAACACAAGGAGAAGCTTCTTCCCTGTTGAGGTGAGGGAGTACTGGCAGGGGCTGCCCAGATGGGCTGTGGAGGCTCCTTCTCTGGAGACATCCCAACCCAGCTGGATGAGTCCCTGTGTGCCCTGCTCTAGGTGCTGCTGCTCTGGCAGGGGGTTGCACTGGATGAGCTTTGCAGGTCCCTTCCAGCCCTTCAGATTCTGTGATCTCTGTCTACAGAGAAGACCTCACTGTATACAAGGTTGTCTCTAGGCTGGGGCCAGATTAAAACTCATGCTGTAGGTAGATGGTTCAGAGTCTGTGATCTGCTCCCAAATCGCTCCCTTCCTCCACTAGTGGAATGTGCAGAGGAAACCGACTCTTCATCCCTGCTGTGTGCTCTGCAACTGCGCTGGTCCCGCGAGCGTGGCGGAGGTGTGCGGGGCCAGGCAGCACCCCGGGGGATGCTGTGTCGCAGAGGGGTGGTGGGTGGCTGGGGAGGAAGCCTGCCTGCTGCTAAAAATAAAGCCTGGGGGGCGGGTGGAGGATCTCCCCACAGCACACATCTGCTCTTGGACTGGCGCTGCTCCAGGCATCCTTCTCGCCTACCCCACCTCGATCCAAAGTGGTTGGTCTCTCTGGTTGCTGTCACGTTGAAATTAGCTGGGGAGAGACACTTCACCCATTTCCTCGCCTAGTTTCTATGGTGATGTTCCACTCAACTGTTTTCAGCAGGTCTGAGTTTATTTCCCTGCAGATAAGGCAGCCTATGCTAATATACTGCAGCCTGGGCTCTATACCTTGGCAACAAGCTGAGGGTTGGTACCACTGAAATGAAATGGCTCTAGGTAGAAGGTATTTCATGCTGGCTTTGGCAATAGCTGGCATTATGTCATAAAATAATATTTTGATTGTTTATTGCTGCTGTTTGACACTCTGATCTGGAAGGCTGGGAAGCACATGGAAATGTGCATTCTCATGTTCTTCCTCCATGCTCTCTGGCGCAGAAAGCTTAGGGGCTGCCAGCTCTGGCTTGGTGAAGGCTGAAACACAGTGCATGACGTGGGAGGAAAAATGTGTGAGGGAAGGGTGTTGGAAGCAGTGGGAAAGGGGCTGTGCTAGGGATGTTCAGGCTTCTTAGAGCTGTGTTGACTCCAGGTGAGTAATTCACACTCTTTCAGTCCGTGAAGGAGCTGCTGCAGTTCCATCCCCACTCTACCTAGGAGATCTTTGGGAGTAGGCTCACCTGTGCTTCTCTGCAACGTGGGTTTAGGCTCTGAGTGCTGGTGAGGGAGGGTGATGAATATTTCCCCATGTGCAAGAAGGATGATGGAGATCACTTTCTTGCTACTCTTGATCCTGGTGCAGTGCCAGTCCAGACTGCTTGCTTAGATAACTTCCCTTACGTTGGCTCACAGGGCTACAGCTCATCCATCCCCACAGAATCTGTAAGTCATGGAGATCCCCAAGGCCCCTGTCCTTCACTCATGCCTCAGAGAAGGTGGCTCGCTCTCACTGCTTGATGCACCAAGTGCTGCAGAGGGTTGTGCAGCAGCTTAGCTCTGGCTGTGGTGCCATTTGGGAATGGAGATGTTCTCTTTAGCCTTCTCCAAAGAAAATCTGTTTTCAGACTTGCCTTTTCCCCAGCACTGGTGCTGTGATGGGAATGCTCTTTCCTTTTTGCTATGTGCAGTGGTTTGTTCCTGCCAGACAACATGTCGTGTTTACTGAGGCTCATCTGCCCGAGTCATGCTGGTGTGTTTGCTGCAGAAGGAAGACAAACAGACTGGGGGAGAAAATGGAAACCCTTCACCCAGCAAGCCAGGCTGTGACCTTTGAAAGGACATGAAGAGTACAGACAATTATTTTAATGATTTAATATCATTTCAAACAGATGAGTAACCTGGGGGGAAAAGGAAGACTGAAAACATTGCAGCAGATCTGGTGGCAAAAAGTGATGAGGATGATGATGATGGTTTTGCTCTAAGCAGGAAAAGAAGGACTGGCAGTCCCAAATACTGGGGCTTCACCTTGGGAAACAGGGACCCTGCAGTGCATCATGGAGCTGGCAATGGAGCTGGGACCTTGTGAAGTGATAATATCTTGAGAACCACCTCACTTTGCCCTGGTGATTTTTGAACTCTCAGCTCAAGTCTTTCTCATTCCCACTTCTTCACTTCCCCATCCCCAGCCTACAGCCTGCTTCAAGGGCTGCCATCTTGAGAAGTGTCTTGGAGTATCAGTGATGCTGACTCTTCCTGCAGTTGCTGTGTGAGCAGGCAAGAAAGCAGGTCTGTTGTGGGCTCAGGCAGCATCTGTGCCTTCTCAGGAAATGTGGTGGCACCATCAAGTCTCCTGCAATGTGACGCAGGTAGTTGGCTGCTGCTCTGATACACTTCACACCTCGCACAAGTATGACTGATCTCACCAGTGGCATTTTAACATACCCACCACCAAAGCTCTGGGCTGACGGTTCCAGCAAATTCTGTTTCTTTTCAAAGGGCCTCAGTTTAGTGCAGACCTGTGAGAGCACATGAAGATGTCACCGAATCACAGCATGGTGGGGGTTCGAAGGGACCCCTAGAGCTCATCCAGTCCAACCCCCTGCAGAAGCAGCTCCCACCTAGATCAGGAACGTGTCCAAATGGGTTTGGAAACCTTCTGAGAAGGAGCCTCCACACCCTCCCTGAGCAGCCTGGGCCAGGGCTCCCTCACCTCACAGTGACATAGATTTTCCCTGTGTTTAAATGGAACTGTTTATGTTCCAGCTTCATCCCATCAGCCCTTGTCCTGCCACTGGTTACAACAGAAAAAAAGTGCTGCACCCACCATTGAGATATTTGTAACTATTAATGAGCTCCCCCCTCAGGCTTCTCTTCTCCAGGCTGAACAGCCCCAGGTCCCACAGCCTTTCCTCACAAGGAAGATGCTCCAGTCCCCTCAGCATCTTGCTGGCCCTGCACTGGCCTCTCTCCAGCACTTCCCTGTCCCTCTGCAGCTGGGGAGCCCAGCACTGGCCCCAGGACTCCAGCTGAGGCCTCAGCAGGGCAGAGCAGAGGGGCAGCACAACCTCCCTGGCCCTGCTGCCCACACTCTCTTGCTGCCCCCAGGCTGCCATTGGCTTCTTGCCCACAAGGCCACGTTGCTGCTCATGGGCAGTTTATTATCAGGCAGCACTGCCAGGTCTCTCTCCTGGAGCTGCTCTCCAGCAGGTCACCCCCAGCCTGTGCTGGGGCAGGGGGTTGTTCCTCCCCAGCTGCAGGTTTCTGCCCTTGCCCTGTTGAACCTCTCAGCCTGACCAGATCCTGCTGACTGGCAGCACAGCCTCTGGGGAATCAGCCAGTGCTCCCAGTTTGGTGCCAGCAGGGTCCCTCTGTCCCCTCATCCAGATCATTGATGAAGATGTTCAACCAGACTGGCCCCAGAACCCATCCCTGTGGAACTCCACTGGCCACAGGCCTCCAACTCGACTCTGTGCCACTGATCACCACCCTCTGGGCTCTGTCATTCAGCCAGCTCTGCATCCACCTCACTGTCCTCTCATCCCAGCCACGCTGCCTGAGCTTTCTGCTGAGGATGTGATGGGAGACAGTGTCAAAAGCCTTGCTGAAGTCAAGGTAGATGACATGCTCTGCTCTCCCCTCATCCAGCCAGTTATGCCCTTGTAGGCATCAGGTTGGTCAGTTTCCCCTGGTGAATCCATGTTGACTCCATCTGATAACCATCTTTTCACTTAGGAGGTGGTGAATTGAAGCTCATCCTGGGCTCCCATGAAGAGCTGCCCACCTCCCACAGCTGAGGTGACCTCTGAGAGTGGAGCATTATCACACAGTGGGCTCAGCTCCCAACACCTGTGATCAGCCCTCAGCTCCTTGCCCAGCACTGTCAGCCAGAGACCCTGTCTGTGGAAGTGAGAAAGTAATCCTGTCCCAGGTTGCAGAAGGAATCTGGGGAAAGTCACTGCTGTTTATGAAGGGTTCAGAGCTGTGAGTGTTGTGGAAAAGCCACAGCACACCTCTGACAAGCATGTGAAGCCAGGGCAGCTCCCTGAATGTCCCAGCTCCACAGGGGGTACAGGCACCAAGCCCCTGCCTCTGTTTTTAAGAACATAATTTTTCTTGGGCACAAACAGAGGATGCTGATGGAGCAGGTGGGGTTGGGCAGTGTAGGAAACCTTCTAAATTTACTTCAAGATTCCAGGACACTTATTGATCCGGAGCACCATCCAACTCTGTGCTTTATAAGGCAAGTTTAGTAAGGCTACAGTGATAGCCACTCAGCAGCTACAGACTACTGACCTGTGTTGCAGCTAATTGTGCCACTTCAGTTTATTTTTGTCCATCTCAGGCTAACAGCTTGTGTGTCTGACAGAAGCTTGCTTTTTCTTTCCCCCTTCCGGTGAAGGATTATTAATAGATGAGGCATTGACAAAGAAAAGACCATTTGAGAAATAAGATGGGACACTTGCTCTACAGTGGAAAAAAAACACCAGCACACACCCACATGAAACATTCCTTTCTTTTTAAAGAGCATTGTCAAGAAAGGCCTCTTTCCTTGGGGAGGCACTCACGTTCCCCAGAGTATGATTCAGCCAGCATTCCTGCCCTCTTCAAATGGTTTTAAATCTGAAGGACTGTTTTCCCCCCACCCTCCCTCCTTGTGCTTGGATGATTTTAACTTAAGTCAGGTGCTGACTTGCAAAAGGCTGGGCTTGAGCATCATCTCCTTGTATCACTCTTATCTGAGACTTCATGGTCTCTCTCCAAGCTCTCAGCAAAATGGAACTAAACAGAATAAAATCTCATGTTTCAGGGTGAGATGTAATTAGCTGAAGGAATGGGGGAGAAATTGTTTTGTGGATAGCACTGATTGATACAGTGTGGCTTCACAAGTGGTTTTTGCCCACAAGCAGTTATGGGCTGCCAGTGGAAAAGGACTCCATGAGCCAAAGCTCTTGTGATGTGCTGATGCCTCGTTTCCTGGGGCTTGGAAGGTGGACTCTCAGAAGAAAATCTTCAAGTTCTGGGAGACTTTTGGATTCAGAGCTTAGTTAGGTCTTCACAGCAGAGGAGTATGGAGTATGTTTGTGGAGAGAGAACGGCCTCTGTTCAGACACTGAGCTGTTCCCAGGGTGCCACTGCACATGGGTTGCCTCTGCCTTTGCCACGCTTTCTGTTTGGCCTCCTGAGAAACACAAGTCATGTATTTGTCCTGAAAACTTGGCCCCTGTGGTGCTGCAACACAATTTTCTCAGCTCAGCAAGCAGACTCCAGGTGCAGAAATGGTTTGAGAGAAGAATTCATTTTGTCAGTGTGGCACCTGCCTCCTTTCCTCAGGGACCTCGGTGAAGGATCCCTTTCATTAGGTAAATGCTTGGGAGTATTGGGAGCACTGATGGGCAAAATGAAACATCATTGTGTTTAGCAGCAGAGGTTTAGTTTGAAGGCCTTGAGCCACCTTCAGCCCAGCTAATGGGTGGGTAACAGCCTGGAGCTCAGCTTTGCTAAGTGGCTCAAACCCTCATTATATTGCTTTGTACTAGGTGAGTGAGGGGCAGAGGCTGACTAACCTCTCCTGTGGTGCCAAAGAAAGAGGTTGATGCTGACTGAGGCTTGGACACAGAGGGCAGCTGAGCTGGGATCTGGGCTCTAGCATCACTTTTGGAGCTGAAGATGTGCCTGTTTCTGAATTCCACCTTACTGTGACAAGAGGTTGACAGCACATAGCTGGTCCAGGCCTTTCACTGTTGTGTCTGCTGAAAGTGCAGGTTTCTTGGGATGTAAAATTCAGCATTTACAGGAGGTGTGGTGGGGTGTTGGCCCAGGTGGGCTGGCTGGGGCTGCTGTGGTCTTGCATGGTGTGCTGTTGAAATGTGACTGATTTCTGAACCTTGGGCTGCTGTTCCCATGCTGTAGCATCACTTTGGTTGGAACTGCCTGTTGTTGTCCCTCAGTGACACATATATGACTGTTCATTTGGTAAATAAAGCTTATGAAGCCCCTTTGGAAAGAGAACAAAGGCTCTGCTGTTACCTTGAATGATGGGCAACGAAAGCCGTGTGCTACCATGATACGGGGAAGACAGCAGAAGTGCCAGGCCTGCCTGATGAAGGTGCCTGAGTAAAGACCCCATTTCCTGGGTTAAATCAAGCAAATGCTGTGTTTCCTCATGGAACCAGAGTTTTGCTTAAGCCAAGCCTCAAGTTCCCTGTAATTTCAGCGGGATCTCAACCGGCTGGAGAGTTGGGCACAGAGGAACCTCCTGAGGTTCACCAAGGGCAAGGGCAGAGTCCTGCAGCTGGGGAGGAACAACCCCCTGCACCAGCACAGGCTGGGGGTGACCTGCTGGAGAGCAGCTCAGGGGAGAGACCTGGCAGTGCTGGCTGATAATAAACTGCCCATGAGCAGCAACGTGCCCTCGTGGGCAAGAAGCCAATGGCAGCCTGGGGGCAGCAAGAGAGTGTGGGCAGCAGGTCAAGGGAGGTTCTTCTCCCTCTCTACTCTGCTCTGGTGAGGCCTCATCTGGAGTCCTGTGTCCAGTTCTGGGCTCCCCAGCTGCAGAGGGACAGGGAAGTGCTGGAGAGAGGCCAGTGCAGGGCCAGCAAGATGCTGAGGGGACTGGAGCATCTTCCTTGTGAGGAAAGGCTGCGGGACCTGGGGCTGTTCAGCCTGGAGAAGAGGAGACTGAGGGGGATCTTATTAACATTTATAAATATCTAAAGGGTGAGTGTCAGGAGGTTGGGATATCCCTTGTTTCAACAGTAGCTGGCAACAGGACAAGGGGTGATGGGATGAAGCTGGAACACAAAAAGTTCCACTTAAACGTAAGAAAAAGCTATTTGGCTGTTTCAGTGAGGGAGCCCTGGCACAGGCTGCCCAGAGGGGTTGTGGAGGCTCCTTCCTTGGAGGTCTTCAGGACCCGCCTGGACATGTTCCTGTGTGACCTGATCTAGGTGACCCTGCTTCTGCAGGGGGTTGGACTGGATGAGCTCTAAAGGTCCCTTCCAACCCCCACCATTCTGTGATTCTACAGATTTCAGAGTGTGTGTTGGAGGAGGAGGAGCCTTGGTCTGTGTCTGGTGCTTTGATACACACCATAGCTGCATGTGCAGTGATAACTTAGTGATCTGGGGTCACTCAGCCCTGGTACTCCCAATTTTTCTGTTTGTCTGTTGCACGTGAAGATGAAGTATCCATAGGAGCAGCACAGTTCTGTGTCCCAGGGCCTTCTGGCTTGATGGCCTGTATTTCTTCTCTGTCCTGTTGGCTGCAGATATTGTGTGGCTCAGACACCATTACATTTTGTAAAAGCCCCTAAGAAAGTGATATGAAAAGAGAGAGAGAAGAAAAAAGTCTGTTGTAGCTTCTGAGCTGATTTCTGAATTACACAGGAAACAAGAAGTATGATACCTCCAAAAGCCATGGCAGTGATGTATCTGAACTGCAGAGGCCTGCTGATGCTGAGAATCCCACTGCTTTGCCAGAAGTACAGGCACCAAATGTAATAACCTGCTGCCTACACAAGGACCTGCAAAAAACAAGAAGGGCATGTAACAGTGACCATGGGATTCATAACTTTGCAAACTGGGTTTTGTTCTTGCAGTTAAATCCTTAATCTCATTAAAACTTTTATTTGTAAAATACCTTCTTTGAGGCACTTGAGGTGTTGCTCAAGCTGTAAAAACTCACTAATAAAGAAAATAGCCTCATAAAAAAGTACAGGAATGAGAAGAAGTACCAAAAAAACACTGCCATGAAGACAGCAGCTGTTAAAAGTCATATATTGATGTAAAAATTGTCTCTTCTTATGCTGTAAAGATTAATACTTGGCCACTGGGACCCCAGACACCATGGTGAAAGGACTAGGGTGGGATTTTTCAATTGGAGCAGGACAGATGCAAAGAGTGAAGTCAAAGCAAAGGATGCTTTGATGACCTTGTACAGTGAGGAACATCACCTCCTGTGTCTGCCTGGGCCTGAGCAGTGCCCTGGGCCTCCTGAATTGAATTGGTTCCCACCAAAGCTTGATGCAGCTTTGTGTATCTGCCATCCTCCCCTGTGCTGTCTGGGGTCAAAGGAGGGAGCACAATAACTGGTCTCTAGCCTGAAGCGTTAACGAGCAGAGGACAGTGTTGTAACCCCCATCCTTACCTGTGCACACAAAAGCTCTGTCCAGTGAATGCAAAGCTGTGCTCTTGGAATTTACCTTGAACTGAGGATCTGGTGGCTTTGCAGTTATTTAGAGGTAGAAAATCTGTGTCATCCGCTCATAGAATCCCACAATTGTGGGGGTTGGAAGGGACCCCTAGAGCTCATCCAACCCCAGCCCCTGCTAAAGAAGGTTCCCCTCACTCAGGGGGCACAGGAACGTGTCCAGGTGGGGTTGGAAACCTCCTGAGAAGGAGCCTCCACACCCTCCCTGGGCAGCCTGGGCCAGGGCTCCCTCACCTCAGCAGGGAAACAGTTTTCCCTTGTGTTCAAGTGGAACTTTCTGTGTTCCAGCTCATGACCATCACCCCTTGTCTGTCACTTGAGACAACAGTAAAAAGTGCCACCTTGTCCTCTTGACATCCACCTTTTAAATACTTTTAACTGTTAATGAGCTCCCCCCTCAGTCTTCTCCAGGCTGAGCAGCCCCAGGTCCCACAGCCTTTCCTCACAAGGAAGATGCTCCAGTCCCCTCAGCATCTTGCTGGCCCTGCACTGGCCTCTCTCCAGCAGTTCCCTGTCCCTCTGGAGCTGGGGAGCCCACAACTGGACACAGTATCTGTCTCTGTTCCTAACTGTTCTTGTTTTGCAAAGTTCCTGGTCCAGGGTTTTCCAGAGCTGTGGCTGCTGAGCACAGTTGGTGTCCTGGGTTGTGACAAGGGCTGTGTTGTCCTCGCTGTGTGTTCAGTGACGTGTGATGCTGGGATGTATGGGCTCTGCAAGCTGTCCTGGGAGTCTAAAAGCTTAGAGACTGGGGAAGATGCACAAAGAGTAACTTACCCAGTTCCCTCTGCTGAGCCCAGAGACAGCCTTGACTATTGCACAACATTGGTGGCACAGCAAATTGTGCCTTTTGTTAAAAAAGTGGGTTCTTTAATCAGTGGCAATTGCCGTGTGATTTCTCCCAACGAGGAGCAAAACATTCCCCCACTTCTATCCCCACCTCCGTTTTCAGCCCCCAGTTTATTCTGCCTAGTCTATTTTTGACTTCCTGGAGTTACTGAGAGAACAAGATTAGCAACTGATCATTGATGCTGATTTTCCTGAGATGTCTTTCATTGAAACTGTCATTCAAGGGAAAACGTTCAGTTGTGCGCTCAGCTCCGCCACGTGCTGCAGCGAGGGATGCAGCTCGTATCCACGTCCCTGGGAGGGAGGCAGGTGGGATCTGGTTGTGAATTTGCCTTGTCTTGGAAAGGAGAGGCCAACAGAAGCAGCTGGAGAGGGCAATCCGTCCAAGCTGGGCCTGTTTCCATCCCTCAGTACTCCCTGGGAAGCTGCACGGAGCGGGATGTGGTGTGTCAGAGCCGTGTCCTCAGTGATCTCTGCTTTTATGCAGCCACAGGTGAAGATGCTTTGGCGGCCTGAAGAAAGCAAAGGCTTGTCTGTGAGCAGTGTTGACAAGAAAAGTCTACTTTTGCCTCCCAGGGCTGCAGAAAATGCTTCCCAGCGTCTGATTTAGAGGCATTTACGGTCTGAAGATGGGGGTGTGCCTCTCTCCACGATGGAGGTGGTGTGGAAACGTGCCAGCCCAGTAGAAGCTTTCAGCAGGGCTCCCCAGAGGCTCTGCAGCAACCCACCCCCCCTTGCTGGGGAGAGGAAGCTGAAGGGATATGACCTGCAGCTCATCCTACACTTAACCCCTTGGTGTCAGTGCAGGCATCCTGCTCCCTGGTGCTTTGGTGTTTTCTGAAGGTGTTTCCCTCTGCTTAGCTCTGGAGCCATGTCCAGCTTTGCTGATATCCCATCAGGTGCTTCCAGGCTTCAACAAAGGTGCTGGGGTTGTACATGGCAAGCAGTTGGGCCCAGCCTGTGATCACCAGCTGTATTCCCTTTGTAACCACAGGCAGCATCTGCAGCATTGAAAGGCTGCTGCAGTTACCCACCTTGCCACCCATTGCTTCTCTCCATAAGCTCCATTTTGATCCACACTACTCCTGGCAACTTGTAGCATCACCTACCAGTGCTTTGATGTTCAGAGACTGAAGTATGTCAGAGGCAGCATAAAAATTGCATGTAATTATCCTTGGTCTGGGTCTGTGGGAGCAAGGAAACATCAATATTGATGTGTGACAGCATTTATGTTTTATGTGCAAGCATAAATCTCCTCTCCTCCATATTCAGCAACTCCTGTTTTTGATCACTGCCTGTGTGCTGCACCATTAGAGAGCTGCTCTAGTGCTGTTTCCTTTCCTCCTGGGGCTGGGGGCTGAACGTTGCCGTTGCCTCCGGAGCTCATTACAGCAGATGGAGCCCAGCCCTGGGGACTGGCAGCGGCTGCGCAGCCGCGAGCGGGGCGACAGCTTCCCAAAGTGTCTCTGCTCTGGGTTTCTTCTCAGCCTGTGCTTCTGCACCAGTGCTGACACCCATGAATAATTCAGGCTGAAAGATGGAAGAGGGAGGATGAGTGCTCTCATGGCTGGGAGAAGGGAGGTGGTGGGAATGGGGGAGCAGGAACAGCCCTGCAATGGCCATGGACTGGGAGGGAGCAGCGTGTGTGTGTCTGTCGGTGGGAACATGTCCACTGGTGCAGAGACAGAGGACAGTGCTGTCCTTGGAGGGGTCTGGACCACCCCTCTGGATCATCCTCTGCCTGAGGATGCAGGGGATATGCTATAGGGGAAGGGATGGGTGGTGTAGAGAGGGCTTAACAAAAACTTCCACTTAAACACAAGGAAAAGCTTACTGACTGTTTGAGTGAGGGAGCCCTGGCCCAGGCTGCCCAGGGAGGGTGTACAGGCTCCTCAGCAGGTCTTCAAAACCTGCCTGGACACGTTCCTGTGTGACCTAATCTAGGTGGACCTGCTTTAGCAGGAAGGTTGGACTGGGTGATCTCTGAAGGTCTTTACCAAACCCTTCCATTCTATGGGATTCTATGATGTGTCTGTCTACTCATAGTAGCACTGGATGCTTGTAGCACTGCATTCTTAGTAGTGCCCTACCTAGTCATGCCCTACAGTAGGTGCACCTTCAGGCTTCCCAACTCCTGACCTTTTGCAGCTTTAACAAACCTGGATCTTGAATTTTATGTGCTGAGGTCTTGCTGACTTCCCTCTACACATGGAAACCAATCTGGTGTTTCTGAATGGGGCAAAGCTGGTAGAAGAGTGACACAGACTGATTGATGATGCTGCAGGACATGAGTCATGGGCACACAGAAGCTCTGATGGTTAAGGGGTGATCCTCTGGTGTGTGGGGGTATGGACTGGGTTCCAGCTGGCTGGAAGACAGGGGAGACTGTTATCAATGCTGATAAGAAGGTGGATGTTGAGGTGATGGGGCCAGTCTTTATTTTTGTAGTGCTCAGGGACAGGACAAGGGGTGATGAGCACAAGCTGGAACACAAACAGTTCCACTGAAACACCAGGAGCAAGTCCTTTGGTGCTGAGCTGAGGGAGCCCTGGCCCAGGCTGCCCAGGGAGGGTGTGGAGGCTCCTGCTCAGGAGGTTTCCAACCCCACCTGGACACATTCCTGTGCCCCCTGAGCCAGGGGAACCTGCTTTACAGGGGCTGGGGCTGGAGCAGCTCTGCAGGGCCCTTCCCACCCCACCATGCTGGGATTCTGGGATTTCATGATGCCTTGGGACAAAGGAAATATTTAAGCTGTATTGTGGGTGACCCCTGCAGACATCACACATGCACCATGCTTCTGGCTCTTGAGGATCTCTACTGATGATTAAAGCTCTGCCCCAGTCTTCAGGGAGCCGTGCCTGAGCTGCTTGGATGTACCTAGGAGCAGCCTCTGGCCTGCTGAGCACACCCCATGCACAAGCTTTCACTGGCTTCTTCCTACTGCAGCTCATTATTCCCAGTCTCAAGCCTCAGAGGAGTGATTTGATGAGAAATGCCACCGCTCTGGTATTTGTAACTGTGAGTGGTTCCTCCCAGGGGAAGCTGCCATTTTGCTAATACCACATCAAAATGGATTTCCTTCCCAGGTACAGAGGAAACCACAGAGACAGCAAAACACCCAAACCAAAAAGAATCCCTCTTGGTCACTGTGAAATCTGTACTTCTCCAGACATTTGAGGAGGATATGGGTTTGGCCCTTTCAAGCATCTGTGTAATGAAAGCAGGTGTGGCCATGGTCCTTCACCAGGGTGGCAGTGTCCACTCTGCTTTGGTTTTAAATTTTCCTTATTACAGCTGAGAGACCCTGAAACAGGTTTTTAGCAGCTTGCTCCTCTTTATTGACATGAGTTGCTTTGATGAGGACAATCTATTATGCTTCAAAGTGAGGTTGGGTTCTTGCAGGTAGTGGTGTAAATTGGGTACCACAGGGGCTGCTCATGTCAAACGGGAGCTGAGGAGAGAGATTCGCTCTGAAGGGAAACGCTGGTGCAGCTGCAGTGGGTGATGCTGCCAGCTGTCCTGCAGCAGAATGCACTGTGAGATAGCCAGGAAAAACTCTGTGGAAAATGCAAATTTTTAAATGTTGGACTTTGTGGTTTGAGTGTCCCCCATTATCTCGTGTCAGAATGATGGAGGTTTAGGGGCGTGATACTCTGCTGGAGAGCAGCTCCAGGAGAGAGACCTGGCAGTGCTGGCTGATAACAAACTGCCCATGAGCAGCAACGTGGCCTCGTGGGCAAGAAGCCAATGGCAGCCTGGGGGCAGCAAGAGAGTGTGGGCAGCAGGGCCAGGGAGGTTGTGCTGCCCCTCTGCTCTGCCCTGCTGAGGCCTCATCTGGAGTCCTGGGGCCAGTGCTGGGCTCCCCAGCTGCAGAGGGACAGGGAAGTGCTGGAGAGAGGCCAGTGCAGGGCCAGCAAGATGCTGAGGGGACTGGAGCATCTTCCTTGTGAGGAAAGGCTGTGGGACCTGGGGCTGCTCAGCCTGGAGAAGAGAAGCCGAGGGGGGATCTCATTAATAGTTACCAATATCTCACTGGTGGGTGTCAGGAGCTTGGGGCAGCACTTGTTTCTGTTGTATCCAGTGACAGGACAAGGGGTGATGGGATGAAGCTGGAACCAAACAGTTCCATTTAAACATAAGAAAAAACTGTTTCAGTGTTTGAGTGAGGGAGCCCTGGCCCAGGCTGCCCAGGGAGGGTGTGGAGGCTCCTTCCTTGCAGCTCTTCAAGACCCACCTGGACACGTTCCTGTGTGACCTGATCTAGATGAACCTGCTTCTTCAGGGGTTTGGACCAGATGATCTCTAAAGGTCCCTCCCAACCCCTACCATTCTGTGATACCAAGAGCTTCTTTCTGCTGTCCCTGGTTTGGTGGTTCATTCCTGTGCTCATCAGGCTCATCTGATTGCAAACTGACACTGAATAAGTATTGGGTTTGTTTTTTAGAAAGGCCTTTTTCCCTAAAATGCATTGTTTTAAAGCAGATTGCAGTTGATATCTGGGGTGTTTAAATCTCTAAAGAGACAACTTTTTGCTTTTTAAAAAAGAGACAGCTAGCAACAGCTTTTATTTCCAACATATTGTAACCTACTTCTGAGCCCAGTTAACAGCAGCCTCTGTCACAGGCACTCGTGGAAACCATGACCTAGGGCTGAGATTAAACAATCACTCTGCAGGTTTGTCCCTGTGTTGGCATATTTGATGTATTGCTGATCCAATTAAGTTTTCACACAGTGGTTGTATTGTTACTGCAGGACTTCTTTTGTTTATTAACCTTTCTTGGTGAGAAAGTCCTTCCCTGACCCTCAACAGATTGGACGTATGTTAATCTCGCACAGTAGAGAAGTGTCAGAAGGAGGTGAATGAGCTGCAGTTCTGCTGGAGGAGGCAACCAGGGCTCTACTAGGACTAAGGTTAGGGGTTCAGCAGTTTGCAGCCTCCCAGCTGCTGTTCCAAAATGAAATAATGCAGATGGTGACAGAAATACCTTTAACCCATCAATCCTTCCATTACAACTTTCCAGGTTTGGCCATTTGCAATCCTGAATCATTCATGGGGGTGTTTTCTTGTGGAAATAGGTTTTGGTTTCCATCTTGTTGGCATTTCAACCCAGTTGTGTTTGTTCTCTATTACTAAGAAGTCACTTAAGACCCGTGACGTTGTTTCTGCTCCTTGACTGGCTTGTATCTGATATGCTGGAGAAACCACATTGTAGGAGGGCACCTTGTCTCCCAGGGACAACCTGGTAGGGCTTTACCTGTGTATGCACCACACACCATGTTTGAAGCAACAGGGCCTTTATTTCTCAGGGCAGAATGGGAAGAGTTGTAATCAAAGGGCTGGAGATGGGTGGTGTGTTTCTCATTCCATGAGCTGTGTGTATGCTGACAGAGCCAGGAAATTGATTTTGACTTGCTGGCCTCTGCTTCAGATCATTCATCAGGTGTGTGTGCTTAATAGCACATCTGTTTTACTTCTCCCTGGAGCCTGTACCTAGAACCTCTGGCTGTAGATGCACAAACCCCTGCGACTCAGGCTATGAAGCCAGCAGCGGGTCTGTGGAGGGGAAAATCACCCAAGTCTCTGTGCCTTTTCCAGTCTTAAGGGGGAAGAAGCTTCCCCATGTTGTCCACATGCACAGATCAACTGTTCATCACAGAATCTGAAGGGCTGGAAGGGAGCTGCAAAGCTCATCCAGTGCAACCCCCTGCCAGAGCAGCAGCACCTAGAGCAGGGCACACAGGGACTCATCCAGCTGGGTTGGGATGTCTCCAGAGAAGGAGCCTCCACAGCCCATCTGGGCAGCCCTTGCTGTATGATCAGGATTGGCTATCAGTTCTCAAAATCACTGTGTTTGTGTGTTTAGTATGAGCAACACTACTGTATCAGTCCCTCAAGTGCAGGAGTCAAATGTTCTGGGGTTTGTTTCCTGCCACTCTTTTGCCCGTGCAAGTTCTGCCAGAGTAAGAAGTAAACCTCTTGTAAAAGAGCAGTGAAGAAAACCTTCCTCTTCAGGTGCCACAGAAGCAGCAACAGCTAACCTGAGCTCCTCGTGGTTGTCATTCACTCTGCACCTGGCATGACCTCTGTAACAAGTCCAAAGCACAAGCTTCACTCTGTCCCTAATCAGTGGAACATCAGTAACACAATAAAGCCAGTGGGATTTATTCCTCTGGTTAAGTACATGCTTACAGGCTTCATTGGATCAGGGCCTGCACAAACAGTAACAGCAAAAATGAAAGTTGTTGATGTAGGTTGCTTTCCATAACTTTAAACAAAACCCAGACTTAGTTCCTTTTGGTTTTGTCCTGTAGCCAAAGTTTGCTGGCTGTTTTTCTTCATTCTATTGCATCTACCCTGCAGCAGCTCACAACAGCCCAGACTGCTGCCACTGACTTCCCTGCTTAGATGTTTATTACCCTGCAACAACCCCTGTGGGAATTCTTTGTTTAAGTAGCAGCCTCCCTCTTAGCAAAACGTGAAAAGGAGGTGAAGGATACCTGACTCGCCAGGTGTTCTCTCTGACAAGGAGCAAAAGCAAATAGCTGCCTCAGGCTTTAATCTAGTAATTCAGAGAATCATTGACTGGTTTGTGTTGGAAGGAACCTTAAAGCTCATCCAGTTCCATCCCCCTGCCATGGGCAGGGACACCTTCCACCAGCCCAGGTTGCTCCAAGCCCCATCCAAGCTGCCCTTGGACACTTGCAGGGATGGGGCAGCCACAGCCTCTCTGTGCAGCCTGTGCCAGGGCCTCAGCACCCTCACAGGGAACAGCTTCTTCTCATCTCCAATCTCCCCTCTTTCACTTTGGAGCCAGCACTCCTTTTACTGTCACTCCAGGCCCTTGCACAAAGTCTCTTTCCCAGGTTTCTGAACCCCAACTCTCAGCCTGTCCTCACAGGAGAGAGGCTCCAGCCCTTGGATCATTTTTCTGGCCTCCTCTGGCTTCACTCCAACAGCTCCATGTTCTTACATTGGGAGCCTCAGAGCTGGAGCCAGCACTACAGGGGGGTCTCACCAGAGCAGAATCCCCTCCCTTGACCTGCTGCCCACGCTGCTCTGGCTGCAGCCCAGGCTACAGTTGGCCTTCTGGGCTGTGAGTGCACATTGCTGCCTCATGTTGAGCTTATCAATCAACACCCCTTAGTCCTTCTCTTCAGAGCAGCTCTCAATCCATTCTTTGCCCAGCCTGTACTTGTCCTTGGGATTGCCCTGACACACGTGCAGGACCTTGCACTTGCCCTTGTTGAGCTTCATGAGGTTCACACAGTCCCACCTCCAGCCTGCCCAGGTCCCATCCTTACAGTGCATTGACCCCACCACACAGCCTGGTGCTGCTGGCAAACCTGCTGAGGGTGTGCTCCATCCCACTGTCCACGTCACCTACAGAAATGTTTGTTCTGCCTTGCTTTCTCTTTGAAGGGATGCCTGTAGTGCCTGTAGTGTCCTTTGAGAGCAGACTGAACTTGCTGAAAGAAGGAAAACATTCCAAGGCACTGGAAGAGAGCAAGGCTGACTCCCAACCTCCACACACAGTCCTCTTCTGTCAGTTCAAGAATTTTCTTTCCTCTGGTTATCCCTAAACATACAGATTATTGATTTCCACACACTGCCTATGTTGTTCATCAGTTTGGGAAGCTGGGTAAGGGGGATAATGCTTCAGACACCTTGGGCCTTCTTGGCAACTCAGCATCCTCACCAGCAGGCGTGTAGCAGCATCCCAGCTCCTTCTCTTGGGCTCTTCAGCAGCAGCAGCTTTTCTGTGACATCCTGACCCCGTGGGCTGTGCAGCAGCATGGGCAGCTGCTGGGGCACAGTGAACCCCACGAAGGCTTGGAGGGGCTTTGTGCCTCTTAGGGACCTACAGTTCTCCCAGCACTGCCCTATTTCTTTTTAATGCCTTAGAGATATTTTTAGCTCCTGAGTGACAAATATAGTTAATGCATTCAGCACTGACGTCAAACCCAGAGCCAGTGGGTAGCTGGAATAGCTAACATTTTATTTAATCATCTTGGTAAGCAATTTTTTCCCCCCCTTTCCTTTCTTTTTTGAGTTAGAGAAAAAGGATCTAGCAAGGCAGTTTGAGCTGGGCCAGACTGTGAGTACAGGGGAAGGTTTGTTTGTTTTCATCTCCAAGAGGAACCTCGTTCTCTACCTTGTTGCTCTTCAGGCAATAATTTATGTTGGAAAGATGGGACTGAGGGGCTGTCCTTTAGATCTGGCATCATCAGAATGTTGCTCTTGATAACTGGTTAGTGATGTTTGTCCCTTTTTTTGCAGTCTGTGGAGGATGTGAATTACACAGCAATTACAGAGCACTCGTGTGTTGCTCTGAAAACCTCTGGTTCAGATCCAGGTATGTTGGTTGCTGCCATTTAAGCCATGCATCCCTGCCTAATGCAACCAGTGCTGGATGGAACCATAATCTTGCCATAGGGATGCAGCTGTGAACTCTCTCATGACATGAGGCACACAGAGAGCTAGTGAGGGAGTTAATCCAAGGTAGAACTGTACAAAAAGACAACCCCCACAAGCACCAGAAGCAGTGGAGACTGGCCTCAACCATGGTTGTCTGATGGATCTCCTGATGCTGCCATCCTAAGCTTCCACCATGCTAAAGGATGGAATGATTAGAAAATGTTTAAAATTGCTTTTGTTGTTTGGAGAAACATGCTTGAAATGCTTAGAGGGAAGTGGGGAACAGGACAGGGATGGCTGTTGGGCTGAAGGGCCTGGGGCAGGGCTTGGCAGCTGCACGTGGGACTGTGTGCCCCAAGGGCAACCTTTCAAGTGGCTTCTCCCCACTGCCCCAGGGCAATCACCAGAGACCCTTATGTCCTTATGCAGACAAACCCATGGAGGTCAGCAGGGCTGGGGATGGGACAAGTGTCCCTGTACAGGGAGAGGGTGTCAGGCTCTGACACTCTCCAGAGGTAGTGAAAGCAAAGAGAGAGAGATTTGGGGAGGGCAAGTGCTGTCAGCCCCAGGGCACAGGCAGTGCTGCCCTCTGACAGGGCTTTGATCTTGTACCACATAGAATTATAGTATTGTTTTGGTTGGAAAAGACCTTTAAGATCAAGTCCCAGCCCTGCCCTCACCCTGCCCAGCCCAGCACCGACCCACAGCCCTCAGCACCTCAGCCCCAGGGCTTTGGGCTCCCTCCAGGGCTGGGCACTGCCCCAACTCCCTGGGCAGCCTGGCACAGGGCTGACACCCCTCTCAGGGAAACAGTTCTGCCTCAGCTCCAGCCTCAACCTCCCCTGGGGCAACTTGAGGCTGTTTCCTCTTGTCCTGTCACTTGTTACTTGGGAGCAGAGACTGATCCATATGTGCCTCAAGATGATGCTCAGGGTAACCTTCCTCAGCACCGAGGTCAGGCTGACAGGCCTGTAGTTCCCAGCATCCTTCTTCTGGTCCTTCTAAGTGGGTGTTACATTTGCCATCCTCCAGTGAGCTAGAACCTCCCTGGTGAGCCAGGGCTGCTGGTAGATGATGGAGAGTGGCTCAATGAGCACTTCCACCAGCTCCCTCAGCACCCTCGGCTGGTTCCCATCCTGTCCCATCAACTTGTGTGATAGAGCTGGAGCAGCAGGTCACACACATTTCCCCTTGGACTGGGGGGTGTCCAGTCCTGACAAAAAGTGTTAAAGAGGGAAAATGTTGTGGGTGTTGTCTCACTAGGGAAGAATGAATTTAATGGTGCTCAGACCCTGGGTCAGAGTCTGGTAGATATTATGATCTTGTTTTTTGCAGCCACTATTGCCATATTCAAATCCATGATACAGAGCAGAAGTGAGAGAAAATCAAAGCACTTAGCACTATGTCTGAGCTGTTAGACAGTTCTCTCTCAGAAGGGTGTGCTTGGAGGAGCAGTGTGTTTGGGCTGACTCTTCCATGGGGTGGGCAGGAGCAGCAGCAACCTGTGTATTGGCACTTGACATCACTGTTGTCCTGGTGAAGTGTTTATGGTTGAAAAGAGAAAGCAAAAAAGAACATGAAGCCTTCCTTTGTAGGCAGTTGGAGGATTGAGCAGCTGTGATTGCAAGGTGTGTTGTGCTCAGAAAGGGCTAAATCACAAGTTCCATCCCAGGAGCACTCCACAGTAAGCTAAAGTAAAGTCTATAAGTGTCTTAACAGTGCAAGTTAATACTTGAAGATAATGCAGAAAAGACATGTTTCTGCAGGTAGCTTTAGAGCTGTTTAATTGTTTCCCCTTAAAGCAGTCTGGGGACTTGCTAAAGCTTTGGCTGTGTTGAGTGTATAAGCCCATAAGTAAGGTTCTTGTAAGTCATGTAATACCATTAAATAACCATGTGTTGCAGAGCACTGAGGTAATAATATCCATGGGACTCCCAGTGCCAGCTCTTACCATTGAGCCAGATGGTGAGAAAAGCTCTCTGGTGGCTCCAGACATTGGTTTGGGCCCAGCTAGTCCTGGTCTCCCGTGGTCCTCTGCTCCCTGCTCAGCCTTTACCCCTGGTTGTGCCACAGTTGCTGTCTGTGAGCTGGCTTGTTATTCTGCTCGGTAACCACAGGTTGTTTTACCTCGTGTGCCAGAGAAGCAGAGGTTATTTTTGTACTTCTGAGGTGCCTGCAGGCTAAACATGAAGCTGATGAGCATCCAGCCATCCTCCTGGGAGATGGACCATAAGTCCTTGGTCCCTTTTGCTTTGCTGCTGCAGGGCAAAGCTGAGACTTGCTGCACAGAGCCACCACCATGGCACAGACCACAAGGCTCTACGTTGGTATTTAAGGATATGGGTACAAATGACTCCAGAGTCCCTTGCAAGCAGGTTCTGCCTGTGCTGGAGAATGTTTTACCTTCTGTGAGCCATCCCCTCCCTATTCTGTACCATCCCATCCCCCTTCTGAGCCATCTGAGCCATCCCATCCCCCTTCTGTACCCTTCCCCTCCCTCTGCCAGCAGTTACCATTATCTCAGCTCATCCTCTAGGCTCATTCTCCAGGTAACAATGTTCTTTCTCTGCAAACAATAAACTCAAACATTTTTCCAGAAAGACAGTTCTCCTTGTGCTATGATCTTGTTGTTCCTCCCTCCTTGTAAATGAACATTGCTGCAACTGGCATTATGGAAGGCTTTTGGGTTTTTTTCCCCATGAATTAAAGGTCTGGGGTCTGCTCATGGTTACATGGGGGACATTGATCCAGAAGTGAGCCAGTCTTGTGACTTATGTGCAGCTCAGACTGGATTTGGACCCTGAT